>NC_064927.1:261812928-262126262 GCF_023897955.1 Schistocerca gregaria
TTGATTAAAATATTGTTCTACTAATAATAGAAAACACAATATTCTTCTGAACAACTGACGTTGAGGTGAGCTTAGGTAGGCAACACTGTTACTTAACATTCATCGGTGTGTTTGTTCATTATAGCTCATGCTTTGGCAATATCAGGCATGCGCCACTTTTTACCCTCAATTATTTTTGTGTTTACACCTGTATGGGTCATTAAAGCAAGGACAGTAATTCATAAGTGCAAATGAGCATCAGTAATGACTACTTCTTGGTGGTTAAACTGCGCATTAACTAGATAAAACACTTCCCACTGACGTTTAGATCCCAATGTTGAATCTCCTCATTGACCAAGTAACGGCGATGGAGCAGTTATACTTACTGCTTCAGTGGATAATCACACGCTAATGTGGTAATGCACTTGGTTTTTGAGGGTCCCTTCCATTTTCTATCACAGTTTATTTTTCGTTATCTCAGTTCCAAATCTGGTATTCGTGCACCTTCACTCTCTTTAGTCTTTAAACATTCATATGTCCTAGAACTCTCTAGTAGCTATGCGAAGCAACTTCTAGGTTTTTGCGACCTGAAAACGATTCACCAGGTCTGTGCCAGAACTCTTGTTTGTACAGTATTTATTCCTAGTTTACGGTGAAAGACCTCTGAATCGGAGGTGACAAACTTCCGCCTCAGCAGTGATATTTTAATAGTACATTAGCGGTCTTCCCTTTGGATGCCATAGCCAGTCGCCAGTAAAGATTCTTTTTATTTTACGCGATTTGGTTTCCACAACATATGTGTTACTTAACGGAGAAATACCAGTTCTCGATATGGTAACGAAAAACCAGTAACGCGCCGAAAGCTGTGTAATTATTTGCGCTGTCTTTCGTTAGATATACTACTGTGACTTAAATGCTACTGGCTCCTGCAACTGGTCTCCATGCAGATGTTTCCCGTAAACTTCTTAAGGGAAAACATATCGGAAGTAAATGTGCGATAAAGCCGAGGAAAATGCTAACTTGGGATCTGATATGTCACAGGGAAGTGTTGCATCGTTTTATGACGCGGCATACGGTACGTAATTAGTAATTTGCTAACGATTACTGAACACTGCAATCACTCGTTGTTACACAGAATCAACTGATGCTCTCGAACCAATTGCGCGAAAGGCATATACCGTTTTGGGTATTTCCAATCGGTTGCTTTCGGTAGTGAAAGTGGAATGTCACGGACAGAATCCGGTTTTGTCACCGCAGACAACTTTCCACTACCGCAGTGGATATAGAACGAGCAACACGTGAAAGTTGTCGCGCACAGACTGAAGTGAGTTTTCCGGCAGAGGGCTTTCGTTATGCGTAGGAACTCCCAAGATGGGCTGGGCATCCAACAGGAAGTGGCTGTCTTATAGTGCGACCGGAAAGGAACTATCAGTGATAATTACAACTTCTATAGCAAATTCAAGCGATGAGTGGCACAGCTGCTGAACGTTGCCATTGCATTCGGCCAAATTTTCGGTAAGATGACGCAGGAAGAATTACGTTACCTCTTTACAGTTGTCTACAGGTGCAGTTCGTCAGATTCGCGTTCGAAGTATATCCTGAACATAGTTCTTATGATTGCCTATTAGAGTTGAAGTATTATAAATTTTAAAAAATATTATTTTTGTTTCTGGGCGGTGAGAAAGTCCTTTGCGCGCTCGTCCACGCGTGGAGAGCTCGGTGGCGGCCATTTTGTGGCGGCGGCTGCTCAGTCGATGGTAAGCTTCCGGAAGGAGCCGTCGACGCCGAAGAGGTCGTCGTGGGTCTTGGGCCGGCCGGGGCGCTTCGACTCGTCGGCGATCATCTTCTCCTGCTCCTTGAACCACGGAGTGTACGATTCCATCTTCTTTACCCAGGCCTCTGCGGGCAGAAGAAAAACACATTCAGTGGCTTAGGTCACTGTCCTCTCTACGTTACGAACCTGGAGACACCTAAGATGGATTCACATTGGAAGACGGAAAAATGGTTCAAATGGCTCTGAGCACTATGGGTCTTAACATCTGAGGTCGTCAGTCCCCTATAAATAAGGACTACTTAAACCTAACCTAACCTAAGGACATCACACACATCCATGCCCGAGGCAGGATTCGAACCTGCGACCGTAGCAGACCCGCGGTTCCAGACTGTAGCGCCTAGAACCGCCCGGCCACAGCGGCCGGCTGACAGAACGGAGAGGAAAGCGAAAAAAATTCACAATACATTTGAAGTGGCAGCGTTTGTCGACGGAATGGGATGGGACGTCATCGGCACCGTTTCTGGGGATGGAAGTTGTTACGTTGATGCTGGTGGGAAACAGTGATGTCGCCTCTAACATCATAAGTAATCCAATTTACGGTGGGTTTTTGTCGAATGTTCATAGCCAAACGAAGTGTCGAAATGGACAAATGGGATATCAAAGCGACCATCTTGATATCTAGGTTAGCAAATAAATAAATAAATAAATAAAAGGAAAGAATCTAGGTTCTTGGAATTACTCAAGCTAATTGAGAAATAATTAATGATTTAAGAGAAAACTGGAATATTTCATTAACGGCTACTAATAACTATTAAAAGACGCGTAAGACTTAAATATTATGCGCATATAATTAGATTCGTGAAGAAATTGTGGAATTCTCTCATTTCTTTAGCAAAAATAAGATAAATATGAAATTGCAGCGTAAATGGCTACTTCTCTGCTTTCTCTTGGTCTATACTCTTTTAATACGGGGTGTACTTTAAGTCCGGGAACACTTTCAATGTTTTATTACACAAGAACCAAACATTGTACACATAACATACATATGTCATTTTGAAGAGAAACCCTGAAAGATTTTTTTTTTCATACATACCCCCACAGCGTAGTTTGGTAATTTGCCGCTACTCAGAGCTAGTCGCAAAACATGGCGAGTTCAGGTGGGGAGCGAGCTTTCTGTGTGTTGGAGTTTGACAAAAACAAGTGTGTTACAGCTGTTCAATGGATGTTTAGAACCAAGTACGGTATAAAGCCACCAACAAGAAAGGCTATTTTCTACTGGCACAACAAATTTGTTGCGACGAATTGCTTAAGCCCGGCAAAGAGAAGCGGACGTTACAGTGTGAGTGAAGTGTATGTGGAGCGCGTACGAGAGACCTTCATAAGTAGTCTAGAGAAATCGGTGCGTCGTGCATCCTGTGAACTCAAAATGTTCGTAAAAAAAAAAAAAACTTTCAGAGTTTCTCTTCAAAACGCAATATGTATTGCATCTGTACAATGTTTAGTTCTTGTGCAATGAATAATTGAAAGTGTTCCAGGACTTTATGTACACCCTATAATAACATAAGGCGCGGAAGAAAGAACTATACAACTTTGGAATGATATAGAAATTTATTGAGTTCAGTGTGACTGCCATTTGTGATGCGACGAACATCTCACCGGTATTCAATTTTATCCCATACTCGTTGCAGCAAATCGGGCGTCACTTGTGCAACGGCAGCGTAGATTCTATTTTTCAGGACGGCTGAATTGTTTGGTAGGGGAAAAACTTATACACAGTCTCTAACGAAACTCCAAAGAAAGAAATCCAATGGAGTAAAGTCTAGGGAGCTAGGTGGCCAAGCGACTGGCCCTTCACGGCCAGTCCACTGATCTGGGAAGCGATTACCGAGCAAACCTTGAGCTTCCGTCAGAAACTGAAGTGGTGCACTGTCTTGCCAGTAGTAAAGCACGCCATATAGGTCATCGTCATCGATCTGTAGAATCAAAAAAAGTTTTCAGGTATACCCATATACGCAATACCAGAGACAGTTTTCTCCATGAAGAAGAAAGAGTCGTACACATTCAATTTGCTAAGGGCTGTCACGAACATGTTCCAGGGTTGCATGTGGATTTTCGCTTACCCATATTCTGCAGTTGTGGGTTTTCACCATGGCACTGATATGAAGTGTTGGCCCATCGCTGAAGATTGTTCTGTTCAGGAATCTCGTCACCCTCTGTCCGATCCAACATTCCCGCACAGAATTTCCTAAGACCAACCCTATCTGCATCACTAATGTGGTGTGCCATTGTGAATAGGTATGCTTTCAAATGCAAACGTCTACGCAGTACGTGTGAAAGAGTCTTTTGTCGAATGCCAGTCTCACGAGACGCACATCGCGTTGATTTCTGTGGACTAGGGGCAAAGCTCTCCCTAACCTGTTCGACATAATTATCAACAGGCAAGCAACTTGATGATTTATCTTCCCGCAGTGAGCAAATCGTCTCAACAAAGTTTTTGTGCCAAGGGTAAATTCTAGGCTTGCGTGGAGATATTTAGCACATTCGGTGCGAAATTTACGTCGAACAGTTGCTGCAGAGTTAGTTTCATGAAACCAAAACACACAGCGTGCGCACTTCGCACCAGTCAAAGTAGTCATTGTAACTGTGGACTATGCTGGCCCTCCTGGTATCGGAATGGAGTACTGTTGCATGTTTGAATAAAGTTTGAGGATTTTTGCTACAAAGTGACATCGACCGACACTGTAAAAAATAAAACAGATCAAAGAAACATTTGACGCACATCTTTCCCTGTTCATAATATGGAACATCAAAGGCACATGGAATTTTTCTCTAATCTACTAGCGATGTCCAGAAAGTAAGTTCTGATCGGTCGCGATATGGAAACCACTGGGAAAATCCGGTAAAGCTTTGCACAGATGTTTTGGTCAGTGTCTCTAGTATGCCCGTCGATCGTGTCACGTCGCCTCTTTTCAGTTTTGAGTGAACAGTGAGCACGTGAAGATGCGTAGGGAATAGCGTCTCCCGCCATGTATGAGGGCCTGGTTAGAGATTTCGCCTGTGGCATGCAGCCCACATAACACAACTGTCAGGCAGTTCCTTCTGCATGCCAATTCTCGGCCGCACACTGCAGGGGCAATGAAGACGCTCTTGCAGCGTTTGCGATGAGAAGTATTTGATTACCCACAATACAGCCCGTAATTGGCTCCCCCTGAGTCTCATCTCTGCTCACAATGTTTCCACAGACAACGAGCTGCAGATCAGTGCAGATAACTGGCCGAAAGCACAGGTGGCTGCTGTCTATAACGACGATATTGGAAAGTTGATACAACACTGTGACAAAACTCGAAGTTGGAGGGGCGACTGTATAGAGAAGTAGGTGGAGTGTGTACATAACTGTTGCAAATAAAACGTTTCTGGTTTTCACTGTGGTTTCCATTTCGAAACCGATTGGAAGTTACTTTCTGGACAACCCTCGTATATTATTTTTTAATTTAGACAAATTGTATGACAAAACATATGAAAGTCTCTTCCTTAAAAAATTAGTGTTTTCTTTGTGTTTATTTTATTGTCACCTTTCTTTTCGTAATAGATGCCGAAAGTCCCATGATGAATTTGACTTTTTTTCTAGGGGTTTTTCGACAAAAGAGGACAGACACCTCAAAGGGAAAAATGATTCACATTTTCAATAAATACACAAAGAAGAATCCTACACTGCCACTTAAAATCATAAACTGGCGAATTAGTTTTTAATTAATAACATTGGCCACAATAACATGACATTAACATGACTTTGCTGAGGTGCGGCGGATTTATTACTTCATCGGTACAGACAGCCGTTCTGTGGAAGAAAACACAGCGGATGGATGTCTGTGGAGAGGCCAGACAAACGCGCGGTTTCCGAAAAGCGGCAGCAGCCTTTTCAATAGTTGTAGGGCAACAGTCTGTGTGATTAACTGTAACATTTAGCCAATGTGACTGGCTATGTTGGTGCAGCGAACTCCCGAAAGGAGCCCGTAGCTTTTCCCAACATCATGAAATTCTGCTGTACGTCTTCATGATGATGACGTCCTCTTGCGTAAAATATTCCGCAGGTAAAATAGTCAACCCACACGTATCCCTGGTCGAGGCCACACGGAAGGATGCCATCATTAAGATATAGAGGATTTTTAAATGTGATTTTGGAGAATAATGTGAAGGATGATAACTAATGAAGTACAGAATCAAATTGGACAAAAAGAAATCGATGGCATAATGTGACTAAAACATGGAATCGGTTGACAGGACACATCCTGAGGCGTCAAGCAAACGCCGTTTTAACAGTGGAGGGAGTATAGAGAGTAAAAATTGCAGAGGGAAACAAAGGCTCGAATACAATAATGATGTTCAAATAAATGTAGCTTTCAGTAGTAATTACGAGATGAGGAAACATGCACATGATAGCCTAATGTGGATCAACCGATGTTCAGACTGAAGACTGCAACAACAAAAACAACAATAACAATAACAACAGCAAACTCTTCTTGACAATGAAGGGGTCAGCTCTATTGAAGGAGAAACATACTGTTGTTTTTGACGTTACTTAGTACATGGGAGGAAAATAAAAACAAAAGAGAAGGTTAAAAATATGGTTGTATTGCCTTATAAATATTGTTTGATGTGTTTATATATCTCTAAATATGTTTTCTCTAGGAAGTGAATATCGGTTTTCTGAACTGTTTGTACGACACTTTTCCTATCGTTTCACTTCTCAGCAGCTTACCATACAAACTTTGTAAGCTATGGAGCTTTCTCTTGCCATTAATAAATTTCAGCATTGCTAATTACTTATTTCTCCAATATTATTCGGACATTTTGTGTCACGAATGGCTTCTCAGAACCTCAGTTTCACCGTTAGGCTGAAGTGACGTTGTCTTGGCGTTCCGTCTGGTGTGAACACACCACGATTAAACGCTGAATTAAACTTCCGTTCTGTTCTGTCCCATTCACGTTCTGAATAAATCGGCTTTTCATCGGTCATAGAAGGATCGCAGAAAAATTCAGAAAATGCGAAATACACAAACGACAGTGTTTTTGATAACGAGTGTAAAAACAGTGGAAACAAAAGGAGAACAACTTACGTCAAAATACCTAAGCCATCACGTAAATACATTACCATGCACCAGTGATTCTAAGTCTGTGGGGCACGCCCCGATAGGTGGTATGATAACACTAAATGGAGGGCGCGAGTTCACAGGAAAGAAAAAAAAAAAATGAATGAAAAAATTGATTAATTTAATAATAGGAAAGCAAAGCAAAACACTTTCTGACATAATAAAAAATTAAAATTCACCTTTACACTGATATATTGCACTTATAAATAATACTGCGTCAGTACTGCGCAATGCTATTAATAAGTAATCTTTCAATACTAAACTGAAAACAAGTATAATAATTACTAGAGAATCCCTTGGACATGGATTGCGGGGCAACATTTTTCGACTAATATTAACAAAAGAGATTCTGAGTTCTTTTTCTATGTTTAACTGAGATCTATATTTTGTCTTCAAAGCAGCCAATGCCAAAAATCCGATTTCGCAAACAGGATGTTGACAATTCAAATAGTACACGAAATGCTCGTTTTCGGTGCAGAAATCTCATCATCCAGCCTAGACCAAATTCAAATATCGGTTTCTTACTGGACTGTATTTTGATTTCATCAGATGCCATGAAGTCTATGAAGATTTCTCCTTCGGCAATTGATAGACCTTTGGGGGATAATTTGGGGCAGAAAAAAAGACGGTGGCGGTGGAAGGAGGGCGATGAAAATTATTACTGAAAATTGGGTCGCAAATACAGAGTGGTTGTGAACGCTATCTCACATAGCTCAGAGAATACAGAAACAAACGGACCATTACAACAACGAATACATAATGAAGCAAAAAAGGACCAAAGAAGTAAGGTTAGCGGACATCTTTATCTGTATTTTCTAAATCTCAGAAAATATTTGTTTCCAATGTCTTTCTATTGGCTCCTTCTCCGACCGATTATAGATTGATTCACATAGGACGGAAAATGAACGGAACATAACGGAACGTGGCTTCTGAGTGGGTGGTACACGAACAGACATCCAGATCTTTCCACGTGGAACTTTGATTACGCAGTCATAGAGATATTATATTCGCGATAATTTTGATGATACCGATGCTGTACGCGATGGTTTCTTCCTACAGGATTGCGGAGGACTCAGGACTCGCCTCGTAGACGAATGCAGCGTGGAAAAAAACTGATAAAAACTTCCTTGCAGGGGAATGGGCATCTAACCGAGAAATTTTTTTTTAAACAAGCGTAAGTCGGGAAACGGTCATAAAACGACAGCTAACCCACGCCGAGCATACGAAGATTCGTTCGGTAAACGAACGTGTTTGGGTGGATCTGGCAGTGCGGTTTTCTCCGACTAAGCTGATATACTTGTCAGATCATTCATGTTCGCTATACATTACCAAAAATTCGAACATGTGGCTTTTAGAAGCCATTATTAATATCATTGCGCCTTACAGTACCACATATACACTATTTCACTATAGTTCTGCCCCTGCAGGGCAGCTTATTAGCGCAAGAAATTTATGGCATTAAGGTACTTTTACTGTGGCTCATTTTATAATCAAGCTTCACACTGTAAACATGATGGAAAATTCGCGTGCGATCACCTGTGAATGGGAACTGTACGTTTTCCCACCTTTCACTTACCAGCCGAAACCGTTATCTTCAGCTAATGTAACTACTAACAACTTTCTTTAGCATAATAAGTATTAGCCGGCGTAGACTGGATTAAATGAACACATTCCGCGCGTTCGTTATTGGTTGGCTGTCGTTTTGTGGCGCTAGCTACTCCGGCGGTTAAGTTGCGATTTATGATTATTTTGAAACTTCAAATGGTTCAAATGGCTCTGAGCACTATGCGACTTAACTTCTGAGGTCATCAGTGGCCTAGAACATAGAACCTATTAAACCTAACTAACCTAAGGACATCACACACATCCATGCCCGAGGCAGGATTCGAACATGCGACCGTACCGGTCGCTCGGCTCCAGACTGTAGCGCCTAGAACTGCACGGCCACTCCGGCCGGCTTTGAAACTTCGTTTCGACTTTCGACGTCCCCTGTCGTGCTCTTACCTTATTGTTTGGTTCTTTTTTTTTTTTTTTTTTTTTTGCACCCGCTATCTTAATTAGCAAAAGAATTCCGAACACTGTGTGAAAAGATACATCTCCCGACCTACTTTCTACATATGGTGGTCTTGGTAGTCATCCTCGTGATCTAAATCTGTAGCCACTGAGAAGAGATTAACAGATATATTATTCACTTATTGTGCCCTTGATAGTCACATCATTAAGAGAACAACCCATAACCGTGAATGCCATGTTGTTGTTTGTGATAATTAGCTATGCATTACAAATGGTTAACCAAAGCGACACATCCACCCAACGTTTCAAATATTTTTCATTTTCTGGAACTGTATTTCCATGTTAAGTACCATGTAATGTATCCTATACGTCACATCTGTTGTGTTGCTTTTCTGTACTTTTAGTGAAAACCAGTACTCACGGTGGATGACGTCAATGGGTCCCGCGTCTCCGCCGTACTCTGCAGGCAGCATCTCCTTGGGCACGTAGTTGTACAGCGTGTCCAGCGAAGTGTGCACGAAGATCTGCCGACACACCACACAACATTAGCCAACAGGAACCTCCCAACAGCCTAATTCCACTGTGTTCCAAACACGACGCCAATAAATACAATGACATTCAAATCGTACATTCACTGATGAGCCAAAGCATTATGACCACCTGCTTAATAGCTTGTTTCTCCGTCTTTGAAACGACATGCATCAATGGTTCTGCGTATCAGGGATCCTATAGTTTGTTCGTACGTTTGTGGAGACATCATACCTATTTAATATTCTCTAATAGTGAAATACGATATCGAGAAAAACAAAGTTTTACACAAATCATTTTTTCCTTCAATGAGGATGAAAAGTCTGCATGTAGACTGCGGTCTATCAGCAGTAAGTAGTTAATGCGGGATATCTACTTAACACGCATGCACCTTAAGCGGTGTTTTCATGCCATTGTAAAAAATTCACTTGTTGTAAGTGTTTCATCTGTCTTCTGCCCTTCTACGTAGCTCAGATTTACTGTACTGGGACAAAGATCTTTGAGAGCTCTGAGCGAATAGTGAATAAGATCCTTGACTCTGTGTTGAATGCAATCTGTGGTGTGCTCCGAAAAGTCAGTTGTGCAGCGTTGGGGCATTTTTATTTGAGGCGTAGTAGCGAGCAGTTGAGATTTTAGAGAAGGAAAGGTGATATTTGCGAATCTGAGAGATATAATCTCGAATATTTTATCACGGAGTTGAAAACTTGTTTGTAAACGTATTGATTCTACGGATAGAAAAGATTTTTGGGATGAATTTTTCGAGGTAAGCATTGCACGCACAAGAACGCAATGTTTGTTTGACATAATTATTGAGTGAAGGAAACTAGTGTCCCTCAGACAACAAACAACATTCATGTCTAGTGTTAATTTAATCTCTTTGTTTTCATTCGGTCACATGTATCGCAACTGGTAGGAATGTCTGTAATTGTTGTATTGAGAGAATTCTGTAATTCTTAGCGTCTTCTTATGCTGTCCAGTCCTTTTGAAACAAAGTTTAATTTTTCAACAACGGCTTTCTTTAAAGTATGCGACACGAAGCCACACATTTATCACACAAGAAGAAAATATTGTAATGAGTAGTTTAATTTTCATTTAGCTGCTGCATCTGCTGATTTCTATTCACTTTTGAGAATGTCAGTACAACAGACACAAAACAGCATGCTGAAGATGAGGCAACTTACTTTTATTTCAGCGCAGATCTCCCATTGCATTCTTATTAGGAAAATGTTAGTAGTCAGAATTATTAGGTGTCGTTCTAAGCAAGTATATTAATTTACAGCGAACAGTGTAGGTAATCTCAAAAAGTTATTTTTCTTCTGAATAGAGCAGGATTTTACTTTTGTGGACTTTTCAAGTCAGAAATTGCACTTCATGACATACAATTTTCATAATGTATTTCAGGATTGAGTTTCAGCTACAAAATTCTCACTCAGTGCACAATTAGTTACTTTTTGCATTTAATTAGGTTTTTATTGTTTGAAATTCAGTATTTTATAAAGTTTAAAGTTTTGTTTTTCGACACTGTTCACATGCGCAACAAAGGGTCCACGAACAGTCAGAACTGCTCAGCAATGGAATCTGATATATAAAGCACACGTTACACGACGAAAAAGTTTTGAAAAGAAGAATATTCAGTATTTGCATTTATATATAAATTTTTACAGCAAGCTTACAAGTTGTTATGGACATCAGCCGTTGCACCGATCGAGGCGGTGCAATGGTTAGCACATTTGCATCGCAGTCGGGAGGACGATGGTTCAGACCTGCTTCCGGTCAACCAGATTTACATTTCGTGTGATTTCCGTAAATCACTCCATACAAACGATGGGATGGTTCTTTCGAAAGGGAATGGCCGATTTCCTTTCCTACCTTTGAAATATTTGAAACATTCCGAGCTTGTGCTCCGCCTCTAATGACCTCGATGTCGACGGGACGTTAAACCGCAATCTTCCTGTCAAATGACTTTCTTGAGCTCTGAAGGAATTTTGGCCGATCTCTTTATCTGTTTATCAAATAGTGGTGTCAATCTAAAGCATTTTATGTACGTATCCTGTATCTACACCCTGTCGATGTTGACCACCATGCGACGCGGAGAATTACGTTGTGTATGTCGCAAACTCTTACCTGATGACAACTGTAGACAAGAGTTCCTTGTTCCATGATAGACGATAAGTAGACTTAGCACAACATTATACGCACTCTGCTGAAATCATCTTGGTCATTTAGACATCCTGGCTTCCAAATTTCAGCAGAACAAAAACAAAACCAAGTGAAAAACTATCCTTAAACTCCTATAGGATTGTAAAATATAGAAACGTTAGGCCCTTTTGATTCCAACAGACAGTGAAATTTATTTAATGAGCACAGATTTCGACTTATAGAAATTATAGAGGAACTTTAAAAAGATCAACTGCTTCAGCGGTTACCAAAGGGGCTTCACAACTAATAGTGGAGTGCTAATCCAAGCTACGTCTTTCTGTGAATTGTGCTGTCAACCACCTAGGAACAAAATTGTTTGTGTAACTCTGACTACTAACGGAAAAACTCACATAGCTAGATTTGTGCTCGTTATCTACGTATTTCGATAGTTGTTTTGCTAGAGTTCATCGAAAAATCAGTTAAAACCCTCTTGTTCAGGTACACAGTGACTACGAATTAGAAGTCCTATTATAGTTACTCTAAACGAATTCCCTTTAGTCTTGCAAGAAAGCTAAGCTGGCACTGATAGAAAAGTTGAAGAAACATTACATTAGATTCAATCAAGAATACATTTGATCATATGGTTAATAAATAATAAATAATCCCAGTGAGAAACCTTTCGTAAATTGTTGCTGTTGGTAAATTTCATCAGACAGATAGCAACTCAGTTCAAGTTACATAAGTTTATGTAGAATACTAAATATAGACAAAGTACCTGGAATGAATGCTTAAAATTAAAAAAAAAACTTTTTTGCAAATTATAACAATATTTAACGACGTACCACAGTGAACGAAACTATTGACTAAGAAAAGTGAAATCATCAGTAAAATCAGATTATTATGCCACACATACAAAGTGCGTGGATACTGAAATGTCATCCATCCCATGAAAAATGTTAGACCATTTAATGATGAACTGCTAATATTATTTAGTATTGGTTTTCTAAAATGATGGGATCATGAATCACATGAATAGCCGTACTCTACATAATTAACCAAGAAACAAAAGTGTTACGTTATCTTGAGTGTTTCTTCAATAATGATGCATGTTGCAACCGTAAGATTTAGAAAGATACATCAGTTACTCTTTCGTTTTCGCCATATTCACCACCTCTCTTACTAAACGACTGTCCCATTCTTGAACAAATTATTTTAAATGATTACTGTAGCTTCTACTAACACTGGTTTGGCGATTTGGGCGATTCGGTTGATGCCTGCTTTGACTGAAGTATCTTACTTTTGGTCACGTTACTGTTAACGTAAGTTTCACCAACTGGTTAAGTGCGACCTCCTGAATCCAGGATGAAAATGGGCAAGACACATAATTCACCATCATGCAGCAGAGTAGACGACGATGCTGGTAAAACAGTTTTCCATTGTTCTGAGTAAACTCCCATATCAGCTCGGTCTTAGCGAGACGGAAGAGATGGGACTGGTTGTTCAGACGTATTGTGACGAGGTGTATCCTGTCACTGCGTCCCGTATTAATAGCAGACCCTCCCCGTCTCCTCTGCTATTCGCAGCACTCCGTAATTACAGCAGAATACCACTACAGTAGCACTCTGCGTTGCTTAATGTGGGGGTCTGTGACAGCAGCGAGCTGAGAGACAAGAAAGCGGCTCGAGTGTGCTGTGTCTGAAACAGTGTATACACAGCAGTATGTACTGACTTTACCAAAACCTTAGTCGCTGTCCTCTGTTAACTGTATTTCACAAAAAGAGAAGGGAATATGAATACAAAAAAGAACTTTTTCTTGCACTCTTTCACTGGTTATTTTTTATATTTCGTTACGCGACCTAGGTCTCGAGTTATTGTTCCATTGTCTAGCATTACTGTCAGAGATGCTGTAACAGTGGTCAGAAACGTAAATAAACAAGAATCATTTTGAATAGCTACTAAATGAACAAACAGATGTCAGTTACTCTCTTGTTGCCAATATTGAAAAAATGGATAGCAAGAGAAAGAGTGATTGAGTGCCCCATCTTTGGTCAGCTATGTCCCATTAATGTTTAGAAGTTGTTCTACATGTGGAATGTTATATTTGTTCGTCAGATCTGTTGCTATATGTTGCACAGAGGTTGTGAATGTTGGTTCTTAATGACTGTAAACTCGAAATTGGCCTACAGCAAATAAACTGGGAATTTTACGCCACATGACGGACGACGTTTATTTTGAAAAAGTCTTGCCGCGTTTCAAGCAGATTGCTGTTGACGAGAGGTGACACTCGCCTGCGGTCGCTGTCTCTTAGGATCTGTTTATTCGCACTGTTGTTGTGCTGTGTAACACGGCTGCCAGGGGCACACCGTTCTTCGCAAATACGTTTGGCGGTCCGTGTTGATACACTAATGAAACCATCAACTCCATTCACGTTGAGGTCATCAGTACGTCTACAGATGATAACTCCTTCCTACATCTCTGTTGCGATTTCACACACCTTCACACACACACGTCTCTGTTGCGTCTGCACGTGGATCCATCTAATCTCTCCGTTTGGAAACAACCTATTGGCCCGTACCTCCTCTGCCATGACTTAGCAGTAGTTGCGAAAATGCACCTACGGGTTGGAAACTGGGTGGAGTCGCCACAGAAAACGAGAGCGAACCACAGGTAAACTGCAAGGTGAGTTAACTGCGGTGATCTCTACAGTATGTCGATAGAGGACACGAGGCTTGGAGCATAAAACTGCAGCCTACCAACAAATTTCTGTGCTCTGGATAGATAAAGACATCAGTGTTGTGTAACAGCAAATTGCTCCGGTTGTTGATGAACAGGATAAAAGTATTGAACCGCATGTTAGTACAGGGTGACGCAGACCCGCCTGACACCGTCCTGCCTTGCACATTGCTACTGTGTAGCAGGTTGCATTGGGTGACAGAGAGGCGTAAACTAAAGGAAAGAATACCATTTCATATGCCACTAGTAACGGAGGCGTTGGAGCGTACTACATCGTGTTACTTCAGTTCATCGCCATTTCGGCTTAGCTGAAGAGATTTGAAGACAGTGCTCCAAGAGCAGAGAGTGAGGGAAGAAAATGTAGTCCTCAACTCTCGGTGCCCCAGCAGTCTCGCATTTTATGAATGAATTGACGACGTTAATGATAAATGCTTAGGAAATCAATTTTCATCCTTACAGGCTGCAAAATTGCTCACAAACGTAATTCCAGACTCAAGGAAACACGAGTTACTTTCTGCACTGCCATGATCACTGTACTAAGTGAAAAACAATGCTTTCTTGAATAATTTGTTCATATCCGACGAAGCCCGTGTCCGTATTTGGGGTCTTGTCAAGAAACGGAACACGCGGTTTTGCTCTTCAGTGAATCCTAAAGCTATGCATGAAAAGTCCTTACACTCTCTCCAAGAGACAGTTGGTATGGATTCAGTGCTTTTTTGACTGTAGGCCCATATTTTTTCAAGAATAAGATGGAAAAGTAGTGATTGTTACTTCGGAACATAATGTCTCCTTGTTGAGAAACTTTGTTCACTCTAGCTTACTTTGGCTTAGCACTGATCAGAAGGCACTTTACTTTCAGAAATATTGTGCAACAGCCCACACTGCGTGAAACAACATGACCGCTATTCGTGGAATGTTCGCAATCGCTATCACTCTCGTTACGGAGTCACCGTTTACCTCTTCGATCACCCGATGTTACTGTCCAAAAATTTGCAATGGAGATTCTTAAAGGAGCGTTTGTTCCGGAGACGTGTTTCGAGCATTCAAGAATTCAAGCAAGCCATTTCTTATGAAGTTGAGACAGTTCACAGCAACCTATGGGGGCACTTGTACGACAACATCCAGAAGCGCTTACAACGTCATCATCATTTCCGAGGGCCTTTGCCCCACAGCAACGAGGGGTCGGCCCTGTTAGTATGGATTTTGCAATGTTAGTGTCAGAGTGTGGCCGGATGCCCTTCCTGTCGCCACCCCGTACGGAACTAGTGACCCCAGCTGTCTGCGTCTAGTGTAAGCCATGAAACAGTGCGACGTCTGCAAATGTCTACGAGTTGTGAAACTGAGGCGGGACATGGGGACCAGCCCGAAATTCACCTAGTGGGATGTGAAAAACGGAAGCGCTTACAACAGTGCGTTGATTTAAATGGAGGTCATCTTTCTGATATAATTTTCAAGAAATAAGGTTCGGAGCTATGGATAATAAACGGCATATTTCAGAGTATTTATACACTACTTCGCCTTGCTTTCTGTTTTCAAAAAAAAAAAAAAAATGGTTCAAAGGGCTCTGAGCACTATGGGAATCAACTGCTGTGGTTATTAGTCCCCTAGAACTTAGAACTACTTAAACCTAACAAACCTAAGAACATCACACACATCCATGCCCGAGGCAGGATTCGAACCTGCGACCGTAGCAGTCGCACGGTTCCGGACTGCGCGCCTAGAACCGCGAGACCACCGCGGCCGGCTTTCTGTTTTAGTTTCATACTCTATAAACATCTTAAATGTATCAACTAGCTCGGGATCACCCTGTATTTAATGTACTAACATGACAATATGGTACTCACATTTTTAATTTCTGTTGGATGTTTTATTTCAAAATGGAATCGAAATGTTATCCACCAGTTTTGTTACCCCGTCTAGTGTAACAGATTAATTGTTCCTGTTCCATAGATCACTGTCGATTTTGACTGGGAAGGAATGAAAATCTAGCACTGGAAGAATCTACCTACTCACCCTGTTTCTAATCTTCTCCTTTAGGAAGGGCTTGGCGAAATTGATGATGGTGTCCACCAGCGGGTGTACGTTAATCACGTGTACCTCCTTCAGCTTCACTGGGTACGCTTCCTGAAAGCAATAAAAAGAAATCAATAAAGAGAAATGTAAGGGAAGGTACATACAAGCGGATATTCTACTTGTATTGAAGCACGAATCCACTTCATCGCAAAATTAGGGAACTCTCAATAATACTACAAACATTAATTTTGTTCCATGCACAGGTAAGGAATTAGGAAAGAAAATCCGTAAATTTTAGTTTGATTGGAGACTTCAGTATTATTGAGGTTTTGCTTAAGTGTTGGGTGAAGCACCTTCTACTATACTGTATAACAACATCTATCATTAGAGTCTTGGGAACGAACTGGGAAACTTGATAGATGTAGTGCGAAAGAAGTACGAGATGAAACTTTTAGGTGATCCTGGAGAAGTTAGTAATACATGAACGCAGGTATTTGGTTCCGAGTCCCCGTGCAACACCTTCATTTAACTTGTTACCAGTTTTCATCAAGGAATATATTTCCCTAAGGTGTAGAAAAATGTCTTGTTTATATAGCCTTCTCTCCCTTCTCAGTGAAATTAAGTTATCTCATGCATTTGGTCTACGGTAACTTATAATGCATAAAATAGGAGTATCACTCAGAAAGTAAACAATATGCGTAACTCTTTCCTAGTAGCCAGCCAGCCATTCGCTCTGCGTTCAGGAAGTAGCAGAAGATTGAATTATCTCGATCATTTCCTGCTACAGACTAATTCACGTATTGGGCGTAGCGACCTACGATCGTGAAATTGGCAACTGAAGTGTTCGCTGACTGTTGTGCTCAGAGATGACTCGATTTCAACAAGTGGAGCACCTCAGATCCAACGCTATTTATCGAAGACTTACTAAAGTGTACACCAAAGGAATTACGAAAGTGTCGATCCTATTTAATGATGTAATCATGTTCTCTTGCAATGCGTAAATGATGGTTATTCGTTGTACAGATCTGTAGATGTTATAAATATACACTTAACTATTAATCACTACTTATGACCACCAGACAGGACATCACACACATCCATGCCCGAGGCAGGATTCGAACCTGCGACCGTAGCAGTAGCGCGGTTCCGGATTGAGCGCCTAGAACAGCTAGACCATCGCGACCGGCCAAGATATTCTCATCCTGTACGAGTGAGCATCATCTTGCTGAAAAGTAAGCCTAGGATGGCTTGCCATGGAGGGCAATAAAACGACGGGCTGCGGATGGCAACCAAAGGGGACCTGCTATGAAAAGAAAAGTCTGCCACCTCTATGTTGGGCCGTATGACGGGCGATAGTCAGGTTGGTATCCCACCACTATCTGGGGCTTCTCCAGACACGTCTTCGAGCTGGAATCCCATTAAGTGGAGTAGATGATAAATCCAGCGTCGAAATGAGTTCTGATGGCCAGAGAAGAAGTGTCTTGAGACGACCCAGACAGTGGTTGGATACCAACCTGACAGTAATTCGTCATGTGGCTGAGAGCCAGGAGTGATGGTCTGGGGTGCCATTTCTTTATTCTTCGCCTCGTCTTGCTGCCATTTTAGGCAAACCATGAGAGACTGTACTGATTGTCTTCGTTTCTTGCCAAATCCTACCGTAGCCAGCAAGGTCGCTGGATCTCTCCCCATTTGAAAATGGGCAGCACCCTCCAACATCTTGAGATTTTGACGACGTAGCACGCCAACTGGACAGAATTTGGCACGACATTCCTCGGGAGAACACCCACAACTCTTTCAATCAATACCAAGCCGAATAACTGCTTGTATGAGGGGCAGATGTGGACCAATACGTTATTGACTTGCTGAGTTTGTGAAACTCTTCCTCTTGCATAAATCATACAAATATTCTGACATAGTAATCATTAGTTTGTCTGCCCATGTAAATCAAACCTATAGATTTTCCTCCCATTCGGATAATACCATTGTGGTGCATTCCTAGTGGAGCGTGAGGCATGCTCGTACCTGGACGCAGACGAGGAACTTCTTGACCATGGAGGGGGTGAACTTGGCAAAGTAGGCCGGTGTGGCGACCGACGCGTCGAGCACGTAGACGTCGCCCGCGACGCCCGTCTGCTCCTCGAGCAGGCGGATGTCGCCCACCATGAAGATGAGCTTCATGCCGTCCGCCACCAGCGGGCCCTGGTAGTCCTTTGTCTTGCCGTTCATCACGATCACTCGGCGGCCATTCGGCGTCAGGCCAGGCAGCGGCGGGAAAGCTCTGCAACCAAAACAACATCCGTACTAAAGGCTCGAACATACAGAGCATTCAATGTCTGTGTTACATTATTATCTCGAGTGCCTGGTGAACACCTCCAAAATATCACAGACTGTTTGCAAATGAAAATGCCGTTTACTGTCTAGCAAAGTCATCAGAATCCCAAAACATGTTTCAAAATGTTTTATACTAGATATCTAGCTCATGCAAAGTGTGGCCATGGATTCTGAAAGGTAAAGAGTGTGAGCTCGTCCAAGTGAGTATCAAAACTATTTCGTTAAATTTCGTTTTGACTATAAACCACACAAAATTAAATGTTCAGCTTAGGAATTACAATAACGAACAACTTAAATTGGAATCATCAAATAGAATGCTAAGGCGAACAAAAAATTTCGCCTTATTAGCAAAGCACTTAAAAGATGCAATACATCTGATGAAGATACTGCCTAAAGTACGCCTGTCCGTCATCTTGTAGAGTAGTGACATGCGGTATGGGATACTTACCAGATAAGACTGACGGACAACATCGAAAAAATTCAGAAAAGGGCAGCTCGCTACATCGAAAAAATTTAGAAAAGGGCAGCTCGTTTTGCATTTGGTCAAAATACGGGACAGAGTGTCACATATATGGTAAGTGTGTTATGTGGCAATCATTAAAACAAAGTAATATTCCGTTTCGGCGAGGTCTTTTAGCATTACTGGAAATGTCAAATAATTTGTTGTCTCCCACTAACATAGAGAAAAATAATAATCGAGGCAAGACATGAGAAACCGGGGCTTGCACGGAACGGTAGAAAGGTAATCTGAAAGTGATTCTATGAAACCGTTACCGAATAGTAAAGCATGAATAGGAAAGTTACCGGGTACATGTAGAAAAAGGATGGTGAAGTAAATCTTCAAATCGTGTATGCAGGCAATGCAGGCTGCTATTCTCCCATGGAGACGATCATAGAGATGCTGGATGTAGTCCTGTGGAACGGCTTCCCATGCCATTTCCACCTGGCGCCTCAGTTGGACCAGCGTTCGTGCTGGACGTGCAGACCGCGTGAGACGACGCTTCATCCAGTCCCAAACATGCTCAATGGGGGACAGATCCGGAGATCTTGCTGGCCAGCGTAGTTGACTTACACCTTCTAGAGCACGTTGGGTGGCACGGGATACATGCGGACGTGCATTGTCCTGTTGGAACAGCAAGTTCCCTCGCCGGTCTAGGAATGGTAGAACGATGGGTTCGATGACGGTTTGGATGTACCGTGCACTGTTCAGCGTCCCCTCGACGATCACCAGAGGTGTACGGCCAGTGTAGGAGATCGCTCCCCACACCATGATGCCGGGTGTTGGCCCTGTGTGCCTCGGTCGTATGCTGTCCTGATTGTGGCGCTCACCTGCACGGCGCCAAACACGCATATGACCATCATTGGCACCAAGGCAGAAGCGACTCTCACCGCTGAAGACGACACGTCTCCATTCGTCCCTCTATTCACGCCTGTCGCGACACCACTGGAGGCGGGCTGCACGATGTTGGGGCGTGAGCGGAAGACGGCCTAACGGTGTGCGGGACCGTAGCCCAGCTTCATGGAGACGGTTGCGAATGGTCCTCGCCGATACCCCAGGAGCAACAGTGTCCCTAATTTGCTGGGAAGTGGCGGTGCGGTCCCCTACGGCACTGCGTAGGATCCTACGGTCTTGGCGTGCATCCGTGCGTCGCTGCGGTCCGGTCCCAGGTCGACGGGCACGTGCACCTTCCGCCGACCACTGGCGACAACATCGATGTACTGTGGAGACCTCACGCCCCACGTGTTGAGCAATTCGTCGGTACGTCCACCGGGCCTCCCGCATGCCCACTATACGCCCTCGCTCAAAGTCCGTCAACTGCACATACAGTTCCCGTCGACGCTGTCGCGGCATGCTACCAGTGTTAAAGACTGCGATGGAGCTCCGTATGCCACCGCAAACTGGCTGACACTGACGGCGGCGGTGCACAAATGCTGCGCAGGTAGCGCCATTCGACGGCCAACACTGTGGTTCCTGGTGTGTCCGCTGTGCCGTGCCTGTGATCATTGCTTGTACAGCCCTCTCGCAGTGTCCGGAGCAAGTATGGTGGGTCTGACACACCGGTGTCAATGTGTTCTTTTCTCCATTTCCAGGAGTGTATAATGGCTCACCGGCCATTTGACCTTCTTCTTCTGTACGGATGCACAAACAGTGCTCGAAGTCTTACGGGAATCGGCGGTAAAGCCGCGAGTAATGAGTATGATAGGCAGGGGCTCTATGAATACATTGCGGGACAACAAGTTGCGAATGTAGGTCTCGCGGGAGGCGAAAATGAGATTAATAAAAATGGATAGAGCATCTGCCATGTAAGCAGGAGATCTCGGATTCGAGTCCCGATCAGGGGGCACACAGTTTCAGTTGTCCCCGTTGACTTATATCAACGCCTGTATGCCGTTAAGGGTATTCATTTCATTGTAATTTTATATTGGTCTTCTTTGGAACATTCTGTTGAATGTCTTGAACACTTGATTTAGAGTTGTTGCTCGATTGCAGTTTGTGACACAACGACACTGACACACTACGGTCACATGTGCACTACGTAATACTTGCTTGTTCACAATTGACTAGTTGAATACAGACCTGTTGTTTACAGGTGTTAGTTCAAGTTGCCCCTGTAGTTAGGCCAGGAATAGAATCAGTCTTCGAACTTTTGGGACGGATGGTGTACTGTTGAGTTACATCTGTTTCTACTCACGGCTGGAGAGTTGGAATAATGACTACTTATACACCTCTAGTGTTACTTTTACGTCTACGTGATTACTCTGCTATTCACAATAAAATGCCTGGTAGAGGGTTCAATGAACCACCTTCAAGATCTCTCTCTACCGTTCCACTCTCGAACGGCGTGAAGGGAAAACGAACACTCCGTGAATGATATTTGGCAAGACATCTTTCTTGAACTACCAAGCATCCGAAATATTTCGGCACATTCGTTATGCGTCGAAAATATCCCGGTTACTGTTTGCACCGACATTCGTTCTATTAGGCACATCTCTTCAATACACCCACGACTCAGTAATCTACCCACTAACGTGGCTGGTGGCACTTGTGTTTCAGGCTAATTTTAGTGATTAAAGCTGTAATCGAAGACTACTCCCTTACGTTTTCACTTTTCGTGTAGTTCACAGGTTTCTTTGGTCTAGCGTACGCCATACTCTTTCCGATCTCCAGCACAGCTGACTCCAAGTCTTTACTATCTGTTTCGTAACAGCTGCTTACACGTAAGCTACTAAGCTACTGTCATTGTTTACACATCGTCTCACGTCGCACTGACACTTTGCTGAAAAGCGGAATGGTAGTCTGTACAAGTTTCTCTTCGTGATAACGAACCCCAAGCTGAATTGTCCCCCTATAATTATGCTCTGATTCAGTCTGCAAATAGACACTAGTGTAAGAACAGGCTGTAGATGGAATGTGGAAATATTTATGTCGCAGATTTTTGTTTCAAAAATTACTTTTGTTAGCAATGTTTCTTTTCATCCCTTGGAGTTACTCTGTTACTGCCGCTGACTTGCAGTCACTTAATCGGCAGGTTACTAACTACGAACTTCTGTTACACATGTTGGTTTCGACAGAGTAATTTTTTGTGGCTCTTTAAGTGACTCTTGTCCTAAAAACTGTCTAATTTGCTGCAGCGGTCTGCAGACTGAAGACAATTAAGATAATTTTGTATGGGATCTGTATAAGGATCGCGGATGTTGCTATGTGACAAATATTCCCCGTTTTTATAAAGTCTTATTTATATCTACACTTTTTCTTGGCCATTCACCGCCTTGTGCCACAGTGGGAAAAGTAGCTCTACATTGCTTGGCAATATTTCTGAAATAAGGATACTAGTTTCTGTTTGCAAGCTTTTCTTAATGCCCTTCGTATATACACTCCTGGAAATGGAAGAAAGAACACATTGACACCGGTGTGTCAGACCCACCATACTTGCTCTGGACACTGCGAGAGGGCTGTACAAGCAATGATCACACGCATGGCACAGCGGACACACCAGGAACCGCGGTGTTGGCCGTCGAATGGCGCTAGCTGCGCAGCATTTTATGCACCGCCGCCGTCAGTGTCAGCCAGTTTGCCGTGGCATACGGAACTCCATCGCAGTCTTTAACACTGGTAGCATGCCGCGACAGCGTGGACGTGAACCGTATGTGCAACTGACGGACTTTGAGCGAGGGCGTATAGTGGGCATGCGGGAGGCCCGGTGGACGTACCGCCGAATTGCTCAACACGTGGGGCGTGAGGTCTCCACAGTACATCGATGTTGTCGCCAGTGGTCGGCGGAAGGTGCACGTGCCCGTCGACCTGGGACCGGACCGCAGCGACGCACGGATGCACGCCAAGACCGTAGGATCCTACACAGTGCCGTAGGGGACCGCACCGCCACTTCCCAGCAAATTAGGGACACTGTTGCTCCTGGCCAGCAAGATCTCCGGATCTGTCCCCCATTGAGCATGTTTGGGACTGGATGAAGCGTCGTCTCACGCGGTCTGCACGTCCAGCACGAACGCTGGTCCAACTGAGGCGCCAGGTGGAAATGGCATGGGAAGCCGTTCCACAGAACTACATCCAGCATCTCTATGATCGTCTCCATCGGAGAATAGCAGCCTGCATTGCTGCGAAAGGTGGATATACACTGTACTAGTGCCGACATTGTGCATGCTCTGTTGCCTGTGTCTATGTGCCTGTGGTTCTGTCAGTGTGATCATGTGATGTATCTGACCCCAGGAATGTGTCAATAAAGTTTCCCCTTCCTGGGACAATGAATTCACGGTGTTCTTATTTCAATTTCCAGGAGTGTATATAGATGGTGCTACAAAAAGGTACGGCCAAACTTTCAGGAAACATTCCTCACACACAAATAAAGAAAATATGTTACGTGGACATGTGTCCGGAAACGCTTAATTTCCATTTTAGAGCTCATTTTAGTTTCGTCAGTATGTACTGTACTTCCTCATTTCACCTCCTGTTGGCCCAATTGAAGGAAGGTAATGTTGACTTCGGTGCTTGTGACTCATTGCTCTACAGTACTAGCATCAAGCACATCAGTACGTAACATCAACAGTTGGCAGATGCCCATTTGTGTATGGATTAGCACGGGGCAATAGCGGTGGCGCGGTACGTTTGTATCGAGACAGATTTCCAGAACGAAGGTGTCCCGACAGGAAGACGTTCGAAGCAATTGATCGGCGTCTTAGGGAGCACGGAACATTCCAGCCTATGACTCGCGACTGGGGAAGACCTAGAACGACGAGGATACCCCCAATGGACGAGGCAATTCTTCGTGCAGTTGACGATAACCCTAATGTCTGCGTCAGAGAAGTTGCTGCTGTACAAGGTAATGTTGACCACGTCACTGTATGGAGAGTGCTACGGGAGAACCAGTTGTTTCCATATCATGTGCAGCGTGTGCAGGCACTATCAGCAGCTGATTGGCCTCCACGGGTACATTTCTGTGAATGGTTCATCCAACAATGTGTCAATCCTCATTTCAGTGCAAATGTTCTCTTTACGGATGAGGCTTCGTTCCAACGTGATCAAATTGTACATTTTCACAATCAACATGTGTGGGCTGACGAGAATCCGCACGCAATTGTGCAATCACGTCAGCAACACAGACTTTCTGTGAACGTTTGGTCAGGCATTGTTGGTGATGTCTTGATTGGGCCCCATGTTCTCCCACCTACGCTCAATGGAGCACGTTATCATGATTTCATACGGGATACTCTACCTGTACTGCTAAAACATGTGCTTTACAAATACGACACAACTTGTGGTTCATGCACGATGGAGCTCCTGCACATTTCAGTCGAAGTGTTCGTACGCTTCTCAACAACAGATACAGTGACCGATGGATAGGTAGAGACAGACCAATTCCATGGCCTCCACGCTCTCCTGACCTCAACCCTCTTTTCATTTATGGGGGCATTTGAAAGCTCTTGTCTACATAACCCCGGTACCAAATGTAAAGACTCTTCGTGCTAGTATTGTGGACGGCTGTGATACAATACGCCATTCTCCAGGGCGGCATCAGTGCATCAGGGATTCCATGCGACGGAGGGCGGATGCATGTATCCTCGCTAACACAGGACATTCTGAGCATTTCCTGTAACAAAGTGTTTGAAGTCACGCTAGTACTTTCTGTTGCTGTGTGTTTCCATTCCATGATTAATGTGATTTGAAGAGAAGTAATAAAATGAGCTCTAACATGGAAAGTAAGCGTTTCCGGACCCATGTCCACATAAGATATTTTCTTTATTTGTGTGTGAGGAATGTTTCCTGAAACTTTGCCCGTATCTTTTTGTAACACCCTGTATATGATAATGTTTGCAGAGTTTGTCCGGCACATCTTGACTATGCAAACAAATTAACGTCGCCTGGAAGCCAGCCATAAGTTGATTGAAACGCAAAACGCGGACAATTCTTTTCTAGAAAAAAGCACCACGTGTGACTAGACTTGGTGTTATCAGTACGAAACTGCCACTAAACGACATAATGCAGAAACTCGCATGGTGGGTCAACACTTTGACGACATAACAGGCCTTCTAGCTAGTGTGGCGGGCAAATGTGTCCAAGGGAATGACTTTTATAGTAGTTTCACATGGATGTGTGAACGTTACGTGTATTGTACGCTCCTACGACATCTTGTCAAAAGTATCCGTACACCACCATGTCGTGCGGAAAAAGCTAATTATCAGGAAAGGCGGACCCGTAAGTATAAATGGTAACAGTGAGTATCGTGTTGTCGGTAGACAAGCAGTGACATTCCTACGTAAAATGGACCTGGCCTCTGCCTGTCGCAAGAGGCGACGCACCGCCATAAAAGGAAACGGTGAGTATTGTGTTTACACAAGAGAATCAGCGACAGCAGAGTGAGTCGGTTAAGAGAGCTCGGTGACTTCGAATGTGGAGTAGTCATTGGATGTCACCTGAAGTCAAGCAGGGGCATTTCAACCCTTCTAAAGCTGCCCAAGTGAACTGTTGATGATATGATTGTGGAGTGTAAATGCGTAGGAACAAGCACACCTACACGAAAATCAAGCACACCTCACGTACTGATGGGCAGAGAGCATTGAGTGTTGCGGAAGGTTGTTCTGAAAAATCGCACCAAGTCAGCGGAAGATATCACTCTTGAGCTCCAAAGTGCTACCAACGGTGTAGCTAGCAAGATCGTGCGTAGGGAGTTAAGCAGAATGGGGTGGAATGGTGGAGCAGCTCCACACATTTCTGTACTCATTGCTAAGTGACGGTTGAGTTGTTGCAAAGAGCACCGCCACCGTACAGTCGGTGTCTGCAGACGAATGATTTGGAGTGATGAATGGCGCTATAGTCTGTGGCAGTTTTGTAGAGGGCTTTGGGCTTGGCGAATGCGAGGAGCATGTTACCTGCCATAATATCTAATACCAACTGTGAACCTCCTCCATACTTGGAGGAGGTGGTGTTACTGTATGGGAGCGTTTTTCATGTTTAGGGTGTGTATCGTATTGCTCTTAAGAAAACACTAAACTCGGGAGGATATAAACACGTTTTATACCCTTGTGTACAAGTTATAGTACAGGAACAGTTCAGAGATGATGGTTGTTTGTATCATCGCGACAAAGTACCGTTTCATAAGGCGGCATCTGTCAGGCTAGGGTTTGTGAACAATAACATTCCTGGAGTGGACTAGTCTGCTCAAAGACCCCAACTGAACACTATGGGACACCTTTGAAATGAGTCATAACGTCGCCTTCCCTTCAGATTGCTCCCTCCTACGTATATCTCGCGAAGAGACCATGAGGATAAAATCAGAGAGATTAGAGCCCACACAGAAGCATACCGACAATCCTTCTTTCCACGAACAATACGAGACTGGAGTAGAAGGGAGAACCGACAGAGGTACTCAGAGTACCCTCCGCCATACACCGTCAGGTGGCTTGCGGAGTATGGATGTAGAGCCCAGCGCCCAACATGACTATCTTCTTGGGTTTCGCCTCTTCAGGAAGAATGGTCTGTCATACCGCCACACTCATTCAGACACATTACTGAAAGTGTTGTAAGTAGGCTGTTTAGGTTTTCTTATTGGTAACGCCACGTAGTGCTCTGTATGAAAATCACTGGCTGTGCTGTGTGCTGTCTGTGGCTAGTTTGCATTGTTGTCTGCCATTGTAGTCTTAGGCAGTGGGCTGTTACAGCGCGTAGCGTTGCGCAGTTGGAGGTGAGCCGCCAGCAGTGGTGGATGTGGGGAGTGAGATGGCGGAGTTTTGAGAGCGGATGATCTGGACAGAGGCAGTAAGTTTGTAAGACTGGATTTCATGAACTGATATATATATATATATATATATATATATATATATATATATATATATATATATATATATATATATATATATATATATAATATGACTTTTGAACAATATTAAGGTAAATACATTGTTTTTTCTCTATCAAAATCTTTCATTCGCTAACTATGCCTATCAGTAGTTAGTGCCTTCAGTAGTTTGAATCTTTTATTTAGCTGGCAGTAGTGACGCTCGCTGCATTGCAGTAGTTCGAGTAACGAAGATTTTTGTGAGGTAAGTGATTTGTGTAAGATATAGGTTAATGTTAGTGAGGGCCATTATCTGTAGGGGTTATTGAAAGTCAGATTGCGTTGCGCTAAAAATATTGTGTGTCATTTTAGTGTTGATCAGAATAGGTAAAGAGGGAAATGAGTACGTTCAGTTCTGCTCAGCTCTTTGAAAATCAAATAACGTAGGGGCTTACCAGCAGTGCCCAGATACTTTCCTGCAGATAATATATTGATTCTGGACTGCCGAAAGGAGTGCAGCGATGGAACAGATGGACGGACGTGCTGACACTTACACGTTGTCGAGGATCTCCTTTAGCTCGGGCCGAGTGACGTCGCGGTCCGTGAAGAACTCGGGCAGCGCGGCTCGCATCGTGAAGTACATGTCCAGCTTGCGCTTCGTCTTCTCCAGCGAGAACTTGCAGCCGCGCAGGAACGTCATGATGCGCTGGTCATCTGCAGGACAAGGAACAACGAATAAAAGTAACCGAGCTTGATTTATATATTGTGTCATGGTGTTTGGTATCAGTGATGTAAATTCCAGTTAACACTAACGATAATCATAGACACATTACACAAAAATTTGTTAGGTGAGGGAGATACTGCAGTCTCTAGCTTTGATAACGGCTGCAAATCGTTCAGGAATAAATCACCAAGTTTGAAACGCTGTGCCATATCCCTCTGAAGTCCTTGATTGATAATTCATCTCGTAGAGTACCACAGTGCGAAGATGTTAGCTGCTAGTTTCACCCGCTGTTCCTATTAGCCGCAGAGACTCGTCTTCGGGTTAAGAGTGGCTGATTTAGCTGGACGGTCGAGCTGAGGAGGAAGCCTGAATTTGCGTTAAACTATTGAAACGGTGCAAAAGTTCGCAGCGTTTCTGTTTTACTTGTTGGTATTCCGGTTGCTATGGTTGTACTTACCGAGTGCCCTTTTTTTGTATTTTACTGTTGCTATTTGAATTTATATATTGACATTTGCACATACTAAGTGGAGCTGTGGACGCTAGAAAATGGAGTGTCAAATGGAGAAATCGGAACATTACCGACATATTCTTTTTTTTCTGTTGAATGGTGTGGTGACAGCAACGGAGGCAACTAAAAACATTTGCGTCATTTATGGACAGAGCCTGGCAAGAAAATGGTTTTAGCGTTTTAAGGCGGATCGTTCTGACGTTAGTAACTCTCCACATTCAAGAACACCTACGGGGGTTGATGGAGATCGTTTAAACACATTAATACACAATGGCCCCACGTCAGTGTACTCGTGAAGTGGCAGATGAGATGAACCTCGAACTTTCCATCATCGTACGACATTTCCATCCAGCGGCGGAGGCTGAAACTCGGGTTATGGTATCGAGTCCCATAGCCAAAAACCACAAAAATCACTGGGTTGCCATGTGCGCATCTCTGCTTGCTCATTATCAACTGGCTCATGAACAACACCGACAATTTCTATCCTGAATCGTTACCGGTGACGAGAAATCGTGTCTTCATACTATCATAAGGAGAAGAAAGGGATGGTTGAGCCCAAACAAAGCTCCCTGTACAAAGACCAGCATGCATCCACATAAGATAATGGTATGCATCTGGAGAGCAGTGGCAGTGCGGTGCACTAAGAACTGGTTCACCAGTGTGTAACCATCAATGCTGACCTTTATTGTCAACATCTGTGGCGACCTTGCAGGCGAAATCCTAGAAAAGCGACCAGGAAGACTGCGTCACGTGATGCTAAACCGTGACAACACCTGCCCGCATTCTGCTAGAGTGGGTGGAAACCACCGTACAGGCGCTGGGTTGGGAAGTCATTGTGCACCCACTTTTCTCACCTGATCTTGCGCCATCAGATTTTCACTTTCTCCAAACATGGCTCGACGAGTGCTCCACCTCAAAGACTCGTGATTTCTACAGTCGCGGAATCGAAGCGTTACCCCGGCGTTGATACATTACATATTTAGTGAAAGAGAATATATTACTGAAGACTAATCTGATTTGTTTATCAGACTTATCGAGAAATGCTACGAACTTATGCGCTAACCGAACAGACTGTCAGTAATTTGGTTACAGACCTAATGTAGTACAGCAGTTACTACTGAATGTATAACTTGACTCACTCCACATCCTCGAAAACTCTTCTTCATGACAGTTAATGACCAAATGTTAGGGGTTAATATATCGACTGATTTATGCAGTTAAGTTCCCCTGTGTACCAACCGACAGAAACAGACAGTACGATGTATCTCGCTGATAAGTCGCTCACAAGTTACTCTCCGATCAGAGCAGAGCTCGGAAGTTTTCCTTCTGGTGTGTCTTACATTCTTACTATATCCTTACGTGTAATAGTTCCAGGGCACAATTTACACGAATACCCTGATCCTGACTGATACGTAGCTTTTTGGAATCAGCTACGTACCGTATATGCATAATATTATCAACTGTTAAGTATTTGTTCCTTTGACTCGTATTGTTTCGGTGATCTCAAAGTTCTCTTAGCTTTGGGATATTACTATGTAAGTACAGAACAGTATTGTGTATAATAGTCGGTCACGAAACTATGTCGATATATGCGCATTAGAACGGGCTCCATGAAGCACACGATCTGCTTTCTGGGAGGAGCGGTTGCAGCGAATTAGTGTCGAATTGTCGCGTTCTCTGTGCGGCAGGAATTCCTAGCGCGAGCGTCGTCTGCAGTGGACTTGATGTGAAACGATGTACAATCAGTTTGGAACTCAGTTCTTGTGTTTTCCGCTCGGTCTATTGAGTAGTAAACGGTGCCAAGGAGATGAGAAGTCCTCAGGTGGTGTCCTAGCAGTCTGAAACAATTAAACTGGAGCGGATGGTTCCAGTTGACAGGCGCAAAAGGAAGCTAACTCCTCCATTTGTATTCCGTTTTGTTGGTTGGGTAACTCGTGTAATCGGCTCACGACATGTATCCATTCGCTTCATATTTAACCCGTTCTATCTTCTGATACACTCTTACGTATAAATCTGAGCCATAGTCACCTAGGTCTCGCCTTTTCACGACACGCAACCCCATCTTTAACAAGACAAACGAAATTGTTCACTCACGCGAACTTATGACATTCATAGACACTGAACTGTCGCACTTATTGCACAGCCCTCATTATTCCCATAAAGGACGCCAAGTTGCACAAATAAAGTATTTTTGTCCAACAGCACTGCTGAACGGCTTCCCCTTCGTTTTCTCAGCTAACAGTAGTACATTAGAAGTAGGACACATTCCAGCATATGTTTTCCTTTTCTTTTACTACACCCTTACCCAAAACAACACAGAGATCTAAAGTGTTCCAACACTCTTATGGCTGTTAACAAGATTCAGTTAAACATTGAGCATATCACTCAGAGATAGGAAGAATCAAAAAGTCGGAAGAGGGCAGGCCTAAGGGATTCCTACATTGCCTGCAAAGCTCACACTCAGTGTTGAGTCAATAAACTTCCAACAAATAATATTTTGTAGTTTTGTTTCGGTTACTTATTTTGTAACTGGATATGATCTTTAGTGTGAAGGTCATTTTGAGGACCATTCTTTATTATTGCTATTGATAGAAGAAGTTATGTTTCGTTTAAAGAAAGGAAAAGAAAACCTCGGCAACACGAAATTACTTCCAAGGAGGGTATGTGTTTACTTGACAAATAGTGGACTTTTTTGAGTTGTTGGATTCTGGACTCTTACTGTGTTTGTTGATGATCCTTTACTGATAACAAGGAATAAACTGCAGTACAATATTGATGAGTGGCAGTTAGCCCTATATCAGGCAAAATGTGAGTTAATGCAGATGTGTAGGAAAAACAATCCTCTAGCGTTGTAATACAGCGTTAGTGGTGTGATGCTTGACGCTGTCATATCGATTACAAATCTAACGGTACCGCTTACAAAACGACATGAAGTGGAACGAAAACGCAAGTTTGACTCTCGGGAAGGCGAGTGGTACACTTTGGTTTATTGGGAGAATTCTGTGGAAGTGTAGCTCATCTCTAAAGGAGGTCGGGCACAGCAAAATAGTGCAGCCCGTTCTTAAGCTCTGCTCCAGTGCTTGGCACCCCCAAGAGGTCAGATTAAAGGGAGACAAGAAAGAAATTCAATAGCACCCTGTTAAACTTGTTACCGATATTACAGAAATGCTCGCTTAACTCAAACAGGAATCCCTGGAGGGAAGAAGACGTTCTTTTAGCGAAACACAATTGAGAAAGTTTATAGAACCAGAAAAACTGCAACTAACTAACGAAGTATTTTACTGCCACGAACGTACATCTCGCATGACGGTTGCGAAGCAAGACAAATCAATACTTGTATCGAACCATATAGGTGGCCGACCGTCCCTCGTTCCTTTTGTGAGTGGAGCAGGAAAGGGAATAACTAGCAGCAGGTACAAGGTGTGTTATCCGCAGTACAGGAGATTCGGTGGCAGTAAAACGTCCCACTCGCCTTGGAACAACTTCTCTATGGGACGCCAGGCGTGGCTCCAACATCATCGTTTTTGCTGTTGTACGAGCTAGACTCTGTTTCTTGCTGCATTATTTGTATTGAGTCTTCATTCTCTTGGAGAAATACAATGTGAGTAAATCTATTTACTGTGATAATTTCTTCTCTAATCATTTCTCCTCTGTCCAGCTTTCCTATGACGACAGTTGCTACGCCATTCTCTGGCTCAACTATCCCTACCAGTGTGTGCTAAGATGTACAAAACACAAAGTACCCTCCACTTGCGTAGTATTTATGTAGATAAAGAGAGATAGGGCTGTATATTTTTATCTGTCTTCACTTTAGTTGCACTGATTTTGCAATGAACCTTTTAATTTTGCTGAATGTTTGAGAAAGGGCTTGGTCACGAAGCACGACAAATGTCTTCAATATACTTTGGTTTCAACAGGTTATCGAATATTTCGTTTTGTCACACTCTACGTGTTTCTAAATTGTATTTAAATCTCAGAGGAAAACTGCACACAAAACTCCCTGTTTCATCCACTGGTGAATCTGATAGGTTCCAGAGGAAAGCAGTTCGTTCTGAGTAAGAAATGATGTGCAAATATCCAATATTAATGGTTACTGGTTCATTCGTTCAACCCACAACTTCTGGAACCATTTCTCGTGACAAGTTGAATGTGAATGGGCCTTGTAGTGCGACTGAGTACAATTAACAATATTTTAGTTTGATTTTTGTACTCTATTGGAACATTTACTTCGAGAATTGTTACGAAAAGAGAGCATGCACTTATGGCCATGCCGAAGATTTCTTCCACATGAATACAATCGTTCCTCAACTTCGACTGACATTCACTTTTAGGTCCCCACGTAAATGTAGGCAGTTGGTGAGTAATATACTTGCATTCGCGAAATGTCGTAACTATTGTATTAATTATTAATTATACAAAGCAGCTGGTTCACGGATCCTGACTTAAAAAACAGCCTATGCTGGTGGTCAATAAACGTAGTCAAACTGAGTTTCACACAATGAGAGGGATCGCCTATTGAGAGTGAGACACCATACCTTTGGCCTCACCCAGAGCCACTGCGTACCTAAACCTCTGTCCACGTTCAATTTCATTACGCTAGCGGACAAGGCGTGTAGCTGCAGTAGACCGGTTTTCAGCTACACCCCAACGAACAGGAGACGGACCAGGGCATTCTCAGATGCATTCTGGAGAGGCTATGATAGACGATTTGTGATACAATATGAAGAACCTAGTAAATTATTCAGTATGTTTTTTTTACATTATCTCAGTCAACTATTCCGGATGACTTTGCAGAAAATAAGTATGAAATTATTAAAACAGTAATTCTTGTTCCACCTGTCGGTCCACATGTCAACGGCTATCCTTTACTGGTCACTGCCTCCCGCTCTAGAGGCTTCAACTTTGTACGCTGTTGTGAGTGACATAAGACCTACGTTTTAATTTTGACAGCTAATTCACTACTCATCTAGTCTGTTACGTACAGGTCATTTCATGAGAAAGAGTACTTTTACTGATATTTTAATACATTTGCAATAACCTTTCTGTAGAGGAATATAAGTTTAACTGTTTTTCTTTCCTATTACATTATACCTGACATTGTGTATTACATTTGTTTTGCCTATACTCCACTGTATAAATGCTTTCAAGATCAGAAGATGGGAACATTGATTACAGACACCGGCTGTCTAGAATAAAAGTTATTGAGAACGAAGCCTTTCGCGACGGCACACTGTTGTATAAAACATCCTCGAACTTCTTTCCTCCTCAGTTCAGGGTAAAACCTCGAGCTTTCGACGATTACCGCAACCGTTTGCGTCAGGAGCAACTAATTGTCAAAATTGCTGCTGCGGTGGCCTTATATAACCAAAAGAGGGCTTCTGATTGGTCGGCCATTACGTCATGCTGTCGCAGATGGTCTCAATGTCTGCGCTGCTGCCGCCACCGCTCCCGTCGTAGAGTAAACACTGCGACGAATATCTCTGGATCTTCTCTACATCGAAAGCTCGCATCCATGCAACGTTAAGATTATATCTGCTGCCACTATTGAAGAGCTTCTCACATGTTCTTATTTCTACAGTGTCTTTAATTACCAAGTACCAGTATATGGGAGCCTGGGACAAAACTTTTGCTTTGTCAAACAGTATTTTGTCTTTGCTTGTGAGTTTTGCTCAGCAACCGCAGATTTCTCCAGTTCTCGATTTTTAATATGTCTTTGATGTTCTGCACAGCGGATGGACTGACCTATATTATTGCTTCCGCAGTGATGAAGGATGTTGTAAATCCCAAGAGACTGTCCTTAAAAGGGCGTAGCATCTCCTTTATCTTCTTAGGAGCCCTGAAAATACATCTGATACCTCGGCTTTCAAGAACTCGGTCTACTTTGCTGCATATTGCGCCAGAGAAATGGAACAATACATTCGGTGGCTCGTCACGTGAATGTTCAACTTTTTCAAGTTTCCTTTTCTTAGAGAAAGCTTACTTCATATCACGTGCCCCCAGCCATTCTTTGGGAGCACATATTTGAGATGATCAATTTCGGAATCCAAGTGGTCCTCGCCAGAAAGGGTTTTTTCTGTGTGTACCAGTCTATTTAAATCTGCTCTTTTCAGGACTGAATGGCGAAAACTCTGGGAGCTAAGATGCAAATCAGCGTGCGTCGGCTTGCGGTGCACTGAGTGGCCTCGACGTCTATCTGACTATCGCTGCTCCACAATATCTAAAAACGGCGGCCTTCCCTGTTTGTGCGTTTCTACAGTGTTTGGGTGTATGCTATTCACATGTTCCTGGAAGTCCTCAAGTGCTTCTGCGGCGTGTGGCCAGAACTCAAAACGTTCTATAAAAAAAGTTGGACATTGCTGTAGACAAGAGAGAACTCACAGCCACTCCCTCCGTTACTTGTCTTCAAATTTACCGCCGTACAAGAAGTAGGTGGTCGTCAGAACATATAGGAACAACTTTATCGTTTCAGCAGGAAAATGCTCTGATGGAAATTTCAATGCGTCCTCCTCAGGAACATTCGTAAATCTAGGACCACATGCAGGCTGACTAAAATATCGTTTGGGCCAACTGTAATTTGTCTGATCTGTTTCCACATTCAGATTTTCCTAACGAAGACGATGGAGATAATGCTCGAAAACTCGAGATTTCACCCTGAACTGACGTGGTAAGAAGACCTAGAACGTTGTATACAATAAAAGTTATTATTAGCGATCTTGGCAAACACGTTTATCTCATCTACATCTACATCTACATGACTACTCTGCAATTCACATTTAAGTGCTTGGCAGAGGGTTCATCGAACCACAATCATACTATCTCTTTACTATTCCACTCCCGAACAGCGAGCGGGAAAAACGAACACCTAAACCTTTCTGTTCGAGCTCTGATTTCTCTTATTTTATTTTGACGATCATTCCTACCTATGTAGGTTGGGCTCAACAAAATATTTTCGCATTCGGAAGAGAAAGTTGGTGACTGGAATTTCGTAAAAAGGTCTCGCCGCGACAAAAAACGTCTGTGCTGTAATGACTTCCATCCCAACTCGTGTATCATATCTGCCACACTCTCTCCCCTATTACGTGATAATACTAAACGAGCTGCCCTTTCTTGCACCCTTTCGATGTCCTCCGTCAATCCCACCTGGTAAGGATCCCACACCGCGCAGCAATATTCTAACAGAGGACGAACGAATGTAGTGTAAGCTGTCTCTTTAGTGGACTTGTTGCATCTTCTAAGTGTCCTGCCAATGAAACGCAACCTTTGGCTCGCCTTCCCGACAATATTATCTATGTGGTCCTTCCAACTGAAGTTGTTCGTAATTTTAACACCCAGGTACTTAGTTGAATTGACAGCCTTGAGAATTGTACTATTTATCGAGTAATCGAATTCCAACGGATTTCTTTTGGAACTCATGTGGATCATCTCACACTTTTCGTTATTTAGCGTCAACTGCCACCTGACACCCCATACAGCAATCTTTTCTAAATCGCTTTGCAACTGATACTGGTCTTCGGATGACCTTACTAGACGGTAAATTACAGCATCATCTGCGAACAGTCTAAGAGAACTGCTCAGATTGTCACCCAGGTCATTTATATAGATCAGGAACAGTAGAGGTCCCAGGACGCTTCCCTGGGGAACACCTGATATCACTTCACTTTTTCTCGATGATTTGCCGTCTATTTCTACGAACTGCGACCTTCCTGACAGGAAATCACGAATCCAGTCGCACAACTGAGACGATACCCCATAGCTCCGCAGCTTGATTAGAAGTCGCTTGTGAGGAACGGTGTCAAAAGCTTTCCGGAAATCTAGAAATACGGAATCAACTTGAGATCCCCTGTCGATAGTGGCCATTACTTCGTGCGAATAAAGAGCTAGCTGCGTTGCACAAGAGCGATGTTTTCTGAAGCCATGCTGATTACGTGTCAATAGATCGTTCCCTTCGAGGTGATTCATAATGTTTGAATACAGTATATGCTCCAAAACCCTACTGCAAACCGACGTCAATGATATAGGTCTGTAGTTAAATGGATTACTCCTACTACCCTTCTTGAACACTGGTGTGACCTGCGCAATTTTCAAATCTGTAGGTACAGATCTATCGGTGAGCGAGCGGTTGTATATGAGTGCTAAGTAGGGAGCTATAGTATCAGCGTAATCTGAAAGGAACCTAATCGGTATACAATCTGGACCTGAAGACTTGCCCGTATCAAGCGATTTGAGTTGCTTCGCAACCCCTAAGGCATCTATTTCTAAGAGACTCATGCTAGCAGATGTTCGTGTTTCAAATTCTGGAATATTCCATTCGTCTTCCCTGGTGAAGGAATTTCGGAAAACTGCGTCAATAACTCCGCTTTAGCGGCACAGTCGTCGAAAACAGTACCATCGGCACTGCGCAGCGAAGGTATTGACTGCGTCTTGCCGCTTGTGTACTTTACATACGACCAGAATTTCTTCGGATTTTGTACCAAATTTCGAGACAATGTTTCGTTGTGGAACCTATTAAAGGCATCTCGCATCGAAGTACGTGCCAAATTTCGCGCGTCTGTAAATTTTAGCCCATCTTCGGGATTTCGCGTTCTTCTGAACTTCGCATGCTTTTTCCTTTGCCTCTGCAACAGCGTTCGGACCTTTTTTGTGTACCACGGGGGATCCGTTCCATCTCTTACCAATTTATGAGGTATGAATATCTCAATTCCTGTTGCTACTATATCCTTGAATTAGAGCCACATCTCGTCTACATTCGCATAGTCAGTTCGGAAGGAATGGAAATTGTCTTTTAGGAAGGCTTCTAGTGGCACTTTATCCGCTTTTTTAAATAAAATTATTTTGCGTTTGTTTCTGATGGATTTGGAAGAAATGGTATTGAGCCTAGCTACAATGACCTTGTGATCACTAATCCCTGTATCAGTCATGATGCTCTCTATCAGCTCTGGATTGTTTGTGGCTAAGAGGTCAAGTGTGTTTTCGCAACCATTTACAATTCGCGTGGGTTCATGGACTAACTGCTCGAAATAATTTTCGCAGAAAGCATTTAGGACAATCTCGGAAGACGTTTTCTGCCTACCACCGGTTTTGAACAAGTATTTTTGCCAACATACCGAGGGTAGGTTGAAGTCCCCACCAACTATAAACGTATGAGTGGGGTATTTAATTGTTACGAGACTCAAACTTTCTCCGAACTGTTCCGCCACTGTATCATCGGAGTCTGGGGGTCAGTAGAAGGAGCCAATTATTAACTTAATTCGGCTGTTAAGTATAACCTCCACCCATACCAATTCGCACGGAGTATCTACTTCGACTTCACTACAAGATAAACCACTACTGACACACATAAACATTCCACCACCAATTCTGCCTAATCTATCTTTCCTGAACTCTGTCTGAGACTTCGTAAAAATTTCTGCAGAATTTATTTCAGGCTTTAGCCAGCTTTCTGTACCTATAACGATATCAGCTTCTGTGCTTTCTATTAGCGCTTGAAGCTCAGGGACTTTTCCAGCGCAACTACAACAATTTACAACTATAATTCCGACTGTTCCTTGATCCAAGCACGTCCTGTAATTGCCAAGCACCCTTTGACATTGCAGCCTATCCCGCACTTTCCCGAGGCCTTCTAACCTAAAAAACCGCCCAGTCCACGCCACATAGCCTCCGCTACCCGTGTAGCCGCCAGCTGAGTGTAGTGAACTCCTGACCTATTCAGCGGAACCCGAAACCCCACCACCCTATGGCGCAAGTCAAGGAATCTGCAGCCAATACGGTCGCAAAACCGTCTGAGCCTCTGATTCAGACCCTCCACCCGGCTCTGCACCAAAGGTCCACAGTCGGTTCTGTCAACGATGCTGCAGATGGTGAGCTCTGCCTTCATCTCGTAAGCAAGACCGGCAGCTTTCACCAAATCAGATAGCCGCTGGAATCCAGAGAGAATTTCCTCAGATCCAAAGCGACACACGTCATTAGTGCCGACATGTGCCACCACCTGCAGCTGGCTGCACCCTGTGCTCTTCATGGCATCCGTAAGGACCCTTTCCACATCAGGAATGACTCCTCCCGGAATGCACACGGAGTGCACACTGGATTTCTTCCCCTCCTTAGCCGCCGTATCCCTAAGGGGCCCCATTACGCGCCTAACATTGGAGCTCCCAACTACCAGTATCTCCACTTAGATATTATCACAGATCGATCCTTGCTTCTCAGAGTGAGTAAAAGAAAGGGTATCACCATTATCGAAAAGTGGCTACATCGATACTTTCGGAAACGTCACCAATTCTGCAATGAGATGGTGCGCTCTGTGCTGAGGCGCCATGACGCACGTACCCTGGAAGTCGGGGAGATGCGGCTGCTTGGCCAGCCAGTCCTTGATGTGCTGGAGCGCGTCCTCGCGCGTGTTCACGTCCTCGTTCAGCTCCTTGCGGATGTGGATCTGCAGCTCCGGGCTCGGCTGGACCAGCGTCATCTGCAAAGGAAACCAGTGGTCACGTACAGGTAGGAAAGACGTGACAAATAAATGCTCAAATGTCACATAATTAATAGTCACAGAAAACGTACAATTAGAAGCAGGCAAGGAAGATTAGGGTTCTAACTCCCCGTCGAGTAAAAGGTCATTAGGTACGGAGCACAATGTCACGTTGGGGAAGGAAATCGGCGGAACCGAAGTCTGAATGGCGTCCGTCTAGGATTTGAGCTGTCGCTCTCCTGATGAGTCCAGTGTCTTAACATTGCGCCATCTGCCTCCTTAATACAGTTCGTCAGGATCCTTGCGCATTCATATCGGAAAAAAAAGAGCAAGTGCGAGTAGGAATCACGTTCTGAGGGTTCCTTACCAACTAATTATGTAATTTATATAGAGAGCTTATCTTTAGGTTTTCATGAGTGAGTTTACGAATATCGAAATATGAGACATAAATGCTCGTATTCTTTGACTAGTTTTTTTTATACTTCAAGAGCACCATAGACTTTAGTACGTGTCCTAGATTTCAACATGATATCTCTGTCCCTTCCTGAGAAAAAGAAAGTCTGAGTGAACAGACAGACAGACGTGTAAAAGAGTGAGCCTGTGATGATGTTTGGTTTGTGGGGCGCTCTACTGCACGATCATCAGCGCCCATACAAAGCCCCAGTTTGTACACAAGCCAATCTACCCACTACCACAAATGATGATGATGAAATCATGAAGACAACACAAATACTCGATTCCCGGGCAGAGAATGTCCCCGACCCGGTCAGAAATCGAACCCGGGACCCCGCTGGCCACATCTTTATTTTTTTCGTTGTATTTTGTTGTAGTGGACGTCACATGACATCCGTTGAAAGTTCGTTATTGACCCCTTCACAGAGACCAGACCAGATCTAACGTGATTTCCCTAAATCGCTCCAGGCAAATGCCGGGATGGTTCCTTTCCAAGAGCACGGTCGACTTCCTTTCCCGTCCTTCCCTAATCCTATGAGACCGATGACCTCGCTGTCTGGTCTCCTTCCCCAAACAACCCAACCCAGATCTAACGCGCTAACCTACCGTGCCGGCCACTAGGCCACGAGCTGCTTGTGAGTCTATGAGGGGTCCGTTTATACTGACTGAGGTATGGAACAGTAAAAACTTAATATTTTTGGTATCTATAACAATAAACTTGTTGGGAAATGTAATCAATAATGAAAGCTGTGCAAACAATAGTAATAAAATATTATACAGGATGGCCAGAAAAAGCCTGAAAAACTTGTATGGATGTTGCAAAGTAGGTTATGCTGAGACAGAATTATTAAGAAAAAATCTGACACACTGCGCCCTTTCGCGCGTTAATTATCACTGAAATTAGCCAATCAGGCTGCAGCTCAGGCAAATTCCAGCGGCCAGCCAAATACAGTTAGTGTCAATTGTTCTCATAGCGTGGGTGATAGCATGCGAGACTGCTCTGTCTTTGGCTCCGTTTCGACCCTTACTACCGTGCCACGTTAAGTTTTTGCATAGCTGTCTCGTTAGGTTTTAGGAAACCAAACTAAGCACACGTTTGGCCACACCATCTCTCACGGGCCACTTGAATGTGATCCCACAACCTCCTCATTGCCTAATTTCAGTGATAAGTAACGCGGAAACGGTGCAAAGAACTGATTTTTTCCTAAAAATTATTTCTCAGCACAATCTATCCTGGAACTCCCTTACAAGTCTTTCAAACTGTTCCTGACCGTCCGGCATATACAAGTCTTCTTCGCAAAAAAACACTTTTATTCTAAGTGGTGACCGATATAGACCCGACCAGGATCATCTTCGGAGCATACTCAAGTGATCACGTGTGGAGACGATGAAAGGAAGCAGAAACTGGAGATAACAACTACTGGTGTTGACTGCTGTGGGTGGTATCCACAGTTCTTGCTCCATGCCAACGTATCTGCACATCATTCCAGTATGGTCCGAAGATGATCCACAGCCGGTCGAAACCGGTCACTACTTATGAATAAAAGTGTTTTTATGTGATTAAGACTGCTCTATATAATATTTTATTACTACACACATCAAAAAATGTTTTGCAGCACCTCGGTTCCAAGAGTTCCGGACCCTGTACCGAAAATTGAAACAGAGATCAACATAAACATCATTTCCGTTACGTGTTGTACCACCACACAGCGAGACGTTCAGAGATGGTAGTCCAGATTTCTGTAGACACCGGTACCTCTAATATCCAGTAGCAAGTCCTCTAGCATTTATGCATGCCTGTATTCGTCGTGACATACTGTCCACAAGTTCATCAAGGCACTGTTGGTCCAGATTGTCCCACTCTTCAAGGACGATTCGGCGTAGATCCCTCAAAGTGGTTGGTGGGTCACATCGTCCATACACAGCACTTTTCAATATAACCCAGGCATGTTCAATAGGGTTCATCTCTGAAGAACTTCCTGTCCACTCTAGGCGAGCGATGTCGTTATCCGGAAGGAAGTTATTCACAAGATGTGCACGATGGGCTCGAGAATTGTCGTCCTTTAAGACGAATGCCTCACCAATATGCTGCCGATATGGTTGCACTGTCGGTCGGAGGATGGCGTCACGTATCGTACCGCCGTTACGGATCCCCCTATGGCGTACGTCGGCCCAACATAATGCCACCCCAAAACAGCAGGGAATCTCCACGTTGCTGCACTCGCTGGACAGTGTGTCTAAGGCGTTTAGCTTGACCGGGTTGCCTCCAAAGACGTCTCCGATGATTGTCTGGTTGAAGGCATATGCGACACTCGTCGGTAAAGAGAATGTGATGCCAGTCCTGAGCGGTCCGTTCGGTATGTTGTTGGGCCCATCTGTACCGTGCTGTATGGAGTCGTGCTTGCAAAGATGGACCTCGTCATGGACGTCAGGAGTGAAGTTGCGCATCATGCTGCCTATTCGGCACATTTTTAGTCGTAACAAGACGTCCTGTGGCTGCGCGAAAAGCATTATTCAACATGATGGCGTTGCTGTCAAGGTTCCTCCGAGCCATAATCCGTAGGTAGCGATCATCCACTGCAGTAGTAGCCCTTCAGCGGCCTGAGCGAAGCTTATTATCGACAGTTACTGTCTCTCTGTATCTCCTCTATGTCCGAACAACATCGCTTTGGTTCTCTTCGAGACGCCTGGACACTTCCCTTGTTGAGAGCCCTTCCTGGCACAAAGAACGCGGACGCGATTGAACTGCGGTATTGACCATCTAGGGATGGTTGAACTGCAGACAACACGAGCCATGTACCTCCTTCCTGGTGGAATGACTGGAACTGATCGGCTGTCGGACCCCCTTCGTCTAATAGGTGCTACTCATTCATGGTTGCTTATATCTTTGGGCGGGTTTAGTGACATCTCTGAACAGTCAAAGAGAGTGTGTCTGTGATACAATATCCACAGTGCACGTCTGTCTTCAGGAGTTCTGGGAATCGGGGTGATGCAAAACATTTTTTAATGTGTGTAGTTCATAGCGATCGGAAGTGTGCCCAATATTTTTTACAAAGATTATGTGTCAAAACAATTCCACCAGCCTTCTAGACGAAACGATGCTTCAGTTCCTTGCTTGTGACCTTATGAATCTGGCGACATGTTTAATGTATTACTACCTTTCTTGTAAACAGAGACAAAGTCCTTATTACAGGCTTCTAGGGAATGTAGAGGGGACTTAATAGATGAAGTTTTGATAAGGGTCAATGTTCAAAAATTCACCGTTTGGAAATAAAATAATTTTGAAGATGGGATCACTTACAAATCCATCACTTCACGGCATGGCATGTTATGGTAGAGCTGCACAAAGCATGTCTCGACATTGTTTTATGGATTGCCTCAGTCCATCACATACCATTTTCGTCCGACTCTACTAAAACAACGGTTCTGGAAAATGACACTTTCGCAACTAGCAGAATTCATTGAGGTGCACCATGGAAGCTCATCGGGGTTTGTGGACCGTTTGTGTGAGAGCATGAGTCACAGATACACCTTGTGCAGTGAACAATGTGGTCACCACGTGGAGCATCTCCTGTAGAGCATATACGTCAGAGCTGCCTGCCTACCGTGTGGAGGTAGATTTAAAGTGATGCGAAATTCAATCTTACTTTACATTCAGACGATACGTTTCCGGACATGGATTTCTCATGAGTACTGTATCTACTGAGTGTCCTCTACAACCCCTAGAATTTTGTAATAGTAGTTGTGAAATACCGGGTATAACTAAAATCAGCTTTAGTCTGTAGCACGTTCAAGTGGATGAAAATAGCCGATATCGATAGACAGTGCAAGCAGTGAGTTCTGGAATCAGTCACCGGTTTAAAGAGCAGTACCTGTCCGGAGTGATTTAAGGTGAAATAGTTTCATAAATCTAACCGAAGGTAAGGGAGATACCAGACTTACTTATATTGGGAGAACCTTAAGAAAGTGGAATTCTGGAGCGAATGAAGTCGCTTACAGAAACACCCTTCGACTAATAATTGAGATAAGCATCGTTCGACGCCCTGGGGGCCAAGACTGACAAATAGAAATAGAGATGATTCAATGGAAGGCTAGGCGCTTCTTTATGCTCTCGTTTAATCACCACGAGAGAGCTGAACTACTCAACAAGCTACAGGGGAGGACGCTACAATAAAGAAAAACTATTGTCACAAAAATCACAGTAGTTACATCCCGAAATAAATGAAAAATTGTATTACATGCTCCGACATCCATCATGCCTAATGGCAATGATCGTAAAATTCATAACATTCATCCTTATGTACGGGGAAGTCGACAGTCTCTCTTTCCGCGTATCATCCGTGAAAGAAACTGGAATGGAAGAATATCAGTCATGTACATAACACATGCCTTATGGTGATTTAAGCTGTAGATACAGTATGCAGCCGTTGCATCAGTAAAAACTCACTGAGACAATAGACGTCAAACGGTGCAGCAAAGATTCATCTTCCGCTGTCGCTTGTCTTCCGCTGTGGTCAGTCTCGGAAGTACTTCGAGGGGATATGATATCGCTGCTGTTAAAGCAGATGTGAACTCGTTGTACTTACGTTATACCAGGTAGCTTCTACAAGCAGACGTAATGCCCAGGGTAATGACCAAATCTGCAGCTTTCTGGTTCTTTAAGTGAGCGTTTGTCAATGCTACTTGCCGTCGTTTGCTTGAGCAGCACGTTCAGGCAATACGCTTACCGTTGAAAGTATGTGAGACGTGCTCGCTTAGTGTTTCGTCTGTCAGGCTGCTCCGCCAGTCACTCGCAATCAAGTTCTGAGTCGCTCCGACCAGCTGCTGCCCCCACATTAACCTTACGAATGACTTATTGTGTACATTGTTTCTCAGCTCTTAACGTAGTACCGAGCGAGGTGGCGCAGTGGTTAGCACACTGGACTCGCATTCGGAAGGACGACGGTTCAGTCCCGCGTCCGGCCATCCTGGTTTAGGTTTTCCGTGATTTCCCTAAATCACTCCAGGTTCCTTTGAAAGGGCACGGCCGACTTCCTTCTCCATCCTTCCCTAATCCGTTGAGACCGATGACTTCGCTGTTTGGTCTCTTCCCCCAAGCCAACCAACCATCTTAACGTAGTGGAGTAACAGTCTTTCAAGACCCTGAGAAATAAATCAAAAAGAAGTCCCTAACTGCCAATCGGCCGTACGAACTGTCTCTCGCCGATGTGATTGATATTGACAGGGTGTGTAGGGCAAGCGAAGGACTTCAACATGTGTAACCAGGAAGAAGCAACTCTCAACCGCTTTCGATAAGATCGAGTATGAAAATTTTAGACGTCCTTATATACTTTTTATGAACACAAATATTCAAGCAGTCCGCAGCTGGGGGAATAAGCGTGCAGTGTCAGAAGCGCAAGATCTCTAGATCGAATCTTGCAGCCGGTACTTTTTCTTCATTCCCACGTATTTATAGCACCAGATTTATTATGACTCTGCAAACTATCAGTATTCCATGGCATATTATGTACGTAACATTCAGCCTGGAAAAGCGAAAAAAATCTTTTTTTTGTTACGAGATTGGAAATAAAAGAAGGGTACACGAGAATTTTCAATCAAATCAGTTTAGTCATTTCCTTTATGTTATTTAAAACTTTTTGGGACGTTGTTCCACGAAAAACAGCGATCTATTCAAATTATAACTTATTTCAATATACACAGTCGTGATCGCACTTAAGTTCTTTATTTTTATTTTTAGATGAACTGTTGCGATCTTCTAAGAGATCATCTTCAAATCATACATTCTTTGATGACTGCAGGAACAGTTGATGTGGAACAGGCATATCTGTGCAGGAGTGGAGAACACATCAACGGTTTCTGCAGTCATCAAAGACTGTAAGGTTTGAGGATGATCTCTTAGAAGATGGAAACTGGTCACCTAAAAATGAAAATAAACAGCTTACGTGCGGTCACGATTGTGTGTATTGAAATAAAGTTATTTACTGTAGCTATACTTCTGACAAGTATAGTATGTAACCTATGGAGAACTGTACGAATTAGGATGAGACTGATGGTAGAGAGATGGTAAACAACAATTACAGCAACGTACAGCACGTGTGAAAGACGCCGAATTTTTGCATGTCGAAAAATCTTAGTTACAGACAAACTTGGTTTACATTCACCAACGATTCTCGGTCGTCACACAATTTACCGGTGGAATTTTTATGTAGTCTTCTGTAGAAGCTGTGTCTCTGCCCTGTTCGATGACAGACACACAATTTCGCAGTCTTTTTATAAAGCTCTTCACCTGCATGCTGCACCATCGGAATATATTTATGAGGGATTACTTTAATACTGTACGTCGTCAGAACAAAGTGGTGAACAAAAAGCCGTACACTAACTTCGAACCAGCGGCCTCGCGTTTACGAAACTAATTGCTTCTTCTCTCACCTGCCAACATCTGCTAGTGACCATACATGTATATAAAGGGACCTAAAATTTTCACACGCGATTTCTCGAAAACGGTTGAGAGTTGAGTTTTCCTGTTTACATATGATGAAGTCCTTTGTCGCTCCCTACACATCGTGTCAATGTGAATCAGATCGATGATACACTTGTGAGCATCATACAGAAAAGTAGCTTATTGACTTTCGTAACATGAGATGTGACTAGAATCGGAAAAAACATAAATACACGATGTGACAGATCTATCATCAGTAGGATGAACATACTCTTTGCAGAACTATATGATGTGATGTTGCAGTCCGATTGAAACGTTAGTATATTCGTAGGGCGTTTCTTCTGTGGCATCAAAGTTCGTACCTATGTATTAACGACACGTACACCTAAGAGACGGGACTCAATTCAATCATTGTTCTTTCAAGTGGTTTCATGTCATCTACTACTCTCCCCATCCTGTGCTTGCCTTCTGATCACTGCACACCTGGTACTCCCAGTAATTATATCGCACAGGAAGGAACACAAGCTGCTCGTAGCCATGGCAAGAGTTATTTATATACCACGTGATGCCCAACAACAGGACTGTTAAGGAAGTAAATGAAGACAAGTCATTCTCAAAAAAGTTTACTTTTTGTCGTTAACTATTTCGTTGACATTCTGATTGTTGTGATGGTTTCAGTCTGAAGTTGCACGCTTGCACGTCTGCAATCCATCTGCTTTAATTAAATATAACAAATGTGATTCAGCTGAATTATTCTCTTAAGTCGTCACATTACATCAGTAACCTTGCTTCCAATACGCTAATTGGAAAAAAAAGAATCAAGCGGTACGCCTTTACAACCTTCTTTGGAAGTTTATGTTTCTTTTAGCATGGGAAGAAGTGTTACATTACAAGTTAACAAAAACTTCGAATGGTCGGATGGACAAAAATAGCCATTATTCAGATGTAAGAATACGCTCATACCAACTTCAGTAAATATCTAGGGGAGAAGTTCTCCTGATTTGGGTTACTCACTGTTAGGCCTGAATGAGGCACTTCATCATCTCCTGGGAAGTCTCCCGAGACTGCTTTTAAAAATAAGAAATAACATTTTCATGTACGTCTACATCATACTATGCAAGACGGCTAACGGTGTATGGCGGAGGGTACTTCTGGTACCACTAAGTGATTCCCATAACCCATTTCCACTCGCAAATGGCTCGTGGGAAGGATGATATCAGGTAAGCTTCTGTACTGGCTCTAATTTCTCGAATTTTCTTGTAGTGGTCATCATGCGAGATGTGGGTGGGACGAAGTAATGTGTTGTGCAACTGTTCTCATAAACTGTTCTCTCGGAATTTCAATAGTAAACCTCTCCATTATGCGCAACGCCTCTCTTGTAATGTCCGCCATTGGAGTTTAATGAACATCTGTGTAACGCTCTCGCGCGGACTAAACGATCACGTGACGAAACTCTTTTCGTTGGATCTTCTCTGTCTCTTCTATCAGTCCTATCTAGTAAGGATTCCATACTGATGAACAATACTCAAGAATCGGTCGAACAAGTACCTAAGCCATTTCCTTCGTGATTGAGCTTCATTTCCTTAAGAGTCTTCTTATGAATCTGTCTAGTACATGCATTTCCTACTATTTGTTTTAGATGTTCATTTCACTTAACGTCGCTCAGGACAGTTACTCCTAGCTATTTTACGGTAGATAGCGTTTCCAGCAGTTTGTTGTCATTAGTCCAGTTGTTAGTAACATCCATCAGCCAAACTCGTTGACAATAATGCCTAGCCGAGTATGGCTGTCATCTTCATATCAAGGTTCCGAATGCCACACCATTCAGCAGTGTGGAAGTCCCAGATGTGCAACGTAAGTTGCTCATGAGCAGCACATCAGTCAAATGCTCTAAGCATCTATACCCAAGTAAGCCCACTGAGACATGTTACTGTTTTGTCTTTAAATTTATTGTGTCACAGATAGGTATTAACTGCCAGAGTGTCCTTCCTAAGAGTCGTCAAAAAAATTTCCTTATATTTCGGAAGGTATTTGCAATTTCGTTTTACCTGTGGCTCTGCTTCCCTGCGTACTTTCAAAGCACACCACACATTGGCTTATACTGTAACTCTTGATTGAACGGCCCCAGAGATTTGCGCGGACGTAATTGAGTTCCGGGTGTAACACGTGCGGTTTACTTTCATAACAGAGCGCGCTCTCCTCTCACTTATAACTGGAAGCAAGCCTAAACCCGTCCGGTGAGTTCCTTGCTCTCTGCCGTGGTGGATCAGCTTGCGGCGCACTGCCTGATCACCTGGGCAGAGCACGAGCTTCATATCTGGCGGTGAAAGCTGAAAACCCGGAACCAGGACTCCAGTCGGAAAGATTCTACGTACAGTGAACACAAGCAAGCAACCAGCAGGGCATTATGCTCGGCTACCTTTCAAGCAGTTTCTTAGAAAATAAAGGGTGTCGGAAATTTCCGTCTCTGTATCGTGTATTCCTGTGGCGAGACGGCTTGTAGAGACTGAGTTGCCACAATAACTACATCTGCTACACTCCGCAGGGTACTTACCACTGTTTGATGGAGGGAACATAGCGCATGATAACTTTTCGTTCAAACAAGGCATCACCAAGGAGAAAAACCTACACTTCCAAGATATCAACGCTGAACTCGATCCCGCGCGACTATTGGGTCGTTATTCTGATAGTACCTAGTTATGATGTTTTGAATGTACAATTTAGAAACTTCGCTCGCGCTGGTCGTTTGTCATTCACTCCACTTCACTTCAGATGCCTAATTCCCCAAGAGCTGACAGGGGAGGTCCCTCGCCTCAAACGAGAAATTGTATTTAAACATTCGTACACAGACTCATCTCACATTTCTAACGACGCCTGCCACGGCGTGTCATTGTGTTGCTCTTGCAAAAAAAAATGGCTCTGAGCACTAGGGGACTTAACATCTGAGGTCATCACTCCCCTATAACTTAGAACTACTTAAATCTAACTGACCTAAGGACTTCACACACATCCATGCCCGAGGCAGGATCCGAAACTGCGACCGTAGCGGTCGCGTGGTTCCACACTGAAGCGCCTAGAGCCGCTCGGCCACATGTTGCTCTTGCAGCGCATGCAGTCTTTATATATAGCAAAAAACTAACTAAACCATTGATTTTAGGAGCATATTAAATACCAAGTCTGTCCTAAGAATTCTGGACCATCCGTAATTTTGCGCTAATTTGTTTCCTCTAAAAGTGATCGATAATATCAACAGCTACAGCTTTAAGACGTCATTGTTATCCGTTGTTGCCGGTGTGCGACTGTATTTGTTAGAATCTGCAGTGCGCTGGAGAAGATAAATGTGTTGATACATCCAAAGACTAAAGGTGGCAGCATGTTAATCTTCCTGGTTTTCCCCTTAATTACACGTACAACCCACTTCCACTACACCATTAGCTGTCTTACACTTCAGTCATTCCTGTTTCGTTTACATAAACAGTGATGACTCACGTAATCACGGACAGCTGCGAAACGTTGTTCTGGCACACTGCATTCATCGTAATTTTCTCTCTCTGTTCTGAAATCTATTTGTAGCTCAAATGGTTCAAATGCCTTTGAGCACTATGGGACTTAACTTCTCTGGTCATCAGTCACCTAAAACTTAGAACTACTTAAATCTGACTAATCTAAGGACATTAAACACACTTATGCTCGAGGCAGGATTCGAACCTGCGACCGTAGCAGCAGCGCAGTTCCGGACTGAAGCGCCTAGAACCGCTCTTCCACAGCGGCCGGCTATCTATTTGTGCATTACATACTACATAAATAAGATTCGGTATAGAATCTATTAATGTTTCTCTTAAATATTCTAGAAGTATTCCGTATTTATTTATATTTAATTTTCTCTCGCCAATGAGGGTGTGCCACATGACTCACATTAAATTTCCAGGTACGTAATACTTTTGTGTGACCGTAGATGACAGGAAAATCGCTAGAAGTGTAAACCGTACACAGTACTGCGCTATTTCCCAACAATTGTCATTAGGGGTCCGCAGCTCGTGGTCGTGCGGTAGTGTTCTCGCTTCCCGCGCCCAGGTTCCCGGGTTCGATTCCCGGTGGGGTCAGGGATTTTCTCTGCCTCGTGATGACTGGGTGTTGTGTGCTGTCCTTAGGTTAGTTAGGTTTAAGTAGTTCTAAGTTCTAGGGACTGATGGCCATAGATGTTAAGTCCCATAGTGCTCAGAGCCATTTGTCATTACGGGAGCGAGACACGTAGAATGTGATCATAAATGCGGTATCGATAGTTCCGATGTCACAGCGCAGGTTGGCACTTCGGGAGCGGGAGATCTTCGCCGACCTCAGCGCCCTCGCTGACGCTGTGCAGCTCTCGAACGCCGCTCCACTTTCTCCGAGTTCATGAAGAGCAGACAGCCGAGGACTATCGCGTTGGCTTAGCTTGCTATTGAGACTTTCTTATCTGGACTTTTGCTGAACACCTATGTGCTCATCACATAAAGTTATGTATCCAAGTGTATGATTCGGGTTGGACTATAGTAAAACCACTTTTGCCTTACTGCAGTACCGAAAGCTTTACCTCACCTGCTCCTACTCGCTTCCTAAATTCGGCCTCTCTGTCAGCTTTCAAGAGCAGACCCACGAGCCACCTCCCAGGCGCGATACAAAAATAAAGGACAACGCTGGACGCCGCGGTATCTGTGGAGATGTGGTGTTAACACTGCGGATATTCGTAAGCCGTTGATGGCAGTGCGTGGAGGGTGTGGACCGTCACGAAATGTGCTCCTGCAACATGATACTGCTCGACTCCGGGGTGCCATTGCCGAAATGCGGTAACACGCACTGTCACACCCAACGTGTTCTCCTGGCTTTGCCCTGTAATGATTACCACTTATTCGAGGCCGTGAAGAAACCTCTGTGCGGACATCATTTCGCGGACGTGCAGGAATCACGAGCAACTGTCCTGTGGTGGGTGCGACAGACTCAAAGAAATGTGTCAAGAGGGACCTACAGAAGTTTAAGGGCCAAATCAGGAGAATACGGTGGGTGTGGATGTACGTGGAACCTCATTTCAGCGAGGGCAACCGTGGTTTTCTGATTCGCATGGGAACGAGCGTGGTGTTGCAAGGGCGCTTTTCGTAGTGGTGTACACCTGTGAATGTCTGCAGCGTTTACGGCCTCCTTCGACAGAGACCTCGTCGTCCACCTCCATCCTCGATCACCCTCCATGTTGTCCACACACGTAATGACAGCAGTTAGGAAATTGGACTTTAGTGGCTAGTTATTCTCCTGCCACCTACGAGCAGACCAAAGTACAAGAAATTGTAATGATCTCTGAAAAGGTGCACCAGAAGTGGAGCAAAATATGAAATGTAAATCAACACGGGACGCGCCTGACAGTTGTATGTAGATAACACAACGCTTTTTACAATGCGAAGTGTAGCAAGTAAATATGTTGTAACACTATAGCAAATTAGTGCTCATTTGATTAACAAACTACGTGACTAAAATTTAAGAATATGCAAGATGTAACGACATTCAGTACTTCATTTGTTTTCCCAATGTTGCGAAACTCTTCTGCTGAAAATTTCAGTCAATTCGCTTCTGTGATTACTAGAGGAAATTGTAACTTACGGAGCGTACCGAGAAAACTGCAGAAGATGCTGTAGCGAAATGTGATAATGAGCAGCCTCTAGTTTTTAGGCTGTGGACTCTACATTACGAACTCCGACTTCAGCAGACGAAAATTAAAGGCATGCGCAAACCTTCTCCCATAGCTCCTGTTAGCTGAACGGCTGAAGTAGTTTCTAATACCCGTGGACGCGGATAATGGATTTGCATTTGAGGTACGAGGTCGCAGACCTTTGCACATGAGCTGACTTTCACCAGCGACGGCCAATGTTGACTTGAAGTATTTGCATTGCGGAAGATATGTGTCCAACGCACCAATAGTACCTGCCCACGGACTACTCATTAAAACCATCAGTGCACCCATGTAGAAACGACTGCAAAATGATTAGTCTATGGAACATCGATTTAGTTCTTTTTGTACACTTCAACGTACAGGCACTTGTGCGCGTTCCGCCTCCATTTCTCACTGCAATTTAGTTCTGGATCTTCCTACGTCCCCTTTTCCACTTGCCAGGTAAAGCATGGCCTTATCTGGGATTCTCTCTACACTCTTTCTCTGTAGGTGATGTTCTGCCAGTACTTCGTCTCCTACCTTCTAAACTTCACATAAACTCTTCTGCGAACCGCGCAGAACTAGCACTCCTGGAAGAAAGGATATTGCGGAGACGTGGCTTAGCCACTATCCTCTCTTCCAGTGCTAGTTCTGCACGGTTCGCAGAAGAGCTTATGTGAAGTTTGGAAGGTAGGAGACGAGGTACTGGCAGAATTGAAGCTGTGAGGATGGGTCGTGAGTCGTGCTTGGGTATCTCAGTTGGTACAGCAGTTGCCCGCGAAAGGCAAAGGTCCTGAGTTCGAGTCTCGGCGTGGCACACAGTTTTAATCTGCCAGGAAGTTTCATATCAGCGCACACTCCGCTGCAGAGTCAAAATCTCATTTTGGAAACATTCCCGACTCACTTCCATACAGCAGTACCAGTGTAGTCACGCTTTTATAAAATTTTAACTTCGTTTCCTCCCGTATTTTGTTTTGGAATGATTTGTGTATCATTCCGCATATAGACTGATATTTTTAATGTGGTTTTGTACATCCTTGTCCTTAACATAGCTTGTATCACGTTCCAATAAATTACATCTAAAACCCCTCTAAATACTTTTGTTTTTGTTGGTAACTGAACGTGGTGATAAAGCTGATGTATTGTTGAACCTGTCTGCCCTTCGATTCCCAATCAGCTGGAACGCTAGGTCTCACCTGCTAATTCGCTGTTGGCTTGACCGTGGCCAGCATCGACTCCATTTCGTCTAGCAGAGGTTTGGTTCAAGTGGCTGTGAGCACTATGGGACTTAACATCTGAGGTCATCAGTAACAAAGAACTTAGAATTACTTAAACCTAACTCACCTAAGGGCATCACACACACCCATGCCCGAGGCATGATTCGAACTTGCGACTGTAGCAGTCGCGCGGTTCCGGACTGAATCGCCTAAAACCTCTCGGCCACCGTGGCCGGCTGCAGAGGTTTCCGATAGCTAAAAAGAACATTTGTGGGAGGCAACAGAGGAATTATACAGATTAAAAATAAATTAATAAATAAAAATAAATGAAAATAAAGAACTCCAGTAAAAATTGAAATATACTGTTTCAAAATCACATTGAAATGCGACGTAGCCCGTTGCAATTTAAAACCTGTTACTCCACCCACAGTTATACCAAATTTGGGATAAAAAAGTCTTGCTGCACGCCAAGACAAAACAAGTAACTGAAACATAAACGAACGTCTGAATATTTCATCTAGCTCCCGCTAAGAGCGCCCACTGAGAGTTGCGTAAAAATTATTAGTAGCCAAGGCCACCGAGATGACAGAAACCCAGGCAGGAGCGCCACAAATTGCCTAAAAGGAAAACCATACCCATGTTTACCACGAGTATCGGTCGTGATGCTATCGGTTGTAAACCACAACCGAAATACTCGCGGCGGTATTGCGGATCCGAGCTGCTCTAACACAGGCTGTGCGGTCTCTGGTGCTACCAAGAACCGGAACTGCGCACACCGAAATGGACAAGGCGGCAACACCGGCGCTAGGGAGGATAAACGACCTGTTCCAAACAAGAGCTGCAGCCGAGTCAGATGGCGAGTTCCTCTCTCTACACTTTCGTTAACGAGGACGCTGTACCACAGTGTGCATCCTTCAGCGGAAGGAAAGAACTGTAGCCGATTTAACAAGAGTGGCAGTGACGATGTGTTGCGACAAGCGAAGTGGAACCTCACAGCTCAGATACTGAGGACATTGGAGAGGCGGCAGTTCTGAGAAGCGCGGGGTGGTCTAGTACTCCTCCGATGCAAAGTAGCCGTGGTAGGAATTTACAAGTAAGGATTCGCTCATCCTCGCCGCGCGGGATTAGCCGAGCGGTGTACGGCGCTGCAGTCACGGACAGTGCGGCTGGTCCCGGCGGAGGTTCGAGTCCTCCCTCGGGCATGGGTGTGTGTGTTTGTCCTTAGGATAATTTAGGTTAAGTAGTGTGTCAGCTTAGGGACTGATGACCTTAGCAGTTAAGTCCCATAAGATTCCACACGCATTTGAATATTTGAACATTTCGCTCATCCTTTGCCGATTTTCACCATATTGTAAAAAAATCAGGAATTATTAATACGGGATTTCGTAAAGTCGCTCTGACCCCACGAGACGACAATCCTCTGATTACGAAAACCCTCGGTGTCCTTTAATTTGCTGAGAAAATTGGTTTGATACCGTTTATTTCACAATTAATCGCACAGGCTTTTGTAATAATAATCAGACCAATCCGTGATCTGTTGGGATCGATTCGTCACTTTGTGTTCATTTCGAATATGCGATCGGAAATGGAAATTATTTTTATTTCATCACTCTCTCTTTGTTAGGAATCTGGACTGGACAGCAGTCATTCCTTCTGCGCTCCTTGTGGTAGATTAGAGAAAACTGCTCTACGAACTGCTGAACTAGGGTATCGTCTGTTGTTATTATTTTTGAGTAGGTATGGTGTTTCCTGTGACAACCAACGATTTTTGTTATCTTTCCCTTTTAGCTAATTAATGTACTTTATACATCTCTTTTGGTAGATCATCTTCACATTCTTCCGAAACTGGTATACCATATGCATAAATAAGGGTACTAATACATTTATTTCACTTAACCTGCATACCTCTGCTTTTTTCTTGTTTCCAGTTCCTAATCAAATCATTCGTGTATACATTAAACAAGGTGGGCTACAGCCCTGTTTAAGTCCCGTTTAGTTCAAGGTTTTAAATACCGAGATGAGATCTAATTTGAAGATGTCACCAGAAAAATCGCTCGAAATGGTTCAAGTGGCGATTGACTGTAGGAGGGATTCTCTTTACTTGGTTAACGGCCTATGTGGCTGCTGCCTCGTGTGCGAAGCTGTCCAGGCCTTGGTCCATAGAAAAACAAAGCTTGGCAATAAACGGGCTTATCTGCTGTTTACTGACGCTGTGATGTCACTAACGAACAGCACCTGCCTCGGGAATAACGCTATAACATACGGGTGGCTCATTTATGGGATTTATTTCTGGTTTATTTTAGTTTCTACTGAAAAACGAAATGTAAATTGATATTCTGCTATTGCTACACTGTTTCTTCTACGTTCTGTAGCTGGTCCAACTTCTAAACAGATAAAGATGATATTTAAAAAAATTCAAGCTTATATCGAATCGAAACATGCACAAAGATAGGGAGAGTATAGTCCGTTTTTGCAGTGTCTGTCAAAGTAAATGGTTTAAATGAGTTTGGAGTTTTCTATTCGGGCTCTGAGATAGTTTAATCGAGTATACAAGATCTATATAACGTTCGTTATCATTTTGTATTCCTCATAAGTTTAAAAGCACTTCAGTTAATAGAGGCACACGGTACTCAAGAAATAACACGATCGTTTTATTTGTAGGAGGCATTTGCATTAGTTAATCTAACTAACACAAATTTCAAAATGCCGGGGTGGTAACTGAAACAGCAGTTATTCAAGAACGCAAGGTTGACACTGCAGGTAGAGGATGTCACAGTTTTTCCATGTGAAAAAATGGTGCACAAAGTAGCCTATACAAGTCCATTTTTGGTACAGACGCAGTTTCGTTGATGACAATTGCTTGCAAGATCTTTGTTACGTGATCACAATTTAATCACATATTTTTTAGTTAAGCATTCCTCCTCTCTAACGCCGCTATGAAACTCTCAGTCATTACAAACAAATTCATCTCTAATTCAGCGTTCTTCTTTCTTAGTGAAAGCTCCTCTAAACTCTATGCTCCTTTGTGGATCTCACGTTCATTGAAACGTTCCTTCTTTTCTTCTGTTGCAGTTGATGTGCTATCATAGGCGCTAGTATTGCAAGGCGATCTACAAGATGGAAATGCATCACTCTTAAGCATTCCTTTCCGCGGCAAATTTAGCAAGTCGATGATATAATCAGTTTCTTTGAAATGTCAGTAGCATATCCTAGAATCTGCAACATTCACAACGTCGTTTATATAGCATTTCGAAAGCCTAAATTTTGCAGACTTACAGGGGAGGATCCTTTAGTGTTGCGATTGTGAGACTTGCACCCAATGCCATTGCTTGCGCACTCTCTAAACAGTTTTGCTTGCAAACCACTCACAACACAAAAGTGTCAAAGCGAGAACAACTCTCACGAGTTCACACAGCCTCCAACATACAAATATTGGCACGTAGTTTTCAGTTCCAACGTCATGCGCACAACGGCAGAAACGCGTTTGTTCTGCGCAGCGTTTATTGCGCCCCCCCCCCCCCCCCCCCTCGACGCCATGACAGACTCGTCTCTTAACCTGCCCGCGGCGCCGGGCCTTGAACTTCCCTGTGCGAGATGAAGGGCGGGCAGCCCGTTTTTTGCCCACTGTGACGTCACAGAAGTTCCCCAGCGTCACGCGGGGTGCGTCGACATCGTGTTCTCGCTAGCAGAGGATACGTTACTCCGTAGTAGTTCCCACAGCCTGTTTTACTCACAAATACTTTTCGTCTTAATGCCGCGAACAAACAGTGCCAGGAGAAATGGTCAGCATTCAAGAATATGACAGGAACGATAATTAGAAGCAGAAAACTTCGTTTGGACGTAATGTCCTATTCCGAATGGTTTCCGAGACGGAGTAAATTTATGTACCTTGTTATTTATTTTTTGTGCTATTGAGGCATTGACAGGTTTGCACGCGTCCAACTGTTAGCCAACGTTACAGCATGTGCTGTTCAAAATATCAATTGAAAAATACGTACTTTTAATGCAGTCACCTCTAAAAACTATCGTACACGTCATACTACAGCTGTCATACAGTTTTCAATAGATATTCGAATATGCCACCGTCATCTGGAATGCAATTTTTTTCTCTTGGAATAACATCTTGTTTTGATTGTCTGAGCACCTCTGCACATTCCCTAATGAGAGCAGCACCGCCCATGTTGTGACCAAGCACTTCATCTCGCGTATTCACCTGTCGTTTGAACATTCAACACCATAAACAAAATTATTATGGTGCAAGGTCGGGCGATCTTGGCCAGCTAACTGTACTACACAACGAGTCCAGCGATTAGGGTAAGAGCGGTTGCAATGTTCCCTCACACATCTGCGTAGATGTGTTGGGGTTGGTCGGCCAGTGTGGCCGAGCGGTTGTAGGCGCTGCAGTCTGGAACCGCTACGGTCGCAGGTTCGAATCCTGCCTCGGGCATGGATGTGTTTGGTGTCCTTAGGATAGTTAGGTATAAGTAGTTCTAAGTTCTAGGGGATTGATGACCTGAGATGTTAAGTCCTATAGTGCTTGGAGCCAATTGAACCCTCTGTTGGGGCTGCGTCACGCTGGAAGTACATTGTGACAAAAAGCAAGAGCTCAACGCTTTCAATAAACGAATTTTTCAAAAAAAAAAAAAAATGCAAGCAATTCTTTCCTGTCTTTCAATATTCTAAAATGGCTGGACCTAGCACCAAGTTACCGATCACATCGCGCCAAACATCTTTCGTAAAGGGAACTTGGAAGTTGTTTCCATTGTAGCATGTAGATTTTTCTGTGACCATCAATGATTGTTTCGTGTGTAGCTGATTCCATTCTGTGTACACATGGTTTCAGCGGTGAATAGTGTTAAAGGAGGAAATGACGATTGCCATTTAATCCAAGTCGTTTGGCATTGAATCCAATGTGACACGCTATATGTGAGATGAGTACCAGTTTTTCGCATGTAATGCACTGGAACGATATCTTCCCAACAGTACACTAACATGACAGCCAAGAGCGAGATGGGAAAGACACTAGACATCAGTCCTTCCGGGGGCAACCAGATCGTGGGTGCCCAATGTAGAAGACCCTTCAACTCAGATGTGGTGTAGACGTGCGTTTTGACGTTCCATCCTGCCAACTATGTGCGGTAATTAGTTACACTCGGGGAAAAACGCCCATGTGAAAACCATCTCCTCTGGGTAACAACGCGTTGACGACAGAGCTTTCTGTCGACTGACATGGAGTGTTACTGCAAAGAGATGGAGCACGGCCCACCAAATATATTCACCGGTTGTGTGCTGTACAACAACCTTGGCAGAGCCCTTCTATCTAGCGTTGTGATCATACATAATGACCTTTCTAGACTTTGAGAAGCTCATCTGCAGAAACCAGCACGGTTTTAGGAAACAGCGGCCATGCGAGACACAGCTGGCCCTCTTTGTGCATGATATACAACAATCCCTAGATACCGGCTCCCAGGTTGATGCCATATTTCTCGACTTTCGGAAAGGCGTTCGACTCAGTTCCGCACTGTCGCTTGCTCCAAAAAAGTGCGCGTTTACAGTCTATCCGATGACATATGCGGTTGGATAGGAAGTTTTTTAACAGATAGAGAGCAGTATGTCGTTCTGAATGGGGTGACTTCAACAGAAACAAGCATAACATCAGGTGTGCTCCAGGGCAGCGTAATAGGTCCGCCGCTTTTTACGATTTACATAAAATACGTGGTTGATGGTTTTAACAGCGACATTAGACTGTTTGCCAATGATGCTGTAGTCTACAGGAAAGTAGTATCACACGAAAGTTATGAACAAATGAATGAGGATTTGCAGAAAATAAATGCGTGGTGTAATGACTGGTAGTTATCTCTCAATATTAGTAAGTGTAACCTACTACGTATAACAAGGCGAAAATCCCCATTAATGTACGAGTACAAAACAAATGCCCAGTCTTTGGAAGCGGTAACATCCGTCAAGTATCTGGGTGTGACTAGTCGAAGTGATCTCAAATGGAATGATCTGATTACACAAATAATGGGTGAGGCAAATCCTAGATTGTGGTTTATTGGTAGAATCCTGAAGCGATGCAGTCCTTCAACAAAGGAAATTGGTTACAATACGTTAGTTCACCCAGTCTTAGAGTACTATCCGTCTGTATGGGACCCTTACCAGTTGGGTATGATTCAGGAGATTGAGATGGTCCAAAGAAGAGAAGCAAGATTCGTGACTGGTATATTTAGCCATCGCGAGAGCGTTCCAGATCTCATAGAAAGTTTGAAGTGGGACACACTTGCAGATAGACGACGCACTTAACGTAAGAGGCTGTTCACTGAATTCCGAAATCCGATCTTCACCGAGGATGTAGAGCATATATTATTACCACCAGCTTTCAAATCGCACAATTATCACCACTCAAAGATACTGAGGGGTTCAGACAGTCGTTTTTCCCTCGCACGATCCGCGTGTGGAACAGAGGGGGGGGGGGGGGGGGGGGGAATATGACTTTGGCTAGGATTGTGTCCTCCGCCACACACCGCTTGGTGGCTAGCGGAGTATATATGTAGATGTAGATGTCCTGGAGTACAGAACAACCACCCTAAATGTGTCCTTGGCTCACTACTGTCTACAGAGATCAGTATAGAAGCAGGGTCATCGCCAATGCACGCCCATCTGGTGAGATGAAGCAGAACTTACCCACGGTTAATTACCAATAGCAGGAGAAGAGTACATCGTGAACCACAGGAGATAAAGCAGCTCGCTTACCAACAGGGCATGAAAAACGTAAGAATCTTCGGCTTTAACGTCCAGAATGCTACGATATCTAGAGAATGATTACGTTCTCGGATCGGGGAAGGAATCATAGTGTAATTTGAATTCAACGAATGTAGGAAACGACGGAGAACCCAAATCTGGAAGACCGGATGCGGATTTAGATTTTCATCCTTCCAACTGGAAACCCAGTGTCTTCACCAGTAAGCGGCCTCGCACGGGCGTTGTTCGGGCAGAAGGTGGAAGTATATAGTCGTGTGGCTGATGTTTACACTAAATAAAAATGAGGCCCTCGGTATATCTGTGGACTGTTCAGTGGTGAACGACACAGGAATCTACTAGCTTATCATGTGCATTCGTTCGTTTGCCTACACTAGCGTCAAGCACGTGATATGTACCAACAGCAAGGGAACGCATGACCTCATCGCTCTATCACTTGTCATACAAGTTTCACGAGCACTTCACAGACATGAGCGTATGTGCTTGTATGGTCCCCACGTCTTCTGAGCCCAATCATATTGAACCCTTCTGGCATATCACGACACGAGATACGTTCTCATTGGGTCCAGTTACGCTCTAAGTCCGAGCGTTATGGGCAACAGTTTACACATCTTGAATCAAATTAATTTTTTAACTCTTTCGTTGATTTTGCAGCCCTTCACATCAGGGCAAATGAGAGTGCTACATGCTAGTAATTAAGTGTCTCTGATGCAGTAAATGGACTTCCGCAGCAAATGCACTCTGCATACCTTGCACTTGAAATATCTCTCACAAAAATATCATACACTAGTAGGTCCTAGAATATCGGTATAAACTATTCATAAAATTTTTGCGCCAAACTTTATAATGGCTATGTTTGTGCGCTTGGATTCAATGGGAGCTGGGAATGAAATAATAAGCCTCACTAAAGCAAGACAGTAAGCAGTGTAAGGGCAGTCTGCTCAGAAGTGCATTTCTTTAGCTTCGTAACATTCAAAACCGCGTTCTTGCATTTTAAAACGATTGGATCCTGTTTGGCACGCTTTTCACAAAATTTTCTAGTCTTTGTTCCTCAGTGTTGTTCCAATCTTCAACGGCGAGCCTCGTTAAGTCGTTTAGTCGTGGAGATGGCTGTAGCAGCGACGCATTGCAAGCTGCAATTGCTCCCAATCATGACCAACGTACTTCATGTGAGCAGATACCGAAGGCCATTCCATCGGATTGATTTCTGCCTCCTGGAGAACCTTATTCAGGAGGGTAGGGCTATGCGCTTGCGCATTATCTACTTGAAAGATGAACTTATCGCCAAAATATTGACTGTAGGACATTATGCATTTCGTCTGAACAACTACATAAAGTTAGGAATCATCACGCGTATAAAAGAGACAGGTCATTCTATCAGAAGTACGATTAACTGTGGCCGCTAAGAGACTTTAACTGACGGGACGTATTTTTACAAACGAGAGTAATGATATGATTGAGGCGTTAAACGAAAAAAGGTACAAATTTTTTCCGCAACTTCTGCGAAATTCAAGACATTTTCTAGTGCAAAAAAATTTGTCTGTAATTGTGAAATACTCACAGAAGGTTAAGCTAGAAAAGTGTCTTAAATGCAACTGAAGCTATATCACGACTTTTCGTGATTTCTAACAAACGCTGTGTTATACGTCTTTGTACTGGATACAAACTATTAAATAACGTGTTCTTGTTTAGCGTTCTATGAGTTTATTTTCCTCACAGACGTAAAGCATCAAACATTTACATACATTTGTACATTTATGTTCACATTTGTTTCATGATTTATATCCATGTTGCATAATTGGAACACATTACAAAAATATGCCGGGTGTTTGTTTTGACTTGAGGCAACTAAATGTCTCAAAAATTCCGCATCGTACGAAATAAATGTCCCACGTGAAAAGTCGACATTGGTAAAGGAGAGATCTGCCCGTGCCACAACTGACCGTATCCTAACAACCCATCCTTTTATTTTCAAATAGGAACTACTCATTTTTATTGCATATTCGGATTCTTCGCCAAAAAAATACGTGCTGTTTACCCCAACCACTGTTTCCCACAATCGGTAGATAGCTCTGTAATCGACAAATGTCAAGTGTGCCTGTTTTTGCAAACAACAGACGCATTTGATTATATACTTCGTTTACTATGGAAATGTAAACCTTTGTATTGAAACGGTTGATATTTACGTTCGAAATTTACTTGAGTGTTGCAAATTTAGTTGTGCAGTACAGTATAGCCGTTTCAATGTATGGTAGAAACTACGTTTATCGTGATCCAAGGAGAACGACTTGGGTGTAACAGTTTCCTGTTCCCATCGGGATGCTTCATTTCGGTGAGTCCCTTTGCCTCTCAACAAGTGAGAGCTTGAATGACATGGAAAACGCACCTGTCGCTACCACTTCACGGACATTTTGCCTTATTACAACGGTTGTGCTTTGTATTGCGCCTGTAGTTACATAGCGCCAGCGAGAGAGTTCACGGTGGTTGAATGGAAGCACACACGCTGACGGCTGTGTTTGAGGGCGGCCACCGAAAGGAAACCATGTTTGGGGACTCGCCACAGTCAAATCCGTGGCAAAACTAAATTTCCATAAATGTAGCTTATTTGCTAGAAATGTCAACGTCTAACGCTATTATATGTACTGTACAATCACATTGGCAAACTAAAGTAAATTTAGAACACAAGTATCAACTGTCAGAACACAAAGGTTTACACTTACATCTTAAATGAACTGTAGAATTAAAAGCGTCGGTTTTTTGAATTGCAGAAACATGCTCACTAGATATTTGCCAATTACAGCGCCATCTACCACGAGTAGAAAACTATGTTTTGAGTGAACCGTACGTATTCTCTGGCGGAGAATCCGAATATGCAATGAAAGTTGCGAGTTCCCATTTCAAAATACAAAGTTGGCCCCGATCACAGAGGAGGAGCACTTAGGAGGTGGGCAGTTGTAGCACAGAATGCTGTCCACAAATATTGACTTTTCACCTAACACGTTTTTTTCAAACGATGTGTCGTTTTTGAGGTGTCTCAAGTTAAAGCAAACACCGTGTATAATCTCCTTGAGATTCAAAGCGACACATATCCAGAACCAATGCGAAAAGACAGATTGGTTAATGTTGTGAAGCAGCGAAAGATAACCAATGCAAAAAGACAGATTGGTTAATGTTGTGAAGCATCGAAACATAACCAATGTAAAAAGACAGATTGGTTAATGTTGTGAAGCAGCGAAACATTAGTTACTCCCGAAGAAGGACCTTCACGACAGCAGCGTTCTACCGAAATGCGTCACGCTGATTCTATTGTTCCACTGTCACTGAAACAACAAACTCTGTTTAACTTATTATTAGTACCATCTCTAATTTCAAGTTGTTATTACGATCAAGTTGACTCATATTATTTCAGATTCTAGTTATTTGGTGAGTGGGCTACATTCCAAACAATATCTTTCAGTAGAATCTTAAAACATATTATTCGAGAAACGTTGGCGTCGTTTGCCTCCAACGCAAATCAGCACGCCACTGATGCCATTGGAGGTGAAGATGAGAGTTGATTTTAAACAAAGTGGGACAAAACGCTAGTGCTAGAATTTTAGATTTCCGTGTAAAGTTTATATTGCGCTTTTTCAGCACATCAAATTTTCCGTACGACGTCATAGTGCCTCGTTATGAAAAAAGTTTGAGCCTACTATGAGGAGACTGTTCCATAACAGATGAACTTTTTCGGGAGGCTAAACCGCGGATCGGAGAGAACGGAGACGGTGGCCTCTATTCTCTGTGTTTCCTTACTACGTCTGCTTTTTATTTACTGTCGGTACGGACCCTGTGAAAGCCGTTAACCACTTAGCGACAAAACGATAAACGGCAGTAACGGTCTTCTGGGCACACTATAGGTGCCTCGATTCTTACACTCTGACAGTGAGTCGTACCTTCACATAGGGAGTACAATGGAGTTCTACTGTATGAAATTGCGTCATAGTAAAACAGTAGAAGGAATACTTTTCAACTGTGGTATAAAAGTGGTGAAAACAAAGCTGATAGGTGAGATATGATATTATAGATACTAAAAAGACCTGATGACGAACGATGCTTCTGAAAGAGCTTAGCCACGTGACGTGACATTTTAGTGGAATGACAGCAACGACATTCCCGAAGGAAAGTGCGTTATTTATAATCAACATTTTTGGATTCTAGTTCGTAGCCGAACGGCATTTAGTTGCAAATTACCGTCTACACTTGAAAATATTTCACTATATATATTACAGACACACATACACAATCATGAACGGATTCCAGTGCAACTACCAAGACAGTTTCCAGACTGTTTGCGATACCTTTATTTATTTTATCTAACTCACTAGTATGATAGTTCCCTGGTTATTTTCTTCGCATTAGTACGTTTCTACTTCTCTGAGTGGAAAATCAGCTTTTTCCCTTTCTTACAGTTGAAGAACAAACATAGAGAGAATTTTTTCAATCAGGCTAAAACGTTTCGTTGAAGACACAGTGCAAGTTATTTCTACAGCGCCAGAGCTGGAAGTAGCTACGTTGTGTGATCACAAGTATCCGGACACCTCCAAAAACATATGTTTCTCGTATTGGGTGCAATGTGCTGCCACCTACTGCCAGGTACTCCATATTAGCGACGTCTGCCATTAAGACATCGTGAGAGAGCAGAATGATGCGCTCCGCGGAATTCACGGACTTCGAACGTGGTCAGGTGATTTCGCGTCACTTGTGCTATACGTCTGTACGTGAGATTTGCACACTCCTAAACATCCCTAGGTCCACTGTTTCCGATGTGATAGAGAAGTGGAAACGTGAAGGGACACGTACAGCACAAAAGCGTACAGGCTGACCTCGTCTGTTGACTGACAGAGACTGCCGACAATTGAAGATGGTCGTATTGTGTAATAGGCAAACATCTATCCAGACCATCAAACAGGAATTCCAAACTGCATCAGGATCCTCTGTAAGTACTATGAGAGCTGGCGAGAGGTGAGAATACTTGGATTTCATGGTCGAGCGGCTGCTCATAAGCCACACATCACGCCGGTAAATGCCAAGCGACGCCTCGCTTGGTGTAAGGAGCGTAAACATAGGACAATAGAACAGTGGAAAAACGTTGTGTGGAGTGACGAATCACGGTACACAATGTGGCGATCTGATGGCAGGGTGTATGTGTGGCGAATTCCCGGTGAACGTCATCTGCTAGGGTGTGTAGTGCCAACAGTATAATTCGGAGGCGGTGGTGTTATGTTGTGGTCTTGTTTTTCATGTTTTCATGGAAGGGGCTTGACCCTTGTTGTTTTGAGAGGCACTATCACAGCACAGGCCTACACTGATGTTTTAAGCACCTTCTCGCTTCCCACTGTTGAAGAGCAATTCGGGGATGGCGATTGCATCTTTAAACACGATCGAGCACCTGTCATAATGCACGGCCTGCGGCGGAATGGTTACATCTCTATAACATCCCTGTAATGGACTGGCCTGCACAGAGTCCTGACCTGAATACTATAGAACACCTTCGGGATGTTTTGGAACGTCGACTTTCTGCCAGGCCTGCCATGCTGCCATTCCCCAAGAAACCTTCCAGCACCTAATTGAACTTATGACTGCGAGAGGGAAGCAGACATCAAAGCTAAGGGTGGGGCAACACCATACTGAATTCCAGCATTACCGATGGAGGGGGCCACGAACTTGTAAGTCATTTTCGGCCAGATCTTCGGATATTTTTAATTGCATAGTGTATTTACATCCCGGAGCGAGAAGAGATTTTCATGAGTCCGTATTTGACCACAAAGTGGAGTGCCGTTCATGATGACCAAGCAAATCTGGTTTAAGTCCAGAACCTTGCTGTAGTTCTCGAGAAGTAAGGGCATTGTCGAGCTGCAACGTGAAGTTTGGCGGTCTCCTTTATGCTGTTTAAGAGGATTATGGCTACTTGCCGATGCAAGCACAAAAATTAAACTACGCTCTAGACGCACTCATCGCGTAGGAAAAGAAAAATCAAATCGCGTAGGGAACGTAACCCAAGTGAATGAAGGAAGAGTTTTCAATGCTTCAGATTTTTTTATTCGCCAGCACAATGCCGGACGTGTGCCAAGGATACAGTATTATGTATTTATAGATGTAGTTTTAAGATGTCAGGATTTTTCATCCGTTCCAAAATTTGTTTTAAGACAGTCAGATAACAGAAGGGCAGGTTATAACATATCGTGACACATGGCTCTTGGCTGCACTTCACGCGATATTGCAAACGTTATGAGGGCACTTGAGAGTCAAATTCTTGTGTCGTTTTTGAGGAAGGGGCGTACCTACAAGACCAGCTGAGTTGTCAATATACGAGTGGCCGTGGCAGTAGGTTATCTGAAGACAACTGTCTAAAATAGGTCAACGATTTTTGTAGTAGGACCGGAGATCACTGCAAGACGGTCAGCTTTAGGGGGAAGACTTATCGTACGACCACCTCCGTAAAGTATGAGCCACCGTTTCCGATCCTGGAGACTGCGCACCAGTGTGGTTACTGTAGCCACAGCAAACAGCGCTGCAGTATGCCGGCAAACTCTCCGTGCGAGGCGGAACCCTGACCCATCTACTGTCCAATTAAAGTTATCCAACTCCGCAAGTGCGATTGCTGGAAGTTAATGCCTCCGAATTTTTTACTTTGCTCTCCCTACCGGTTGAAGTATTGCATGTCACGCACATTATTCGGTCCAATTTCCCTCTCTCTCTAAAGGGTTCTGACTGTAGTGTATAACATGACAGTGTGTAACGTAACTACGTCTCTGCGTGAGCAGCAACGTACTGTAAACGCATTTCTAACGGCAGAAAACATACCTCCAATTAAAATACATGGAAGAGTGAGAGCTGTGTACGGTGATGACTGCATCACCTTCAGTAATGTGTGAAGTTGGATAGTTTTGCTCGAAATGACGGAAACGGTGGTGCTATGTTCAAATGTGTGTGACAAAGCTTCATCTGTTTCTAAAATTTAAAGAATACCTTCGAGGACTTCACTTTGGTAGTGATGAAGCTGTGCAGGTGGAGGCGGGGTTGTAGCTCCGTCAACAGAATTAACTATTCTACAGTCATGATGTCTACAAAATGGTCTGTCGTTAGGTGACTGTGTTGAGGAATAAATAAGTAGAGATGTCGAATAAAGATGTAGAATTTTAATAAAGTTAATTTTATTTAAAATTATTTATGAGCTTCCACATAAAAAATCGGATGCATTACTTTTCAGCAATCCCTCGTGGGATCTAACCAGTGTCATTTGATTACTACTTCGATTAATACGAGCCGATACTCTTTCGGAGAAATTACCGAGTAACATTAATCTGACGACAGTCTTTTATGCATCAGCTAGCTGTACACGCACAGTGAGCTGAAGTAATCAATCAGCCATGAGCGTTCAATTAACGCCAGCAGACGACCGACAGTGGCCAAATCCTCTTGCATTGTCTATGGCCAACGATTCATCACCACTATTTCTCTTTCGTTGCTATCTCATGTTAGTCCGCCTCCTTGGTTCTCAGTAGATTGTTCCTGCTACAGTTAACGCGTTTGAGCATGGTTGTGCAGTGGTTTAGACGCTTGAATCACGATCATAAGAAGCAGGGTGGAAACCCCTGCCCGCACATCTTCAATCTAATTTCTTTTTTTTTTTTGTACCACTTCAAATGAATGGCCGAAAATCAAGATAGTTGCTCCAAAAATGCCACTGCTTATTTCCTCTCTTATGTCCAATCGAACGAGCTCTCTCCAAAGACCCTGACGTCATTAATCAGCTAACCTCTAAGCTTCTTTGCTTCGTTTCTTAGACAACAGATGCTCCCATACAATCAATTATTGTGGTTATGGTTCCGAGTAACCACTATTACACAATCGTTTGCCAAATCCATCCTTTTTTAAGCACCTCAAGTAATAGTATAGGAATGTGGAGTGACAGTAAAGACATTAAAACTTATCTGTTCTGAGTATGAACATCTGCCAGTACCAATGTGTATATGTAACTCGTCTTCGCAACGTATTGTGCACTCTTCTGTCGTCAACTATTTTTGCTGTCGACATTACCATGGAAACAATTTGGCGTATCAGTGTGAAATGTTTCCAGCGTCAAGACAACCCCTTAGCTCTGCGAGGTGCAACACGGAAACGGCAATAGAGAAATCATCACGTCACGGGAACCATACAGCAATCACTGTAAGTCGATACCATTTGGTTAATAAATAGACAGTAACTTTACAGCATTCAACAGTGAAATTCTAATAGTGACGTTGGTTAAAAACTTGGGCTACGGTTGAAGAGGAGTTGGATTCAAACCAACATTCGAATGACTTGATTTACAATTTCCTCAATTCTTCTGCTGAAAAGTTCTTTCAACTAGGCCATAGTCGATTTAAATATTCGTCTATCTCTGTGTTGATGTCCGTATTCTAACTTACCTTCCATTCTTATTAGAGGATGCGACACTAAATTTACGGGAGAATATGAACTTTTTTAATCTGATATTGAAAGTAAATTTGAGAATAATTTTCTTGATAGTGATTTAGATGAAGGCATCACTTTCTTTGAATTGGAATTGTAGAATCAGTGAACACAAAATCTTTTGAAAATTCTAAAGATAAATAAAACCAGGTGGAATAACATATCCAAATTAACTACTGTTACTTTCAAAGAAATTATCGGATAACCGTCGCGTAAAACGGCTATTTTGGCGGCGCGCAGTGGCAGAGCGGTTTAGGGCGCCATGTCACGGATTGCGCGGTCCCTCCTGCCAGAGTGACGAGTCCTCCCTCAGGCATGGGTGTGTGTTGTTCATGTCACGGATTGCGCGGTCCCTCCTGCCAGAGTGACGAGTCCTCCCTCAGGCATGGGTGTGTGTTGTTCTTAGCATAAGTTAGTTTAACTTAGTTTAAGTCGTGTGTAAGTCTAATGACCGATGACCTCAGCAGTTTGGTCTCTTAGGAATTCAGAGACATTTGAACATTTGCACTGTTTCGAATACACATCTGTGTTGATTGTAAGTTACCATGAGGTATAAGTCACCTGGCACTTATGCGTGCAGTATACTAAAAGCCTTTTTAGTACGAAATAAGGAAAAATCGTCGCGTAAAATGGCTATTTTGGCGGCGCGCAGTGGCAGAGCGGTTTAGGGCGCCATGTCACTTAGTATTTTGTTTGCTCTTATTCCACGCGTATTGCTAGTTTATGGGTAAACACTAAAATAAGGAAGGAGGGGTGCAAATATTTCTGGCTTTTAAGGACGCAAAATAATTAAAGTCAGTCACAGCATTTATCCTACTTCATTTATACTGCGGTAGCACCATCGCCTCAGAGTACTACACATCAGAACTTTTCACTGCCGTATGAAATTGAGGCTCATATTACTTTGTTAAAAGGTGGTCCGTTCCTGAAATAATAACTTGAAAGGACAAATTCCGCCACAGAGAGCGAGAGGATAATCGATGGGTGGGAATCGATACTTGCCAAAAGTAGATTGCTGTGGCTCTAAGATTCGATGTTGCGACATATGACTTTGTCGAACAATTTTATCAGCTGTTTTGAATGACAGAACCGTAAAGTGCTAATAAGAATAACAGATTTCGTTATGATACATGCCACAGTTCAACTTACATCTACAATTAGCGTTATGTAGATTTTGAACTACTTAAAATATTTCCCGTTTCAACATGGTTTTCAAGGACGTAAAGGTTTTGCATCAGTATTATTTAATACGGACATGTTACTGGGGCATGAGAAGATGAGAAGGTACCTCACAGATTAAACCGACACGAAGCTACATCTGATGAATTTGAATGGTTATCAAGAGCTAAATGTAATGAGACTCATGCCTTAAAAATGTACTTGCATTTGTAACATACACGAGTTACTCTTAAGAAGGAATACAAAATGAGTAGCCTTTGATATACCATCGAAATTGACCGCCCCTTAACGGACTTAAAGGCTATTCCTGTGCTGTTTCCTTTGCTTACTCTTGTATATTAAGAAGGCTCGGCGTCGAGTTCATGGGACTAATTTTACACTAACAGCGAAACTATTAGAAATAATGAGCTACTCTGGGAACCACATAGATACGTATGTGGGATAAGTTCACTGTGATTGATGTAGAACACAGAAAATTATTTCATATATATTTTTTATTTATATTTCCTACAGTTCTGCACCAAAACACATGTGTTTCTGATGACAGCTCCATCTACTTCCTTAAATAGTGATAATAGTTTTAATTTTTTTCAACATGACTCTTTCGTTACGTGTACAGCAGAACAGACATAACGTAGCATAATCATTAATTTCTTCACTAACTCTGTTCACTTTCGTCGCAAACATACACTTCGTCCAGAAAACTGTTCAATTTAAATTTCAATACAATGAAATTGTTGGATTTTTTTTTGCTGAAATTTCAACACAATGAAATCATTTGGTTTTTATTTCGTGGAACGTTACTATCTAATCTGTAAATCAATACAGACAGACACCTTCCTGGTTTGGCCGATGTCTTGAGAATCTATATACGTGAAAAATACATTCACTTGACAATTGACCTGAAAGTGTCTCAAACAAATCGGTACTGATGAATTTCGGACTTAGATGAACTGAACGTCGAAAACACCTCAGGTATGGTAATGTACTTCGAAAGTCCTCGCACTTCTTCTGCTTGAGCAATGAAGGCGCCATTGCAGCCCAACTTTTAAATGAATAAGTACCCTGTAATTTTTGCGATGAAGCATTGGAATCGCGCAACACTAGTTTGTGGTTAATTTTCTGGACGATACTAGCGTCTTTAATTATTTCGCTCACCGTGGATGTTGTAAGATCGCCCAGTCTTGCGCTGAATATTTCATGCCGAATGCTTCGCAAGAATATTTCGAGGATAGGCACACTCAAACCACTGCCATAGTGTTATGGTGTTATTTTGTCCTTTTCTGGAACAAGCTGTCGTGCACTTTGCACACAGTTCGTTACAGTACTGCATTTAAGAAACAGCTGAAGCATTTCCTTCCGTCACTCTCATAACTTATACCTAAAACAGTAAACTTATGGCGCGTTTATCTCTGTCAAGCGATAAAGTGAATTCTTCCATCTTCTCCCAGTTATACATCTGTGTCTCTTCGTTTCTCAATCATTTGCGCCGCATTCTTCCCCTCCCTTCATTACTTGTGTAAACTCGTATTCTTTCCCCGCTCGTCATTACTTCTATGCTCTCATATATTTTCTTCTTTCCGCCTTTCGCTTTTGTTCTCACGTCCACTGCTGCCGGTGCTCTCAGTGGAAACCCACGTGCCTTTGGGTACATACTTCTCCATGTCGTACGAATACTAATGTAAAATGGTCACAGGTTTTCTGCTTCAAACAATTACATATCGCTGCTACTTTAGAATAACTAGACCCTTACTTTGAAATGGCATCAGAGTCTGATTCATAGAGATAGAAATCTGCATAGATACATAAAACAAGGCTGAAGCTTCAGCAACTGGCCATGGTGTTGGAAAAGGATTGGAAATGGGCACAGGTCATCCCCGTTTTCAAGAAGAGACGTCGAACAGATGTGCAGAACTATAGACCTATATCTCTAACGTCGATCAGTTGTAGAATTTTGGAACACGTTTTATGTTAGAGTATAATGACTTTTCTGGAGACTAGAAATATACTCTGTACGAATCAGCATGGGTTTCGAAAAAGACGGTCGTGTGGAACTCAGCTCACGCTATTCGTCCACGAGAGTCAGAAGGCCATTGACACGGGTTCATAGATAGATGCCGTGTTTCTTGACTTCCGCAAGGCGTTCGATACAGTTCCCCACAGTCGTTTAATGAACAAAGTAAGAGCAAATGGACTATCTGACCAATTGTGTGATTGGATTGAAGAGTTCCTAGATAACAGAACGCAGCATGTCATTCTCAATGGAGAGAAGTCACCCGAAGTAAGAGTGATTTCAGGTGTGCCGCAGGGGAGAGTCGTAGGACCGTTGCTATTCGCAATATGCATAAATGACCTTGTGGATGACATCCGAAGTTCACTGAGGCTTTTTTCGGACGATGCTGTGGTATATCGAGAGGTTGTAACAATGGAAAATTATACTGAAATGCAAGAGGATCTTCAACAAATTGAAGCATGGTGCACGGAATGGCAATTGAATCTCAATGTAGACAAGTGTAATGTGCTGCGAATACATAGAAAGATAGATCCCTTATCATTTAGCTACAAAATAGCAGGTCAGCAACTGGAAGAAGTAAATTCCATAAATTATCTGGGAGTACGCATTAAGAGTGATTTAAAATGGAATGATCATATAAAGTTGATCGTCGGTAAAGCAGGTGCCAGACAGCTTCATTGGAAGAATCCTAAGGAAATGCAATCCGAAAACAAAGGAGGTAGGTTACAGTACGCTTGTTCGCTCACTTCTTGAGTACTGCTCAGCAGTGTGGGATCCGTATCAGATAGGGTTGATAGAAGAGATAGAGAAGATCCAACGGAGAGCAGCGCGCTTCATTACAGGATCATTTAGTAATCTCGAAAGCGTTACGGAGATGATAGATAAGTTCCAGTGGAAGACTCTGCAGGAGAGCCGCTATGTAGCTCGGTACGGGCTTTTGTTGAAGTTTCGAGAACATACCTTCACCGAAGAGTCAAGCAGTATATTGCTCCCTCCTACGTATATCTCACGAAGAGACCATGAGGATAAAATCAGAGAGATTGGAGACCACACAGAGGCATACCGACAATCCTTCTTCCCACGAACAATAGAAGGGAGAACCGATAGAGTTACTCAAGATACCCTCCGCCACACACCGTCAGGTGGCTTGCGGTGTGTGGATGCAGATGTAGATGGATACCTAATCCAGCCATCGCTTTCGGCCATTTACCTGCAGCGCTACATATTGAGTTTGACTTGCTTTTATACGCGAGGCTTTGCGTGACAATCTTCTACTCTTTTCCAGTTCCAGTAATTTTTTCTGCAGCAACATTTTCTTAACATAACTGAGTAACCTAGCTGTTAAGCTCCTCCTCCTACCTAATACGACAGACATCACTTGTTATCTCCGTATTATATCACATCAATATGTCCCCCGTGCATCATTTTTATTGATCCAGTTGATCGCACAACAGATTGTATGAATAGTTTAACTACCTCACAATATGGAAACAAGAAAGAAACCAAAAAAGCTTTTACAGACGTCATTGCACGAAATTGCATGCTTTATATTCGTAGAACACTTCTGACTAGTTTGGTGTGGCTCGCCACGAATTCCTGTCATGTGCCAACCTCTTCATTTTAGAGTAGCACTTGCAACGTACATCGTCAATTATTTGAAGTCTGTATTCCAGTCTGTCTGTCCCTACACTTTTTACAGTCTACAGCTGGCTCTAGTATAATGGAGGTTAATACCTGATGGCTGAACACTTGCCTGTCAGCCTTTCCCATCTTCTTGCCTGTATCTTCCACATGTTTCTTTCTTCACCGACTCTGAAGAGAAAGTCCTCATTCCTTATCTTGCCAGCCCACCTGACTTTCAAGATTCTGCTGTAGTGTCATGTCTCAAAAGGTACGATTCTCGTCTGTTACCGTTTTCCCACTGTCCACGATTCACTACCGTACAATGCTGTGCTTTAAACGTACATTCTCAGAAATTTCTTCCTCAAATTAATGCCTACGTTTGACACAAATATACTTCTCTTGGCTACGAATGCTCTCTTTGTCTGTGCTAGTCTGCTTTTTATGTTCTCCTAGCATCGTCCGTCATGGGTTACTTTGCTTCAAAGGTAGCAGAATTCCTTAACTTCTTCTACTTCGTGCGCGCCAGATTTGAAGTTTCTCGCTATTCTTATTCCTGCTACTTGTCATTACTTTTGTCTTTTTCCGGTTTAATTTCAATAAAATAATACATAGAATGGTTCAGTTACCACATCCAGAAAGCAACAGCAAAAGGAAAGCAAGTGACAAGTGTCCGTATATATACACAGAACAACTCTACTAACTCTAACAATGTCAAATAATTAACACTCACAGGAAGCTGGCTAAAACCAAAACAGCAAAAATTTACAGTAAATATAATTAAATCTTAAAAGTGACGAAAGTTAGCCAGGCGGAAAGTGAGGAAGGGATTAAGGAACGTGCTTCACGCATATTCGCTATAATATACATAGATATATACAATGAAACCACTGAACATGTATAGCGCAATACCATTCAACAGAACATAGTAATACAGCAGAAAAACTTGCAGACAATTTGCGAGCTGTGATAAAAAAAAGAAAAGTTTCCTTATCATAAACGCAACATCACATGCAGTGCAGTAGCAACAGATTTTGTAAGCAATGAACACATAAATATACATGCATAATGGCTCAGGGCAGCAGAAGTGCTTGTAACCTATAATTTGCACCTTAAAAATCCAAAAGCTTCAAGAGGAAAGCATGCATACACTGCAGACCACAAAAGAAGATCTATGATAAAATGGGGTGAAGTGTTTATTTCAGAATATAAATTGAATTTACTCAGGTGCACATAAAATATCCTCAAAATAGCCAGTAATGCAGATACCACACTTTGGTTTCATTTTCCTTTAGGACGCCTAGTTTTTTTCTTATCTGTGAGGCTTCAATAAAGCTCTATTTGCAGTTGTTTTATAAATAAATTGCTCTTTATTTGCTGAGATATAGCTCAGCAAGTTTATTCCACATTTATGATCCAGCAACCATAACTAGTTTTTAATAAGGTACTGATTTTTAAAGTACTATGCTCCTGAACACTGCACGTTTGAGGAGAGGTTGTATCAGTGTATATGGGAAATAACAGATAACGTTAACATCACTGCAGAACAGATAGAATGCTCACGGAAAAATAAATATCTTTTTTTAGCATCAAGATAGTAAAAAGCAAGTGGTTATCGCAGCAGATGGCGAATTATTAGCGGACTTACTTCGGTATCGTATGTGGTATTTGACTCACATGTTGGGACCACTGTCGAAAAGCAGTGCTGAGATCTGGGCTCTGTGACTGTGATGGATGTCCATCAATCTCCAGATCAAATATTGGTAGCTCCAGGTAACAGTTTGCAAACAATGAAATCTCCTCTAAATTCCGTCCACATTATTTTATGTTTGGCAGTTAATTCACAAATCGGAAACAGGTCTTCTGTAAATCTTTGTTGGGTGCTGGAGTCGGCACTGTCGTTGATCATCTCTTTCATTACATTGATATCAATCTCAGGGACAGTTATCGAAAACGTGTCGGCACCTGTCAAATTTGATGGAAGTCCTCTGTCGTTATGCTTGTTGGCAGTCGACTCCAACGTGGCATATCATTAACTGTTTCCTTGCCGTCCCGAAAGCCATTGATTCAATTGTGTTCTGCTCATAGTTTCTGTTCTGCATACATCAAATAAATCTTTATCGCCTTACCTCAGATAACAAACCTTTACTAGTTTCCTTTTGCTGTATTTCTATATATGTTGATAAACTCACTAATGTTCGTCTGCCTGAAGCAAACTTATTTGCTCCAGCCTGCAATGTTTCCGTCTGAGGAGACAGAGACACTGATTCCCTGGAAATGACGATCTAAATCGGTTGCCAAAACCACTGTACGGGCAGTAGGGCCAGGTGGACATCCAACAAGTTGTTAGCCTGTAGCGTCAGCAACGATGGTAAAAAAAAGGAAATGCAGTGTGAATTTTCAGTGATATGATTTTATGATGACACTGCTACCCTCGGTGAAACTGAGAAACAATTCCAGGACGGGTTGAATAGAATGAACTACCTAATGAATACATGCTGTGGACTGAAACCAAACCGTAGGAAGACGAAAGTACCTAGTTGCAGAAATTAGAGTAGGTATAAACTTAGTATTAAAATTGGGGACCACGAAATAGACAAAGGACTTCTGCAACTTTGGAAGCCACATAGCACACGACAACCAAGCAGAGAGGACATAAAAATTATTCCTCGGTAAACGAAGTCTGCTAGTATCAGATATTGGTTTTAATTTAAAGAAGAAAGTTCTGAGGGTACGTTTGGAGCACAACATTGTATGGAAGGGAATCATAGTTTGTGGAAAAAGAGGAGAAGAAGAAAATCGAAGCGATTGAGATATGTGGCTATAGAAGTATGCTGATAATTGGATGATCTGACAAGAACGTAAGAAATGAGAGGTTTTCAGCAGAATCGGTGATGAGATGCACTTGTGGAAATCTTTAACAAGAAGAAGGAACATAACGACAGGACATTTACAGAGACATCAAGTAAAAACTTCCGTGGTAGTTAGGGAGAACCATAGAGGGTAACAGATGTTCAGGGTGACAGAGCTTGGAATAGATCCAACAAATAATTGAGGTGGAGAGATCGACACAAGAAAGTAATACGTGGCGGTCCCGCATCAAACTAATCAGAGGACTGATGACGCAGAAAACAGCACAGGGCAGCCTCAATAGTACCAGCGAGGTGTCAATCGAAGTCATCTGACAGAATTTAAGAGCGCGGGATTTTTCAGATACTGGCAAAATAAAACTTTATTGAAGAATAGACCTTTTCTTAGAAAGAATCATGCATGGTAAGTATTAGTTTCTGGCGTGTGAGAGGTTGGCGTTGTCATATAACCCTGCCCCTTTACCTGTTTGATTCACGTATGATACGCAGAAAAAAAGCTGCTCCGTTGGTATGCTACTGTGAAAGAAGTTCTCTAATTTTTGCCATCTCAATCGTCACGCGATGTATAAGATAGGGAGAACAATAATTTTTTTCTACTCTGGATCGCGACTCGGAAGTTTGAGAGTAAGGCTCATTACGATGCAGTGTGCTCTCAAGTTGATTAAATAAGGTCGTCGCGAAATGCGTGACTGCTCTTCTAATCTTTTATTTTTCCTCCGTCAGTCCAATTTTACAGTGGTCTGAGAAGGGCGATTAAAGTAGAGGAGACATCTTAATGCATTGGGGCTGTAACTAGAGAATAATAATCAAATCATGAAAAGTCTTCAACAGGAAGATGTAATCGCATGTTTTACATATTCACAGGACTGCACACTCGTAAAAGTGGAGGTGTCTCATCAGACACGCCCATTGCTCTAGCTTTCACAGTACCCAGAATGCTCTCTCTGTACCAAGTAATGTATGCGCAAAATCTAAAAAGAAATCATGTCTCCCTGAACACAATTTGTAATTTAACAACTTTTTTTTTCGACCTTGACACGACAACTGATTTATTCTAACACACATAATGTTTGCTTTTCAGGTGTATTTTCTACAGGAAAGCGCTTTTTTTAACTACAGATAACGATTAATGGCATTAATTTGTTTAGTTTTCTTCTCAGCTAGATAGTCATCTATTAAAGATCTCCGTTTACGTTTGTTGATGAATTGCCTAGAACTACTACTCGAGTATTTGAAAGCAGCAGTTAATTTGCTGTCAAAGTTAGATAAGGCAACATCCAAACAAGGAAATACGTTTTGCCGTCTGAACAAAAAAGTCATAAGCTAAGGACCTTTCGCAAAGGACGCAAATTACCTACGTAACTATTCTCTTTGTTGCTTGTGATGCGGATCAGGTAATGGCCCTATGTATGCCTGAATCACACAAAGGCGCTTGATAGAAAAGCGGTAACTGAACAAGAAATTGAAATTATGGTCAATAAAGCGCCAGAGCCTTTCGGCAATATCGTAATCTCGTACGTTGAGGCGTCCTCGTTGAAGTCCGTCAAAGTTTCTGAGCCCATCAACTTTAAGCAAAGTCTATGTTTCCAGGAAGTAGACCTCGTAGCTCTTTACTTGGTATTACGAGTACGTCATTAGCGCTCATTTGACGGCCTGATCTTTCAGTGTAAGGCACAGCGCGCTTACTTGCAGGACCGGGAGTTGGTCTGGATCGAATCCGCTTCCCTCACTACCGTCCGCTAGTCTGGTGCACCGACCAGCCCAAGTCTGGATTCCGGGCGGTTTCCCCACGTCCGTCAGCAGAATGCTCGACTGGTTCCCCATCTCCGCCTCAGAAACATAACATACAAACAGTCAAAACACGGGAATGCTCACTACAAGATTTACATGCTTTGAAGTTAGGTGACGTGACCGACATTGCTTCAGTCTTACGTGGCGACAGGGAGAGTACCAGGCCACAGAAGATCAACAGTGTTAAATACTGATACGACATCATCAGGGGCCTAAGTTAGGAGACAAGAATTAGACTACATTCAATACTGTTCGTGTTTGTTAATTTGCTATAATAACTTACCTACACAGTGTAAAAGGGGTAGACAGGTGAAAACCGAACTCGCGCCACAACGGGATGATTTAATGGGTCCATTCAAAAGTTATCATCATACGCTTCAAGATATTTATCCCACTGCGACGCGAGTCAATCAATTAGTGTTTCGTAGAAAGCTATCGGCTGCTGACGAATCCACGTCCGCACCTATTCTTTCACTTCCTTGTCCAACTGTAACATAAATCCACACATGTCTTTCTTCAGGTCGTCAGAGATTTGAATATCACACGGTGAAAGATCTGGGTCGATGTTGCAGTGTTTTCCAACCAAATCACCGAAGCTTCCTCGTCCGATTGGTACTGTGGGTGCTGGCGGTATCGTGCTCTGCTCGTCGAGTTCCTCGACCGTGGAACAACAATCAATGCTCAGCACTATGAACACAGTTTGCAGAAACTATGATGTGCCATTAACTCAAAACACCCGGGAACGCTGTCAGACTGAATCATCCTGTCGCACGATAACACCCGCCCCCACAGTACCAAGCGGACGAAGGTTATGCTGCATCAATTTGGTTGCGAAATAGTGTAACATCCTCCTTAGAGCCAGGGTTTTCACCGTGTGATTTTCACAGCTTTGGTAACCCGACGAAATACCTGCCAGGACGCTGGTTTCAGTCGGATCAGGACGTGCAAGAGTGGGTGCGGTTGTGAATCTTTCAGCGGCCGACCGCGTTCAAGAAACAGGAATTGATCGTGTCGCGTCCCAGTGGAGTAAATGTCTCATGGTGTGTTGTGACTGCTTTTGAGTGGAATCATTCCATGATGATGATGGTGTTGGTTCGTGAGGCACTCGACATCGTGGTCATCAGCGCCCATACGAATTCCAGTCTTTCCATTTCCAGTTTCGTCACTAGCCGAATTATGATGAGATGATGAGGACAACACAAATACCCTGTCCCCATGCAGAGAAGAATCCCCAACTCAACCGGGAATCGAACCCGGGAGTCCGTGATCCAGACAGAGCAATGCTACCTACTAGACCACGAGATGCGGATCCATTCCCTGGTAATACTGTGGCGAGTATTCAGTTTTCATTTGAGTGCCCCTTATATTTCCGCACTGTAGATTCCTAAATAGTGTATAGGAAAATAAAAGTGAAATCGAATAAGAAAACACAAAAACATAAAATGAAAAATCAACTTCCCGAAATAAAACTCCCTTTTGAAACAATTTGACGAAGTAAAATAAGTATTTTTTTATTTCACTCATTTTTTGTCTATTCAGCCGCCCTTTTTGCTTTCATACTCACAAGTTATCGATTTTTAAACTCAAATGGCTCCATCTTCAAGCACTTTAGAAACATGTGGTCTACCTCCAAAGCATCTGCTCCTATGGACCCAGAGTAAACTGTTTACTACACTCCTGGAAATGGAAAAAAGAACACATTGACACCGGTGTGTCAGACCCACCATACTTGCTCCGGACACTGCGAGAGGGCTGTACAAGCAATGATCACACACACGGCACAGCGGACACACCAGGAACCGCGGTGTTGGCCGTCGAATGGCGCTAGCTGCGCAGCATTTGTGCACCGCCGCCGTCAGTGTCAGCCAGTTTGCCGTGGCATACGGAGCTCCATCGCAGTCTTTAACACTGGTAGCATGCCGCGACAGCGTAGACGTGAACCGTATGTGCAGTTGACGGACTTTGAGCTAGGGCGTATAGTGGGCATGCGGGAGGCCGGGTGGACGTACCGCCGAATTGCTCAACACGTGGGGCGTGAGGTCTCCACAGTACATCGATGTTGTCGCCAGTGGTCGGCGGAAGGTGCACGTGCCCGTCGACCTGGGACCGGACCGCAGCGACGCACGGACGCACGCCAAGACCGTAGGATCCTACGCAGTGCCGTAGGGGACCGCACCGCCACTTCCCAGCAAATTAGGGACACTGTTGCTCCTGGGGTATCGGCGAGGACCATTCGCAACCGTCTCCATGAAGCTGGGCTACGGTCCCGCACACCGTTAGGCCGTCTTCCGCTCACGCCCCAACATCGTGCAGCCCGCCTCCAGTGGTATCGTGACAGGCGTGAATGGAGGGACGAATGGAGACGTGTCGTCTTCAGCGATGAGAGGCTCTTCTGTCTTGGTGCCAATGATGGTCGTATGCGTGTTTGGCGCCGTGCAGGTGAGCGCCACAATCAGGACTGCATACGACCGAGGCACACAGGGCCAACACCCGGCATCATGGTGTGGGGAGCGATCTCCTACACTGGCCGTACACCTCTGGTGATCGTCGAGGGGACACTGAATAGTGCACGGTACATCCAAACCGTCATCGAACCCATCGTTCTACCATTCCTAGACCGGCAAGGGAACTTGCTGTTCCAACAGGACAATGCACGTCCGCATGTATCCCGTGCCACCCAACGTGCTCTAGAAGGTGTAAGTCAACTACCCTGGCCAGCAAGATCTCCTGATCTGTCCCCCATTGAGCATGTTTGGGACTGGATGAAGCGTCGTCTTACGCGGTCTGCACGTCCAGCACGAACGCTGGTCCAACTGAGGCGCCAGGTGGAAATGGCATGGCAAGCCGTTCCACAGGACTACATCCAGCATCTCTACGATCGTCTCCATGGGAGAATAGCAGCCTGCATTGCTGCGAAAGGTGGATATACACTGTACTAGTGCCGACATTGTGCATGCTCTGTTGCCTGTGTCTATGTGCCTGTGGTTCTGTCAGTGTGATCATGTGATGTATCTGACCCCAGGAATGTGTCAATAAAGTTTCCCCTTCCTGGGACAATGAATTCACGGTGTTCTTATTTCAATTTCCAGGAGGGTATATATCAACAAGTTCAAAATGGTTCAGATGGCTCTGAGCACTATGGGATTTAACTTCTAAGGTCATCGCGGTTCCAGACTGTAGCGCCTAGAACCACTCGGCCACTTCGGCCGTCTATCAACAAGTCTTAATTCACATTAATTGAGACTCATACATGAAAAAATTGTTTCATCACCGTCGCTATAATTAGATGGCGTTCGTATACTGGGAATATAGTTCGGGGAAAGATGTAAATAAAGATATTGATTTTCCTCCGTGAAGCAGTGTTCCTCTCTGCTGCGCGATTGTTCTTAGAATGTTCCATTTGCAACGTACTTCAAAGGGCAAGGTATGTTGCTGGTTATGAGCTTCGGGTTATACGTCGATACGTGGTTAATGCGGCACAGTTTTTCGTGATGTTGCCATCCAGTGAAGGTGATCAAAATTTCAGACACCTAATGAGATACCTATGTATTGGCATTAGGCTGCTAAAAGAGAATACCTTCGTGCCATAGTGGAAACAGCAACGGAAGAGAGTGGATCAGGTAATTCATGTATTCTATACTGTTGAGAGATCCCTCGACTATGACGACAGGCGCGCCGAGCAGATGACCTTGTCTCATCACTCCATAGTGCCCAAACATTGGTCCTGTACGTTGCTACCTGATATACTCAAGCAGCTGCCACTCCATTAGTTGCTCTGGCAAACGATGCCATGGCGGAATATGCTCTCACCACCAAATACAAAGCTGCGTTCACTCACCCTTCCAGTTGCTTCCTTCGTTACGCCACAGGAGGAGGGCTGGCTAGCAGCGAGAAGAGAGAAAGCAAGAGCTAGTAACCAAGCTAGAAGGAAAAGATTCTTGACTGTGCTAGTTGATACTCTTCAGCGCAACGTTGGTTATAATTTGTGCCACAATTACCATGCGATTAGCAACATCTATTCCTTTAAAGCTGCGACCCAAGTCTGAGTCCATTATATCCACATTCAAGATGGCGAGGATGTACACCTTTCTCGGCCAACCAGCACTGGTCCACAGCTGATCCATCCTAGCCGGAATATGGTGCAATTCCTCAGAAGTGTCATCAAATCATCCGGAAGTCTACGAAATGACCTCGCTGATGTGTAGCTAATTATTAGAGATGTGTTCGACGGTGAAGTTCTGGCATGTCTACAATGTTCAATAATTTTTCAAGACGGCCAAAACGGCACTGCTTGAGTGAGTGAAATACCGTTGTCATTAGCTCAACGTTTTTAACTTTGATACATGTTTCCTACTACGTCCACAGCACAGCGTTTTCAGTCATTTTAGTTTGTCAGATTCTAATATACAGTGTCCCATACAGTGCCGTGTTTCCGCTCCACGTCTTCAAAGGCGTATATTTTTCATTTTTCTGTAGTGCAGAAAGCCGAACGATGTAGCAGAAGCACTGGAGGTTAATCCCAAGGTTCCCATTCAAAATATTCCTGGTTCTTGATTTTTTTCTGTATATAGTGTCTTTCATCCGGTAAATGTAACGTAAGTAAAATTACGTTAAGTCTGACCTTGATTAGGACGTCATGTTCCATTGTACGCTCATATTAAAAATCCGGCCGAGGTTCAAAATGGTTCAAATGGCTGTGAGCACTATGGGACTTAACATCTGTGGTCATCAGTCCCCTAGAACGTAGAACTACTTAAACCTAACTAACCTAAGGACATCACACACATCCATGCCCGAGGCAGGATTCGAACCTACGACCGTAGCAGTGACGCGGTTCCGGACTGAGCGCCTAGAACCGCTAGACCACCGCGGCCGGCCCTAGCTGAGGTGTTACGCAAGTAGCGTGTAATAGATCTACCAAAGAAACAGTGGATTCAAGTGCTACTTTACTTGAATATGAAAAAAAAAAAACAATTTAAAAAAGTTGTAAAATGTGCCAAGAAGAGAAATTTGCTCAGTAATTGAAACATACTGTGCATCAGTTATATAAATATGCTGAAACAAACAAATATTGCACTGAAATAAGAGGAAATTAATGCACTAGTAATAGTTATCAAGTTTCAGTGGTTAACAAAATTATCAATCTGTGAGGCTGATCCCGACGGAGGTTCGAGTCCTCCCACGGGCATGGTTGTGTGTCTTTGTCCTTAGGATAATTTAGGTTAAGTAGTGTGTAAGCTTAGGGACTGGTGACGTTAGCAGTTAAGTCTCATAAGATTTCACACACATTTGAACATTTTTTTGAAAAACATCAATAAAGCTTCCAAGCAAACGTGTTGTGGTAGTTTGTATTGGATCTGTGACTGCGCTTTCTTTGTAAAAGACTCTGTGGCTGGTTGGACTCGCTGTTGGAAGTTAATCGCCAGTAGTGTTGGGCAGTTGGAAGTTAGTCGCCAGCAGTGATGTATGTACTGTTGGGCAGTTGGAGGTGAACAGCCAGCAGTGATGGATGTTAGATGTGAGAAGTTAGCATTGATGGACGGTAAGGTCAGCAGTGTTAGCGTAGGCTAATGATCTGTGCATTCAGATTGAATATTATTCATGATTATATACCTTTGTACTAGATGTCAATGACGATTTGTGCTCGTGTTTGAACTGAATATCACATTATTAAGGTAAGAAATACATTATTTTGTTTGCAACAAAATCTTTCCTTTGCTAACCACATGCCTATTAGTAGTTAGTGGCTTTAGTAGTTAGAATCTTTTATTTAGCTGGCAGTATTGACGCTCGCTGTATTGCAGTAGTTCGCGTGATGAAAATTTTTCTGAGGTAAGTGTTTAATGCAATGTTTTGAATTCATTATTTGAAATCAGGTTGTAATTTTTTTGAGGAGTCAGTTTGCATTGCGCTAGAATATTGTGGGTCAGTGTTGATACGATAAGAAAAGTAAAGAGAAAGTTGGCTCAGTACATTCAGCTTTACTGAGCTGTTTCAGAATCAAATAACCTAGAAGTTTCATCTCCTCAGTCATTTTGCAATTTAAGTACAGACACAGTCCTTTTTTAAATAAAGAAGTCTCTGTTTGCTGAACGTTTCGATAAGAAAGATCGCAGCTAAGGAGTGGTGGTGGTGGTGGTGGCGTGTACCGTGACAGAGACGCAGCAGCAGCAGAACCGGTAGTCTGGTCTGCAGTTACTGGAGAAAGTGGCGAGCTGCGCCGCGGGCCGGCCGCAGGCACGCGGCTAAGCGCCCATCCGGTTTCTCCGCGGCCACGCACGTGAGGAGAGAGTGACTGGCCATACTCACGCACAACGCTCTGCGGCCAGTCGCGTGAGAAAGTTACGTGCCACCAACTGCCTGTGTAAGAAGCTGCGAACTTCCCGTCTGCACCTATACTGATGAGCCGAAACAGAGTGACCACCCGCTAAATACCCTATTTGGACGTCTTTGGAAGGAAATATGACACTGATTCTGCGTATCAGGGACTCGACAGTTCGTTAGTAGGTTTGTGGAGGTATGTGGCATTAGATGTCTACGAACAGGTCGTGTAATTCGCGTAAATAACGTGCCGCTGACAAGCGTACGCACCGACGGAGCCCGCTAGCGACCGAGATGGGTTCCGCTGGATTTACATCAGGCGAATGTGGTCGCCGAGTCATCAATGCTCATCAGGCCACTGTAGAACGGATCTCGCCCCGAGACACGGAGAATTATACTGGTGAAAGATGACATCGCTGTCGGGAACGACATCATGCATGAATGGTTGCAGGTTATGTAGAGCTGTAGAGTCTCTTCGATTGCTACCAGGATCCTATGCAAACGCAGGAAAATTCCCCCCCCCCCCCCCCCCCCCCCCCGCAGTTGAATACTGCTCCTACCGCTCCTATCATTCAGTATGCGTGGTGCGCTGCATGTCATCTCGATGACGGCGTTTGAGGAGCAAACATGTGATTCAGCCGAAGAAACGACACGTTTCCACTGATCGGTGCTCGAATCCCGATGATTCCGTGCCCACTGCAATCGGAACTGGCGGTTTCGTTATGTCAACATGTAAACACGTAGGGGCCGTCTGCCATGGAGCTCCATGTTCAATAATGTAACATGAACCATGTGGTCCGAAAGTTTTGTGCGTGCACCAGCATTGGGCTCTTTCGACAGACATGCCACATATGACCATCTACACTACTGGCCATTAAAATTGCTACACCACAAAGATGACGTGCTACAACGCGAAATTTAACTGGCAGGAAGAAGATGCTGTGATATGCAAATGATTAGGTTTTCAGAGCATTCACACAAGATGTGCGCCGGTGGCGGCACCTACAACGTGCTGACATGAGGAAAGCTTCAAACCGATTTCTCATACACGAACAGCAGTTGACCGGCGTTGCCTGCTGAAACGTTGTTGTGATGCCTCGGGTAAGGAGCACAAATGCGTACCATTACGTTTCCAACTTTTATAAAGGTCGGATTGTAGTCTATGGCGATTGCGGATGATCGTACCGCGACATTGCTGCTCGCTTTGGTCGAGATCCAATGACTGTTAGTAGAATACGGAATCTGTGGGTTCAGGAGGGTAATACGGAACGCCGTGCTGGATCCCAACGGCCTCGTATCACTAGCAGTCGAGATTATACGCATCTTACCCGCATGGCTGCAACGGATCGTGCAGCCACGTCCCGATCCCTCTGTCAACAGACGGGGACGTTTGCAAGACAACAACCATGTACACGAACAGCTCGACGACGTTTGCAGCAGCATGTACTATCAGCTCGGAGATCATGGCTGCGGTTACCCTTGACGCTGCACCACAGGCAAGAGCACCTGCGATGGTGTACTCGACAACGAACCTGGGCGTACGAATGGCAAAACGTCATTTTTTTCGGATGAATGCAGATTCTGTTTACAGCATCGTGATGGTCGCATCCGTGTTTGGCGACATCACGGTGAACGCACATTGGAAGCGTGTATTCGTCATCGCCATACTGGCGTATAACCTTCGTGATGGAATGGGGTGCCATTGGTTGAACGTCTTGGTCACCTCTTGTTCGCATTGACGGCACTTTGAACAGTGGACGTTACATTTCAGATGTGTTACGGCCCGTGGCTCTATCCTTCATTCGATCCCTGCTAAACCCTACATTTCAGCAGGATAATGCACGACCGCATGTTGTAGGTCCTGTACGGGCCTGTCTGGATACAGAAAATATTCGACTGCTGCCCTAGCTAACACATTGGCCAGATCTCTCCCCAATTGAAAACGTCTGGTCAATGGTGGCTCGTCACAATACGCCAGTCACTATTCTTGACGGACTGTGGTATCGTGTTGAAGCTGCATGGGCAGCTGTACCCGCACACGCTATCCAAGCTCTATTGGACTCAATGCCCAGGCGTATCAAGGCCGTTATTAGGGCCAGAGGTGGTTGTTCTGGGTACTGATTTCTCAGGATCTATGCATCCAAATTGCGTAAAAGTTTAATCACATGTCAGTTCTAGCAGAATATATCTGTCCGATGAATACCCGTTTATCATCTGCATTTCTTCATGGTGTAGCATGTTTAATGGCCAGTTGTGTATCTTACTTTACAGAGTAAACAAGCCTGCGAACCCCACGTTGTGTGAAGAGTGGCGGACGTCCAATCATTTAGCGCCTATTGCTAGTTCCACTGTCCTACCTCTTCCTCTAGATGCCCATGACAGTAGCACGTGAACATTCGACCAGTGTCGCCGTTTTCGAGATGCTCGTACACAGGTTCTAAGAAGTAATAATTTGCGCTTTATCAAAGTCGCTTAGCTCGATGGATTTCCCCATTTGCAGCCCATATCTTCGCGAGGTGATCCTCCGTCCCCGTCCGCTCCGATCACATACGTCTGTCACCGTGTCACGGGCCCACAACGGCACCTTATGGCATTCAGTGCCACGGTGGACAGTGGTCATATTGTTTTGGCTCGTCAGTGTATAAATGACTCACGGAGTAACTTGACGCAATAGGCTACAAACTGGGTGACTTTTCTGTCAAACTGGAAAATTTTTCTCATCGCAGTGGGTCTTAGAAAGTGGATCACGCTATAGCATCTAACAATACTACAGTAATAGTAGTAGAAGTACAGAAGATCCACCCTGCACTTATAATTTACGAACAGTAAGGCTCGGGAAGGACAACCAAAGTGGAGCAGATTTTATAAAATATATTTAGGAACGCAGAGTTGATACAATAATTGGGAACACATGGTTTGTAAAATAATAGTATAATATTCACTGTACCGATTGGCTTTTATTTCTCTTGAAGGCTCGCACAAAAATATTTGAGTATGCTGCATGTTATCTTTCCTATCATTAACATTGTCATACTTGATCAATATCAGTTAGATCCGCCTAGTGGACTAGAATAATACAGTGGGGTCTACTGACCATTAACATCGGCTTTTCTCTAATGGCGGAACAGAACTCTCATCATACGCTTTCTCTACAGACAGCAAATTAATACTGCTCGCCTTGCAGTGCGGAAAGAAAAACATTCGAAGAACGAAATTCCATGAAATCTAAACTTCCAGGAAATGGCAACAAGTCTAGAAAAGTACAAGTTGTGCTTCGCTTGCTAGCTACTCGCTTGGGGGCTAACACACATGGATGGACTTACAGTTTGACCACTTGCAGAAAACATTTCAACCAAGAAACATTTGAACAGGATAACCACACCTGTTCCCAAAAATTTCATCTGACAAATTTCGTTTGTCCACAGGTACAATCGACAAACTATATGACCAAACAGCGGTAACAAAATAGCGGTAATGGTTGCGCTCAATCATTTGATGTCGTATGGATTTTGGAGGTGTAAAAGTTGTGATAAGGCATTTAACAGATACACAAAATGTACCACTAAATTAAGACACTTGTAAAGTTTAATAATATGATGAATATATCGAGACATTATTTTTATAAAGCGCTTCTGGAGAGGTATTTACAATGGGGAACGCTTGTTCACATGATATCCACACCTCGTATTCTGAATGACAGACACGATTTCTTCTACAGGGTGCCAGTAACCTGATACGTCATACAATGAAGTAATTGGTATTTGCGACGACATCGTCATTTTGTTCGGAGAGCAATATCTCTAAACACCAAACTCGTTGAGAAGCCACATGAACTGCTAGTCGTCAAGGTCGCATGCAACGATCTTTCGTATGCATGCCAAAAATGGCTGTGAGCAAACCCTACCTCTAAAACACACTACTGTAGCAGGACAAACTCATGTGAATCAATACGTCTACGAAAATAGAGACGATACACGGCAACAACGGTTAATGATTTCAGATTGTCGAAAGTAAAGTCTTATCGCTACAAATTACGAAATAGTGGTGTATAGTACTATGGAGAGCAGTAATATTTGCTAAATAAGATTGACAACGACAGGAAACAAGCCATTACCTCTGTCGACCAGCGTTATCCGTGAAAAATGTCACGTTGCTTTGCGTACGTCCTCAGTTATTTGTTTGATGTATTCTAATTTCTGTCTTCCTCTACAGTATTTGTCCTCTGCGGCTTCCTCTAGCACCGTGGAAGTTATTCCCTGATGTCCTAACAGATGGCCAAACATCCTGTTCCTTCTTCTTGTCAGGGTTTTCCACATATTCCTTTCCTCGCCGTTTCTGTGGAGAAGCTCCTCATTCTTTACCACATCAGCCTACCTAATTTTCAACATTCGTCTATAGCACCACAACTGAAATGCTTCGATTTTCTTCTGTTCCGGTTTTTTGACAGTCCACGTTTCACCACCATACAATGCTGTGCTCTACATCCTCAGAAACTTCTTCCTCGAGTTAAGACCTGTGTTTGATATTGGTGGACTTCTCTTGTCCAGGCATTACCTTCTTAACAGTGCTAGTCTGCTTTTTATGTCCTTGGTACATCCTTCATTGGTTATTTTTCTGCCTAGGTAGCAGAATTGCTTAACTTCATCTACTTCGCGATCCCCAATTCTGATGTTTAGTTTATCGGGTTTTTCATTTCTGCTACTTCTAATTACGTTTGTCTTTCTTCGATTTACTCGAAATACATATTTTGTGCTCATCGGACTGTTCCTCCTATTCAACAGAGTCTGTAATTCTTCACTTTCACTGAGCGCAGCAGTGTCATCAGCGAATCTTAACTTTGACATCGTTTTACCTGAATTTTAACCCCACTCTTGAAACTTTAGGGGCGTAAGACTACATCTCTACCGTACATCCATTTTAAAGCAAGTACTTCGTTCTTCGTCTTCCAGTTTTATTGTTTCCTCTTGTTTCTTGTACATATTGTATATCATCCGTCTTTCTACAAAACTTCCCCTATTTTTTTAGACCCATATCAGTAGACATTAACATAGGGGTGTGTCCACTCTTGGCTTTCATGAGGGTCGGAACACTGCTGAAGACACTTCCACCGAAGTACTCGAATGGCTGTGTAAGAATCGTAACCCATTATTCCTCAACAACCGAGACTAGAGGCGGTAGTGATGTTGCACGCTTAGGCCTCGACCGAAGTCGACGTTCTAACTCATCCAAAAGGCGTTCCATTGGGTTCAGTTAGAGATTCTGTGCTGATCAGTCCAGGAATGTTATTATCCCCAAACCACCGTCTCACAGACCCCGCTGTATAACAGGGGGGACTGCATGCATTGTGACACAAACCACCATCGTCTACGACCCATTCCTGTAATGGACACTGCCTACAACATTCCAGAATGTCTTCATATCCTTTCGGCTTTAATGTGCTCGTTTGCGCAAAAGTGGGGCCACATTAGAAAGATGACAAACACAACGCCGTAACACCACTTCCACCGCATGGCCGGCCGAAGTGGCCAAGCGGTTCTAGGCGCTACAGTCTGGAACCGCGCTACCGCTGCGGTCGCAGGTTAGAATCCTGCCTAGGGCATGGATGTGTGTGATGTCCTTAGGTTTGTTAGGTTTAAGTAGTTCTAAGTTCTAGGGGACTGATGACCCCAGACGTTAAGTCCCATAGTGGTCAGAGCCATTTGAACAATTCCTCCGTACGTCACTGTGGCACAGTACATGGCAGGTAACGTCCCAATGCATTCACCATATCCAAACTCTTCCATCGGACGCCACAACGTATAGAGTGATTCCTAACTCCAAATCACTCGTTTCCAGTCACTTGTTGTCCAGTGACGTCACTCGTGTCTCGTAGCATTGACCTCAGAGGTGTGTGGCTCATGAATAACTTCTCGACTATTGTACTCCATTCATTTTGACTCCCCACGATAGGCCACTGTGCTAGCTCGACTGCTGGTGGTACTTTGGAACTCACGAGTCATTTCTTCCGGGGATTTCATGTGATTTTGTACACCCACCCTTCGCAATGCTCGGTGATTCCAGTCCGTCAGTGCCTGATGGCTGCCTAGTCAAGATTTAACTGTGGTTGTTCCTTCGCGTTCCCGCTTCACCGCCACATCACCAACACTCGGATTGTGGAGCTTTGTAAGAATTGGAGTGTCCGTCTTGGATTTTTTACTCAAGCGATATCCAATGACCAGTCCTCTAAAAGAGCTCTCGTAACCTAACCATTCTGGTGTTACTACTTATCTGCCGAGAACATAGTACCTCCTGGCCTTCTTTAGTGGCCACAGTAGTGGAATAGAGAATTTCAAAATAAATCTTGCGGCAATATGTATCTTCGCGGTACATTTACAAGAAAGGCAGAGCCGCGGGAGACAGGACACTGGGGACTTTCAGTGCGGTAAAATGTCCTCATGCTTTTTTAACACGAGTTGCGCGACGGGAGGTCGGGGAAAGGCCGTCCCCGGCTCCCACTTTCCCTCTGGAGCCGCCAGACACCGCCGCTGCGCCTCACGTTCGGGATCTCGCCTCCAGCGTGACTCACGTCGAGAACATTCCGCAACACTGTCTACTGTGTACTAGCACAATCTTCCGTATCGTTCAGGGCGTGGGAGCGTCGAGTAAAGCTCCAACACTGATAAATTCAAGTCCTTACTCAACTCCATCTAACGGCTCCCATGTCTAGCACGCGGTCAGTTTAAAAAGAAAGGAACACGGTTGAGTTTTCAACACGATGGTTTCATAAAAGAAAATACGCGTTTTTTAATAAATCACTTTTCAGTGATTTTCCGGTTTCACATATGATGTTACATGATCTCCATCTGTTTTACTATAAAGGCCGCAGTGAATTATGTCGCAGAGACTGTGTAAATATGCCTCCAATGTAATGGAGACGGCTACACCCGGAAGAACATCATCCTTGTATTACACTGAGGATATAAAAGTAATGGGGTAGCGACATACATATATACAGATGGAGCCAATATCGCGTACACGTGGTATAGAAGGCAGTACATTCGCGAAGCTGTCATTTGTACTCATTTGAAAAGGCTTCCGACATGATTATGGCGGCACGAAGGGAATTAACAGACTTTGAACGTGGAGTAGTTGTTGGAGCTAGGCGTATGGTACATAACATTTCGAAAGTCGTTAGGGAATTCAGTGTTCCGAGATCCACAGTGCGAAGAATGTGTCGAGAATACCAAATTTCAGGCATTAACTCTCACCATGGACAACGCAGTAGCTAATGGCCTTTACTTAATGACCGAGAACAGCAGCTTTTCGTAGCGTTATCATCGCCAACAGACATCACTGCATGAAATAAACGCACAAATCAATGTGAGATGTGCGACGAACGTATCCGTTAGGACAGTGCGGTGAAATCTGGCGTCATAGGGCTATGGCAGCGGACGACCGACTCGCGTGCCTTCGCTAACAGCACGACATCGCCTGCAGCACCTCTTCTGAACTCGCGATCGTATCGATTAGCCCCCAGACAACTAGAAAACCGTGGGCTGGTCAGGTGAGTCTCGATTTCAGTTGATGAGAGCTGATGGTAGGTTTCTAGTACGGAGCAGACCCCACGAAGCCATGCTCCCAAGTTGTCAACAAGGCACTGTTGAAGACGGTGGTGGCTCCATGACGGTGTGGACTACGTTCACATGGAATGGACTGGATTCTCTGGTCCAGCTGAAACGATCATTAACTGGAAACAGTTATGTTCGGCTACTTGGATGACAATGCACCACATTACCGGACTACAGTTGTTCACGCTTGGCTTGAAGGACAGTCTGAGCGAATGGTTTGGCCACCCAGTTCATAATGCCATAGAACATTTATGGGATATAATTGGGAGGTCAGTTCGTGCACAAAACCCTGCACCGGCAACACTTTCGCCGTTATGGACAGCTATAGAGGCAGCAATATTTCTGCGGGGGACTTCCAACAACTTGTGGAGTCCATGCCACGCCGATCTACTGCACTACACTGGGAAGAACAGGTATCCCATAACTTCTGTCACCTCAGTGTAATCATCCACAGACCGTGAACGTCGTCAGTTCAGTGACAGGAATACCGGCAGTGGTGTAGGAACCATATGGCATCCGCCTGTGCACACGTGGATAACAGATAACAGCTCACATGTGTGGCACTGAACGAGGAGTATGTACCACTATTGTCGACCACAGTGTTACTTGTACGATAAAAGCGCGACGACCAGTTTGTCTTACAATAGGCAGTCATAACCAGGGAACCGTAATGTTGAACGATCAAAATTTGGAAAGAATCTATGGACTTGTGCTAAAGAAATACAGACACTCTCAAAGACCCCAGAACAGTACGTCTAAAATTTTTGAAATTGTTGTCGCAAATAGTTATTCTAAAAACTAGTGTCATGGGGTTAAATCCAATCAATTTTTGCGTCATTGCTCTAAATTAGACATTTTAATCTTTCTACAGCTGCTAATGATTCACTTTCTTAACACCTGAATTTTTGTAAAATTTTGGATACATCCGATTTTCGTAATATAATTTTAATTGTCTACGCTTCGCTGTACTCTTTTCTATAGAGTTCAACAATGGCGATTTGCAAACAGAGGTGAGATTATCGCTGTGAACATGTTTCAGTTTAGCCTTGGGATTGGGGTGGAGTGTGGTGTTATACCTCTTTCATGTTTTGGGTGTCCCAATTTTCATTCGCATATATTTCGCTAATAAATTGTGTCTGTTTCATCAAAACTGTAATACAAGGGAAGTAAGTACGTATATTTTATCACTCACTTTCGATATGGCCAGTCTCCTTCTGTGAGGTTTACAATTAGTAACAAATTTCTACGTCTTTCCTCTGTTTATTGCCAAATAACTATTGAAAACACAAGAACTACATTTTGTAAACGTAAACGCCACACATCGGTTAGATCTTACGACTGTTTAGATTGGCCAAGTGCTGCCAACAAAGCAGCTCGCCAACCCCTTCAGCCGTTATTGCCAGAAGGTAAATCCTGACGGTGTCGCTGCCTTGTTATTGAAGCAGCTCCTCATTCGTATGTGATACGTTGAACACCGTGTATAAACTAAGAAAACTTTTCGTGTAATACATATTTTCACTACTCTTGGGAATGATCTATAATAGAAACTGTAGATGAAATAAGTTGAAAAAAGGAAACATTTTAGGCATTTCGATGAATGTAACTTAAAGCAGAACTACATTAAAAGCATTTACTATGTCGAATTACAAATATTTATCACAAACTCTCTTTCAAATTCTGAAGGTGGCAGGGGTAAAATACAGGCAGCGAAAGGCTATTAACAATTTGACCAGAAACAAGATGGCAGTTGTAAGAGTCGAGGGTCATGAAAGGGACGCGTTGATTGAGAAGGAAGTGAGACAGGCCTGTAACCTATCGTTATGTCATTCAATCTGTATATTGAAGAAGCAGTAAAGGAAGCAGATGAAAAATTTAGTATAGGAATTAAAATATACGGAGAAGAATTAAAAACTTTTAGGTTTGTCGACGGCATTGTAATTCTGTCAGACACAGCAAAGGACCTGGAAGAGCAGTTAACGGAATGTACAATGTCTTGAAAGGAGGATATAATATGACCATCAACAAAATCAAAACGAGGATAATGGAATATAGTCGAATTAAGTCGGGTGATGCTGAAGGAATTAGATTAGAAAATGAGGCACTTAAAGTAGCAAAGGAGTCTTGCTATTTGGGGAGCAAAATAAATGATGATGGTCGAAGTGGGGAGAATATTAAATGTAGACCGACGATGCAAAGTAAAAGCGTTTCTGAAGCTGAGAAATTTGTTAACACCCAATATAGAACTAAGTGTTAGGAAATCTTTTCTGGGCATATTTGTCTGGAGTATAGCTATGTTTGGAAGTAAAACATGGATGATAAATGTTTAGACAAGAAGACAATAGAAGCTTTCGAATAGTTCTGCTATAGAAGAATGCCGAAGAATAGATTGGTAGATCATGTAACTAACGAGGAGGTACTGAATAGATTGGGAATAAGAGGAATTTGTGGCACAATTTGACTAGAAGAAGGGCTCGGTTGTTAAGACACATTCTGAAGCATCAAAGGATCACCAATTTAGTATTTGAGAGAAGCGTGTAGGGTAAAAATGGTAGAAGGAGACCAGGAGATGAATACACTAAGCAGATTCAGAAGGATGTAGGTTCAGCAGTTACTCGTAGATGAAGAAGCCTGCACAGATAGAGTTTTATAGAGAGCTGCATCAAACCAGTATGTGAACTGAAGGCCACAACAACAACGACATCACAAACAAGAGCTACGGCAGAAACACGACAAAAAAGTGGTTCAAATGGCTCTGAGCACTATGGGACTTCAGATCTGAGGTCATCAGTTCCCTAGAACTTAGAACTACTTAAACCTAACTAACCTAAGGACATCACACACATCCATGGCAGAGGCAGGATTCGAACCTGCGACCGTAGGGGCAGCGCGGTTCCAGACTGAAGCGCCTAGAACCGCTCGGCCACACCGGCCAGCCAGAAACACGACATCAGCCATATATCATTCGAACAGCGGGTCAGACTATCATACGTTGGTGTCCAGGCTCAGAGTTTTCAATATTTCAATGAAAATTTTCTAAGGCGCTATCTAAGACACGTCGAAAGCACTGCAGTTTAACGTCAGAGGTGTAGAATTGCACCGCTAGATGAACTTTGTTTATCTTCCAGTGAATCTCGCGACACCCTGAGGTGGTAAACGACAGTGCAGGATTTGTGATTAATACTCGGAACTAGGCAGCTGTGAAAAGCAGGAAATGCTGGTTACCTCTGGTAATGAGTTATCACGCATTCGTTCCCAGAGACGCTGCCGCCTCGTAAGAAAAGCGGCTAGCCAGAGTACGGTGCAGGTGGGAGCGAGGTCTGGCCTTGGTGTCGTCCGCTTGGAAGCCTCCCAGGAAGTGTACGGCGGCGCTCCTCAATGGACGAGCCGCAAGGACAGCCCAGCACACGTGCCCTGTCATCGACAACAGACCCCACAAGCTCTCATCCACACTCTGTGCTTGCTTACGTCCTTCTTCCTGCCCCTTATCGGAACGTTAGATAAATAGCAGCCATCTGACTGCTCAAAGAAAAGAAAGTACAATTCAAGTAGTGACATCCCCGTCCCTATCATATTATACATTAGTAGGAAGTGAGATGAGACTCCACTGCCACTGGAAGGCAAACATGTTGCTTCTTCTCGATTCTCACCGCTTCCAACGATTACAACTGGTTTATTGGGTATGATGCCTACTGAGAACATATGCGTAGAACTTCAGCAATGGAGCGTTACAGCTGTGATCATGGTGCAGGAATAGGTAACCTTGTGTAAGTAGGCTGTTTAGGTTTTTATGTTGGTAACACCACGTAGCGCTCTGTCTGAACATCACTGGCTGTGCTGTGTGCAGTCTGTGGCTGGTTTGCATTGTTGGAATATTCGCTATTGTAGTGTTGGGCAGTTGGATGTGAACAGGGCATAGCGTTGCACAGTTGGAGGTGAGCCGCCAGCAGTGGTGGACGTGGGGATAGAGATGGCGGAGTTTTGAGAGCGGATGATCTGGACGTGTGTCCATCAGAGACAATAAATTTGTAAGACTGGATGTCATCAGCTGATATATATATTATGGCTATTGAACACTATTAAGGTAAATACATTGTTTATTCTCTATCAAAGTCTTTCATCTGCTAAGTATGCCTATCAGTAGTTAGTGCTGTCAGCAGTTAGAATCTTTTATTTAGCTGGCAGTATTGGCGCTCGCTGTATTGCAGTAGTTCGAGTGACGAAGATTTTTGTGAGGTAAGTGATTCATGAAAGGTATAGGTTTTTGTTAGTCAGTGCCATTCTTTTGTAGGGATTATTGAAAGTCAGATTGCGTTTTGCTAAAAATATTGTGTGTCAATTTAGTGTTGATCAGAGTAAGTAAGGAGCGAAATGTCTGAGTATGTTCAGTTCTGCTCAGCTGTTTGAAAATCAAATAACATAAGGGGTTTATCAGCACAGTAATTCATAAATTTTTCTGTAGGGATGTTTCACTTGATCACACACTACTGAATTGACAATGTGTGGAGCCCTGATGGCAGAAGGGACGTAGTAGTGCAGGAAACTCCCGACTACGAGGTGCGGCTTGATGAGACGTAGCTCGTGAATGCATCAGTCGCAGTTTTCTCAGCAACGGTCGAAAACCAATGTGTTCACCAGACAATGCGTACCTACGCTCGAAATACACCACGTGCTATGGAGAAATTTGACGAAACTGGATCTAGAGCACCTCATTAATTACACAGATGGCAAAAATGGATATGATCCAGCACATGAAATGAAATGAAATGATTGTATGGCATTGTTGGCCGGGAGGCCCCATGCGGGGAAGTTCGGCCGCCGTATTGCAAGTCCTTTTTGGTTGACGCCACTTGGGCGACTTGCGAGTCAATGAAGGCACTCTGCCGACGTACCTTTGGATCCACGATGTGTATGAAGCTTGTACGAAATTAAAATTACATGCGAGGTACCATTGTCATCGAAGGCAATAGTTACTTAGTAACTAACACAGTTAATGAAGTTAGCTGTCTCTGCTACACATTTTGATAACAGTGGAATAATTCTCTTTTATTCCTTAATTGTTTTTCCATTATTTCCTATTTTACCACTCTTGCTTCATTTGTTATCAATACCGTCACCATCATAATCATTATCACCGTAATTATTATTTTCTTTCGTAATATTAAGAAGTGGGCTACTTGAAGGGTAAACGAAAACTGCCTAAATGATTATCTGTCGACAGGGATCGAGAACTTAACACCAATCTAATATCGGAACCAACTACAAATAAAATGTTCGTATATATGTACTGCACGTCTTAGTTCTAAAAAAAAGATCTCACGTAAGAACTTACAATCCCCATTAGCACTCTTAGTGACGGATTTGTTTAAATATAAGTATAATAATGATGAAAAAATGTGCTGTGTATGAAAAGATATGGATTATCCTTACAACACTCACTTCCTTTCACTACCCAGTCTTACAGGCAGACAGTCCAGATCGTGATGCTGTGATGTCCGGAATCTAGAAGACAAATTCAGATGCAGATAACGAGGAAAATGTTTTCGGCTAGGAGCAGGAAACAAAGACTGCTAACAGCCGAAACTTTATATGACAAAGAACAGGTGAACGCGAGTGCTAGGAGCGATCACGTGTACTCACTGCTAATGATGATCAGTGTGCTGCCGGAAGGCAAGTTCCATTCTGCCTTATGCTAAGCACTCCTCCGGTTCCTTTTACAGAAAAGCTGTTGAATGAATGAGACGCGTGCCTCTCTGAGATAGCTATGAGTCATCTTTTCTTTATGGACTCTGCCGCAGCTGTTCGTGCGGGGCTACAAAGTAACCCTTGATTCATCACTCAAGAAAGTGTTTTAAACTTATTTTCGGGACTTGATAATAACTTTATGTCGAGAATCTACTGATGATAATGTCTTAGTATTTCATAGCACACCTTTATCGATGCCAAAAGCAGTAACTGCCTTTTTTGTGAAATCTTATGGGACTTAACCGCTAAGGTCGTCAGTCCCTAAGCTTACTCACTACATAACCTAAATTATCCTAAAGACAAACACACACACATCCATGCCCGAGGGAAGACTCGAACCTCCGCCGGGACCAGCCGCACAGCCCATGACTGCAGCGCCTGAGACCGCTCGGCTAATCCCGCGCGGCGCAGTAACTGTCAGAAAACTTTATCTACTGAAATGTGTGCCTACAGCAAAACGTGTGATTTAATTATCTCCCTACCTAACAGGTATGTAAACCGTCTAGTCGAGTCGTCGGCGTGATAGTGACCTCTGCTATCTAGACACAAAACTATAAAAATGTGGAACTACTTGAATGTCTACAATTCGTGGCAACGTAGTAATCTGTCCACGTGAAACAGTATTTTGCCTGAAACCTGCCGTACACGCCCAGTCGCAATAAACAATACACTGATGTAATATTTCTTATAGCTCTTTTTCTCCACAATGGTACGGGCATGATATTTTTCAAGTGTCTGAAGTAGTTTATACGACAGCGAGATGCCTAGCGACAGACGATTGGATTCTGCCGTAGGATTGACAATTCTCACGCCGCGAGTTCAGTGTATGAGGTGTAGAGCACACACCAGTTCGGTCAGCGCGCTGAATCCCACGGAAAGAGGTATGTGGGGATCAGAGGACTGAGATTCCGCATCGCAGATGCCTCATTCACATCTGATTCTGCAGCCGCCTGTCTTTTAATCATATCAGTGGATTGTTACCAGATTGCAAACCGTTTCACCGGGGCGATATGCAAAACCTCTGACGGTAGTGTAGCCAACTTCTGAAGTTGGACTCTGTGATTTACACGCACATGTTAGTACAACATAGCCAGTCATACTCTTGATTCACTCCGTATGCCACAGTTTTCTTTTGTAATCAACAAAACGTATTTGCGTCATTTTCTGTGGAATATATTCGCAACACCGCTTGCTACCGTAGGAGATTTCTCTAATTTTATCTTCGTGATCCTTATGCTTCAAGTACGTTGGTGATAGTAGGATCGTTCTGCGGTCTGTAGCAAGCGGCAGTTCTATAAATTTTCCCAATAGTGTCCTGCGGAAAGAACATCGTCCTCCCTCCAGGGATTCTCATTTGAGTTCACGCAACGTTTCCTAAATAATAGCGTATTATACGACAATACCGGTAATAAATCTACCAGCACGTCTCCGAGTTGTTTCGAGGTCTTCCTCCAGTCATCCGATCTGGTGGTGATACTAATCACTCGAACAGTGCTCAGTAATGGATCCCACAAGTGTTTTGCATCCAGACTCCTTTCTAGACTGAGCTATACTTTCACAAAATTCTCCCAATAGACCAAAGTCGACGATACCCAAGTACGTCAAGTGGTATTAACGTCCACTACTGGGAACTGCCGACGCGCCACACGTGCTGCCCGGCACGTTCAGGGCAGGCTCCTGCTGGTTCTGAGATTCGATTCCGTCCACGTTACGGCTGCTCAAGGCTGTGAGGCACCCGGAGGCCAGACAACTGGATTCGCTGTCCGTAGAGCGTGAGCGGCGTAGCGCGTGAATGACGGCGACGCTTCACGCGTGGAGGGGTATGTCTCGGTTAACAGAGACGCTCGTTTTATTGTTATGTCCGGCAAATTACCTCCAAAAGCAGTTCATGTTACCCAGAGTGAATTTTTAACTCTGCAGCATAATCTGCGCTGTATACGATTCCTTAACAGTTCAAATAGTGAACTTTTTTTTAATGCATATGCGGATGTCAAAACTATTAAAATAAAACTGAATGAAATGTCCTGTAGTGGCGAAAGCCGACACGCTCGTGTACATTTGCCACCAACACAGTAGCTGACAACGTAAGCTACGAGCGTCCCGTGTGTTTTCGAAGTGTGTGCTGTGGCTGGCGTCCAGGTCACTACAGAGTCCAGTACTTCCGTGAATAACATCTATGATGGGCATTTAGTTGCTTGGTATAGGCCGACAAGAGCACATTTTAATCGGAAAGCGTACAATTTGAGACTTAACACACAACTGACACTCATCATTTATGGTGTTCTTTTTATCAATTAAGGATGCTTTGTTTTTATCAAATGTGAAGGGGAGAAAACTTTACGTAACCATGCCAGCTGCTACTATGTGGCATTCTGTAACCTATAACATGACATTTGTATTTTCAAAGAAGAGGTAACGTAAAAGTTGCGAAACCGGTTGTGTGGTTTTATACGTGACCTGAACAAAGACAGCTACAGCGGACATTTCGTTCAGGTTTCTTTTAATAGTTATAACACCTGTATTTTTAAAAAAAAGGAAAAGTTGTTCACTGTATAAATTGCAAAACAATCACGTGTAAAAATTTTAGCTGTGGTTGCCCCAGTTTTAAAATTATCTGTATAGTCTGTATTGTACTGAAACTTCGGGACGGAGTAAAGCTTCGGAAGAGACAGGGAGTCGAACTCAGAACCCGACCGTTCACGGTTAACGTTCTTGGCTTCTTAACTATCCAGGTACGACTCAGGACTTCGCTACCCAGCCGGCCGCGGTGGCCGTGCGGTTCTAGGCGCTTCAGTCCAGAACCGCGTGACTGCTACGGTCGCAGGTTCGAATCCTGCCTCGGGCATTGCTGTGTGTGATGTCCTTAGTTTAGTTAGGTTTAAGTAGTTCTAATTTCTAGGGGACTGATGACCTCAGATGTTAAGTCCCATAGTGCTCAGAGCCATTTGAACCAACTTTGCTTCCCATTGTCCCTCCTCCTCCTCCTCTCCCCATCCCCTCCCGCCGCTTTCACACATTTTCTACCGACAGGATATTTCAAAATAGCAGGCACTAAGCTGTATACATTCTGAAGATAATACTCTATATCGTGGCTCAGCCATTCCTCCGCAATCATTCTAGAGTGCTAGTTCATGAAGCTGTTCAGGAGACCTCCTGTAAAGTTGGAAAGTAAGTGAGAGATACTGGTACAAGCAAAGCTGTACGGACTGGTTGTAAGTCGGTTAGAATATTACCTGAAAGGACAGTTTCCAAGTTCAAGCCCCTTTATAGCACAGAGGTTCCGAATTAGAAGCACACTTTACCAAGCACTGTAAATGGCTTGCGTGTATTTATACATGCTGACTATCAAAAATGGGATTCACACGCAAGAGACGACCGGATACCAATGTAACTTCGTACACGTTCGCACCATCGGCAAATATATAAATGTTTAGACTTGCAACTCTGTGTGACAGGTAGAACGGTAACCAGAGTTCATTAGCGTTGTTCGTGTTTAGTACTGTTACCAGACCTGCTAAGGCATATAGGGAGCGTGGACACCACCAGGTATTGATTGATGACTCTGAAGGAGACGAAGAGTAATCTACACGTGTGAGACAGCGCCTTAACCTCCGAAAATTTCGAAGAAAACTACTGAGAAAGTTTAGAGAACCGGCATTTGAAGCTGACTGCAACATTCATTTCGCGTAGGGATCACGAAGATGAGATACGAGAAATTAGGGTTCCTACAGAGGCATATGGTCTGTCGTTTTTCCATCGCTCTATCTGCGAGTGTAACAGGAAAGGAAGCGACTAGTTGTGGTAAAGGATACCCTCCTCCACTCACCGTACGGTGGCTTGCGGCGTATCTGTGTAATTGTAGATATAGATGTAATAAAAGCCGGATTTACAAACTGATAGTGAGGTGACTGGAATTCTTTCACTCTTTAATTTATTAATCTACTGTAAGGCATTGCAGTACTTCAGGATTGAGGATGGGGAGCTTGGACTCCGAGTTGGAGCGTGCAGTACATGGTGTACACAAGATTCCAAGTTTCCGCAATGAGCTACTTGTTCCTATACCAGCCCTGCATTGTGTGGAGTAGAGCTAGAAGACTGAATTATCACCTTCTGTCTTCAACAGAATATGAATAAATTTATCAGATACTGTCTTCATACGTTGTTGTAATTTTTCTGAAGGTAATTAACAGAAAAATCCAGGAGACAATATAGCATCATAGCCCAGCACTTCTTCTACCAATGCATCAGGGACACAATACGCTGTTAGAAAGAAAATAAGGAAACGTAAATAAGAACATGTATGATATATTACTTAGTAATAATATTAATACTACTGATAATGGATGGGGAAATGCTTTCTCTTCTTGTTATTCTGACACCAGGTTGATCTCTCCTGTTGATGGTGAATCATACTGATACCTTCACTATGGTGAACAGACCCTGAATGACGATGCTCATGGCCGGCCAGGGTGGCCGAGGGCTTCTACGCGCTACAGTCTGGAACCGCGCGACCGCTACGGTCGAAGGTTCGAATCCTGCCTCGGGTATGGATGTGTGTGATGTCCTTAGGTTTGTTAGGTTTAAGTGGTTCTAAGTTCTAGAGGACTAATGACCTCAGATGTTAAGTACCATACTGCTCAGAGCCATTTGAACCAATATCGCGGAGCCATTTTTCAACAGGGCAATCCATGCGTGTGTCTTTACCAACTGTCTTTTTAATGTTGATGTACATCCCGCGGCCAGCATAATCTCGCGATCTGTCCCCGCTAGAGAATCCTTGGGACGAGCTAGAACTTCATCTCCATCCCAGAGTTAGTATTTAGGGTATCATGAGACAGTTATTAAAACTGCCTGCCATCTTACCTCAGGAGAGAATACCGTGGCTTTGTGACACCCTTTACAGGCGAATTAGTGCATGCGTAAAGGGCAGAGGGGATCCATCCTCATACTGATAAGTGGGCTAGTTCTGCCAAGATTTTTGTAAATCTGACTTGGTAACGTAATCACTGAAATAGCATCACATACCCTGTGAAGTTTAATTTCGTTTTCTCCTCCCCTTCTTGGTGCTCCACATTTTGTCACAGTGGTATTTTTGCGTTATTACACCGAAGTTAAGCGCTGTCTTGGATGGGGGACCATCCGGTCTGCCGAGCGCTGTTGGCAAGCGGAATGCACTCAACTCTTGTGAGGCATTGGTTGAGAAGTAGCGGCTCCGGTCACGAACTGACATACGGTCGGCAGAGCGGTGTGCTGACCATATTCCCCTCCATACCCGCATCCAGTGACGCATGTGGGCTGAGGATGATACGGCTGCCGGTTGGTACCGTTCGGCCTTCATTGCCTGCTCGGACGGAGTTTAGTATAGTTCAGTTGAGGTATCCCTCGGGTATTTGCCAGTAGCTTGTTCTGACCTCGTTGAAACGCATAAATTTCTAGTAATATAAACAATATGTAACACAAGAAAGAAAGAATTCGTTACCGTTACAGCAGGCATCGCCGTTTGGTTGCGGTGCTGTTTCTTTGGTTCGAGTAACCTGTGCTATCCTATCATTATCTCGGAGTCTCTGTTACGATATCATTTACACTGTCTGCTCTTTGTTCTATGCCTTTGGTGTTGTCACTACCTTTCCTCTTTTTACAGTATCCTCCTCCGTCTAAAAGTTTGCTTGCTTACTCGAATTTGTACGTCGTTTACCGTTGTCGATGATGCGATGCCAGAAGCGATTGCAACGTTTAGTTTAACCTCGATGAAGTTTGATAGTACTGGAACTATTGACTGGATATCGAAATTCCATTAGCTTCTACGATTCTCTGCAGGAAGTTTACGTTTACTGGGAGGGGGTATCACAGGACAATTGCTGCTAACTACTGCAAGGCTTACAGGGAAACCAACTCTTGGAGCTAAGACCGTACCTGATATTTAGTATAGTAAATGTGTCATGAACCTGACAGACATGTGAACACCTGAGATATTTGTTTTAGCAGGCCGACGGCGGTAATTCATAGAGTTCCCCGGATGTACAAACACGTAGGAGCGTTCGCACAAAACAATGCAAGGTGCAACAGTTACGTGAATTTGCTAGTCCGGAAAATAAATTTCCGATGGCGATCACTAGAAAACGTCTAACGCTCGACAGATTATCTGCAATGGAGATAACTCAACACTCACTTCATTTTAGGTTGCAAGTAATGCACGAAGACACTGTTTTATAAAAAGTTCTTTTCCGTTGAAGTTTTGACAAGTTTCGACCACCTAGTCTCATCTTCAGAGCGCGACATTTACCTTTGGCACGATGAGCGGCATTGGCGACATCATCTCTGTTTCTATGCTGTCTCAGAAATGCTTTCAAAAAATGGTTCAAATGGCTCTGAGCACTATGGGACTTAACATCTATGGCCATCAGTCCCCTAGAACTTAGAACTACTTAAACCTAACTAACCTAAGGACGGCACACAACGCCCAGTCATGACGAGGCAGAGAAAATCCCTGATCCCTGACCCCGACGGGAATCGAACCCGGGAACCCGGGCGCGGGAAGCGAGAACGCTGCCGCACGACCACGAGCTGCGGACGAAATGCTTTCATGCAGTAAATTTTTCTAATTAGTAAGAATGGATGAATTAACCAGAAAACCATTGAATGCAATGCACACGACGATTCTTACTGACAAAAAAGGCAGTTTCATAGGATAATCCCATTTATCTTCTCTCGAGTTGTCGCTAACCATAGGAACATTTGTCACACCCCCCCAAACGTAGACTGTTTAGCTCTTAAATGTAATGGTCCGAATATGGGCGTAGGCGACCTCCCATCGCTTCAGTAAAATAAGAAATTTTGTAAAACAATCAATGTGATGTTAAATAATAAATACGGTCACGAAAACTTAAAAAGCTTACAGGGAATTTCTTGTTCGTCTTTCCTGGACATTTTGCAAGGAACATTGGCAAAGGAAAAGGACAGATCACATACGAGAAATTACTGGTTGCTGTTTATTTGGTTTTCCAATAGGGTATACACAAGAACTGGCGTACTTCATGCTTACACTTGCGCTACTGTATTTCTGTGTCACATTTTCAATCACTTTAAACACTTCATTGTATCGCTTTAATTTGTCACAAACACGACTAAAGACGAAATTTTGTAGTTTCGAAATTGATAATATGAATAAAACACCGTCACAGAAACAGCTGAATGGATTATTCAGTAAAATATATTAATGAAATATTACTAAACGCTCCTAAGGTTTCATCAATTAACGTGAATCGCACCGAAATTTCCCAGCTGACTCGCACAACACACAGACTGTTGTCAATCTGATGATCAGGTATTAGGTTCAAAATTTAGGAAGACGATTGCTTCAAAGATATTTCTGTGGAAAGTGATCTGAACCTGCCTTCCGTACTGAGCGACTTAAAAGATTAGAAGTAAATAATAAATTCTTTATTCAACATTTCTTATAAACAGGCCATCAGCTTAACTCTATCATTTGGAAGCTCCATTTCTCCTATTAACACACCCTGCTCTGTAGTAGTAACAATGTAAGGTCTTTGCCTTGTTGGACAGAATTCCTGTTATAGAAAGTCTCCAGAAAGCTAATAAGCTTTGTGATGGAAAAACAGCGAGCAAGATAATGTTAACTGTGTGTCTCATGTCGGAAGTATTAGGTGGAAAAGTACCACGAGAGATTTTTATCCTTAAAGGAAGAAAGACTTTTTCCGCGCGCAGGACGTGACGAAGCACAATACTTTGCGGATTTCTTTATCTCGTTCTTACGTAGCGGTGCGGAATGGCTGAATATCGCAAAGTACCGTGGAAGAGAAATTTCGGCGCCTGACGCAACAGCACTAGTTAAGGAAGAAAAAAAAATGCCTGTGTAAAAGAAAGCGACAGCTGATGGTTGGACAAGTCGGGCCGGAACCGCTAGAGGACTTTCCAGAAACGGACCATGGCTGGTGAGCTTTCACTCCACACCTCACACACGCACTTCCCTTTCTGCAGTACCTGCCGACGCAGCTGCCATTCATGTCTGGCTACTGTGACGTCTGTTACTAAACATTCTCAGTTGGATCATACGAGTAATTTTACGACTCAGAAATAATATGTTACGTCCAGGCTGTAGGCCTATCTCTTCAACCTATTGCATTCCAATATAAATCCTCCTGGCATTTACATTTCAGCGTGCGGCTACCACTATCAAATCCTTTCCTACCACATTATTTCTTTTGGAACACTCAACTCAAACAATGAAAACAGGGCCTAGTGGTGACGCATGCAATTGAAGCGAGGAGGTGATTTCGCAGATCAGAAAAGCGTTAGAAACGAATAGTAAATAATGATCATTGCACCCGCTCGTTAGTTTCTAAAATGTCTGGTAACTGCTTATGCATTCGACAGTCAGGTGACACATACACGGAGTGGCAAAGAAGTTACATGAAGGCATCCTAACACGAATCGGTCGTCGGCAGCTGAAAGCTATGTGGAGATATTGTCCCTTTTCAGTCCTGCTGGAAATGGTTTCCTGACGTCCCACATTAGAATCGAAGGCGATCTAACTCAGACTGTTGATCCCCGCCCATGACAGCTGAGGTGATATGACGTCATTCGTGTTAAACAGTTGTGGCCCTGCAGTGCGGTGGGTTGTGTGTTAACTGCGATACTGAAGAACCACTCAGGATGCCGTTGACCTCCAAAACCCGACTTCTTGTGCAAGGGGTGTTTATAAAAAGACCGAACTTTAAAAATTGTGCTGCGGCTACTAAGCACAACTTGAGATATGCTTAGACAACAATCTGCCATTAGTCTCATTTCGCTATGACCGTTAGTTGCCGAGCTACAGTTGCCGAAATGTGCACGTGCTGTCTGTCACATTGCTGTCAAAATAACAGTGAAAGAACATGAAGAACTACGTGTGTATGTGTGTGTGTGTGTGTGTGTGTGTGTGTGTGTGTGTGTGTGTGTTACTAAAAAGTTGCCAAAACTCTTACACAGGTCTTTCTGTCCAGAAAAAGCTCGCGTCGGCCAACGACCAATGTGATGTTGGTTTGCTGGTTGTGTTCGTGGTCTTTCTTTCCCTGCTAAGGCATTTTCCATCAGGAGTTTGTATCACCTGGTCAGATGGTAAACACGGCTGTCGAGCAATGAATTTTAGCGAGTTTGAGGGGTGTTGTGCACAGGAGGACACCTGAACTGTGGAAGTAGCAGACTTGGATGTTGCCTTATGGCAATGCGAAGGCTCACAAGTCTCTCCTTGTCCATAATATCTGGCAAAACTTCAGATTACCATACACCCTATCCTCCGGAAATAGACTTTTTCTGTTCCCCAGACTTCAATCCCAGTTCTGAAAACGTTGTTTCCATATCATGGAGAAGATTCAGAGCAATGCTACAAGAGACCTGCGTGTCACCCCGGAATGTGGGTTCCAGGAGGCTTCTCAAAAATGAACGAAACATTAGGAACGGTATACTACCAGAGGGTGTAGTGGGGACTACTTTGTTGAGGACAGTTCTTAAAATATAGTGCAATGAGTAATGAAGATGTTACAAACAAAGTTTGGCCTTGCTTTGAACAGCCCACGTGTAAACTCCTATACGCTTTGACTCATGCGTCTCGTAACGATTATCATGCCACGTGTAATGTCAGTTAACTAGCAACATGCTCTCATGTTTACTACAAAGCTATCTGTAACAAACAGCTCTGCTATCTCCTCCTCACGTGCGCCTCACGCCGCATCAGACCGCAACATCAGGGTGTCACACACGACACATCTTCAAATGGGACAACCATCACGCGACTTTTAGCCTTCCACTGTGTCTCTTATTTTTAAGGGTACTTATTTTTCCCAATTTTACTCTTATTGAAACTCGGCAGAGAGCCGAAGTCATTTCGCCACGTTAAGCGGTGCTGCCGAGCAAGGCGGCAGTGAGCAGTAAGATGGTTCCCACAGAGATAGAGCTAGCAACCGGTGCACATTGCGTAATCGTGAACCATAAGAGTGGAGAGGTGAACGCGAGCCATGCGAATGGATTCTACTCGACAGAAAAGATCTAGGGAAACCAGTAATGTTCTGTCGCGAAACGTCAAGTTCATTTTATTAATTACTAATTATTTAAGTCTTCTTTTGACATAACTGGTACTAGGAGGAGGCTACAGGTCTCCGGGCTACACTATAATAATAATGCTATTCCGTACACCCATAAATTCATTAAACAAATGAATACTGTTAACTTACCGAAGAGGTACGAAAGACTACGAAGAATTACGATCTGAGCAAAATGTTTCGGCTGCGTGTCATGCTCGCCAGTCCGCGGTAGGACGTACTCTGAGCCTTTTCGTTTGTGAGAGTAGGTGACAGAATGTATTCAGATGATGTTAATATATAATATTCGGCATTACCACGCTCTCGGAACTTCTAAACATTTCACGATACTAAACTGTTATTGTTTTATGATGTTCACAAATGAACGCATTGTAATGGCATCCCGGAACTTATTTCATAGAAAATAGATACCCAAACCACTAATCACAATCACAGGTCACCTTTTCGCTCTCTTCTGAAGAATTCGCTGCGCTACCAGATCTTCTTTTGTGGACATCATCTGTAAGATGTTGACAGAGTACAGGTACAACTAACCCCTACGCGCCGATTCACTAAGGTAACCCGGGGAAATATAATCTTATTGCCGGAATTTCCGGTGGGAAGAATTGACCATAATAGTGTACGTCACCTACACCACTTTCTACGGAATCGCGACAAACTGAGAAGCTTGTATGGGGGTTCAAATACGGGAGGGGAGTTTTCAGTGGTCACCACAACCCAGTTAATACTAAAACTTGAATAGTTATTGTACTAATTAATTGTTATTCATTATTCAGAAATTACGATGCACGACTTCGTGTGATTTGACTTTTTCCTGGGTGCCTGCTGAGGGGGTACAGGAGAAGGAACGTAAACCACAGATCTTAGAAAGCGCATTTCAGAAGCATTAGGTAACGGTATGCTGCTAAATACTTGGGCATAGTTTCTTGTTTGAATTGTGGAAGAAGTATTACAAGTAAAAGGAAAAAGATGTCACAGTGAAGCTGCACAAGTGACAGTGACAGAAAGTAAACAACACAGAAGAATCTCAAAATCGAATGTAATCGTTACATTTCACAGCATCTGCCATAAGAAAGAAATAAATAACAAAACATTTCAAGCAGTGAAGCTGTAGGTACCATAATCAAGACATTAGCATTTTGAATCCAGCAAGTTGGAATAGAATAAATTAAATGATTTAGTTCGGTGAGAGACAAAATTTTCTCAAGTGACTGGAGGATAGAAAAACAAGAAGCAGAGTAAAACAGAAGAATAAGTTATTATTTTTTTCGCTTGAAAATTAATTTCTAGACGTCAAAACTCGTGGTAGGAATAAAAAATTTTCTGATGTTACACATTTGGAGTGCAGTAGGCCATGATGATGGCCCATGGCCTATAGACCTTGATTACCATCAAGCGATGTCTGACCATAATGCAGTCATCGAAGGAAGAATGTTACGCGTCTTCTCTCCGTGGGAAATTATAGAGACGTGTGGAATTTAATCCTAGACATTGTATACAGGCCGGTGGTCAGAAAAAGTACGCCATCATCGTTGTTCCCTTAAGGACAAAATTTTAGAGACGAAAATTCTCTCACAAGCAGTATTCGAACCAACTACACCCTCTAACATGCGTTAGTGATTTCGGTTCAGGAGCCAAAAACAAACTGCAGATGATGTTTGTAGTAGAAAAACATTCAGAGAAGAAGAACAGTATGCAGGGTATGGTGAGATGTGGAGTTACGTGAAATAAGTTGAAAGACTCAGAGTATGACGACGGGAAAAGAAAGATTAGGATTTAACATCAGTCGGATACAGCGCCATTAGGGTCGAGGTACAAGCTAGAATTGCACACGGATGGGACGGGAATCGACTTCAGTCTTTTCAGAGGAATCAGATCTTTGTTGATTTTGGGGGATAACGTTAAATTTAAAACTGGACGCTCTGATCCTTATTCCATATGAGTCTCAGTTCTCTCGACCACTTCATCTCAAACTCGACAGCACTGCCACTAGAGGTGAAAATTCCTCCTACAGATAATTTTCGTAACGGCTGCAAGCAGATCGTGCGTCACGATATCAAAGTGTGATAGCGACCTAGTCTGTGGGCAGATGTACAGATTATACACACATCAAAAAAAGTTTTGCATCACCCCGGTTCCCAGACCACCTGAAGATAGGCGTTGACTGTACATATTGTATCACAGGTGCAGTCCCTTTGACTGTTCAGAGATGTCACTAAACCCGCCCAAAGATGTAAACAACCATGCAAGAGCAGCGCCTTCTGCAGCCGATCAGTTCCAGTCATTCCACGAGGAAGGAGGTACACGGCTCGTGTTGTCTGTAGTTCACCCATGCCTAGATGGTCAATACCATTGTTCGATCGTGTCCGCATTGTTACTTTGTGCCAGGAAGGGCTCTTAATAAGGCGTCTCGGAGTGAACCGAAGCGATGTTGTTTGGACATGGAGGAGATACAGAGAGAGGCATGAACTGTCGATGACATGCCAGGCTCGGGCCGCCCAAGGGCTACTACTGCAGTGGATGACCGCTATCTACGGATTATGGCTCGGAGGAACCCAGACAGCAACACCACCATGTTGAATAATGCTTTTCGTGCAGCCACAGAACGTCGTGTTACGACTCAAATTGTGCGCAATAGGCTGCATGATGCGAAACTTCATCCCCGACGTCCATGGCGAAGTCCTTCTTTGCAACCACGACACCAAGCAGTGTTGTACAGATGGACCCAACAACACGCCGAATGGACCTCTCAGGATTGGCATTACGATCTCTTCACCGAGGAGTGTCGAATAAGCGTTCAAGGAGACTATCGTCGGAGAAATGTTTGGAGGTGACCCGGTCAGGCTGAATGCCTTAGGCACACTGCCCAGCGAGTGCAGCAAGTTGGAGGTTCCCTGCTGTTTTGGGGTGGCATCGTGTGAGGCCCACTTACACCGCTGGTGGTCATGGAAGGCGCCGTAACGGCTGTGCGATACGTGAATGCCATCCTCCGACCGATAGTACAGCCATATCGACAGTGTATTAGTGAGGCATTCGTCTTCATGGACGACAACTCGCACCCCCACGTGCACATCTTGCAAATGACTCCCTTCAGGATAATGACATCGCTCGACTGGAGTGGCCAGCATGTCCTCCAGACATGAACCGTATCGAACACGCCTGGGATTGATTGAAAAGGGCTGTTTATGAACGACGTGACCCAACAATCACTCTGAGGGATCTACGCCCAATCGCCGTCGAAGACTGGGACAGTCTGGACCAAGAGTGTCTTGGTGAACTTGTGGATAGTATACCACGACGAATAAAGGCATGCATCAGTGCAAGAGGACGTGCTGCTGGGCTTTAGAGTTACCGTTGTCTACAGCAATCTGGACCACCAGTTCTCGCTGTATGGTGGTACAACACGCAATGTGTGGTTTTCGTGAGCAAGGGCGGAAGTGATGTTTATGTTGATTGCTTTTAGAATTTTCTGTACAGCTTTCGGAACTCTAGCAACCGAGGTGATGGAAACTGTTTTTGATGTGTATAGTTGGAATAAAACAAAAAGGAAAGTGTTTGGAGAAGATGTGTCAGGACGGAGCGAGACAGAAGGACGACAGTGAAGAGTGATGCAAATGGTTGACATGGAAGTGAGGGAGAAGTTTGTCACAAAACTACTAGGGAACAGTCGTGATTACGTCGAGTGCGTTGCGGTCCGGCCGTGATTGTCGCCGCGTACAAAGCGCCTGGCCGCGCAACGATCCTAGGCGACGCGATGTTGCGCAAGCCAGGAAGAGAAGCAGCCGCTTTCTCCAGTGGATGACGCAACGCAGTGCCGCCCCTGGCCGCGTTCCAGGGCACGAGGTGACCGGTGGCCGGTGCTCCGGGGCTGGAGCCTCTCGGCCCTCCAGCGCTGACCCGTCAGCTCCACAGGCCGGCTCCGGGAAAATCCCAGCCGCAAACAAAAACTGCTAGTAGCAGCTGACGAGTAGCACTGTTTAATAGTTTAACTGCTATTACGAAATAATATTAAGCATGCTGATAACTGTAATGACAAACTTTTTTTTAATTTATGAGGCCTTAAAAGATAATTATACTTCTTTTATTTTACTCGGAATTTGTTCAGGTGGGATGAGGTCCATTCAGAATGGCTCGATTTACATGACGAGATTCTTGTACAAACAAGCATCGACAGTGATATACAATCAGCCATGCCAGCGTCAAACCGAAAGCCTCGAATCCTGGCTCAGAGTCACATTAACATTCATTTGTTTTTTTGCTGCACCTGTTTGTCTGCCGTGACACGAACGATCCCGGAAGAAGAGTCGTGTTCAGCCTTGGTAAACAGTGCTGCTAATCAGTTATTACAACTAGTTGTGTTTGTGGCTGGGATTTCCCTGGAGCCGGCCTGTTGCTATGACCCCGTGGATCTAGCGAGCGTTGTTGATATTCAATAGACAGCACAGTGTGAGGAAGTGGGTGATGAAATGGGGTAGAACGCTCCAAAATTGTGTCAGAATCCCTTTCGGCATGGACCAATTCTATGTACCTCAGACTGTTCGAGGAGTCGACCTCAGGACCATTGACTCAGCAGCCAGTGGACCTACACGTTAGGAAAGCAACTAACACTACCATACCGTATAATGGCAACAGTCAACCAACCGCTTCTATGTGAAAAAGGTATCGGCTTTGTTAGTACTAAAACTTAGTACTCCTCCAACGAAAACACATGTTCCATCCACAGCAGTGAAAGAGCCAGTGCCTTTCAGCTCCACTTTATTCTTGGTAGCAACAGATGCTGCAGTAAAAGCAACGTTATCAGTGGCTTCTTCTCTCACTCAAATGATAAGCTGTAGTATGCTGACTTATTTTATGTCATGAAAATGTACAGCAGTCTGTCATGAAGAAGTAAAAAGATACGAGCATAGCGTTTTGATCTATATAGGATGTGTTGCCAAACGGGTGACAACTGCAGTTTTCGCAAGATAATGTGAGATTATGCTTGCGATGTTCGACAATGTAAGTCAGGCTCTGTCGCCAGGAGCCGAGAAAGAAGTGAGCGGTCAGGGGCGTCCCATTCGTACTGACGTGGTTGGTAGCATCTTGAGAAAGCCTAAAGTGATCAAAGTGTATTCAATTGTTCTATAAGAGTAACGACTAGGTATTTTCGGAAAACCTACCAACTAGTAAATCTATGACACATGTAAATCAATTTATTAATAATTGCCACTAGCAGTTTCAAACCGAAACAGTTCGTCGTCTCTGTGTGATAGCAATGGACATACTATCGATGACAGTGCTGCTAGAGCAGATTTATTAAACTCAGCCTTCCGAAAATCCTTCATCAAAGAAGACGAAGTAAGTATTCCAGAATTCGAATCAAGAACAGCTGCCAATGTGGTAGATATCTTCCGAGTAGGTAAGCAACTTGAATCACTTACTAAAGGCCAGCCTGCCGGTCAAGACTGTATAACAGTTAGGTTCCTGTCCGAGTATGCTGCTGCAATAGATCCATACTTAACAATTACATACAGCCTCTCGCTCGACGAAAGATGCGTACCCAAAGACTGGAAAGTTGCAAAGGTCACACCAATATTCAAGAAAGGCAACAGCAGTAATCCACTAAATTACAGTCCCATATCATGAACGTCGATTTGCAGCAGGATTTTGGAACATTTATAGTGTTCGAACATTATGAATTACGTCGAAGAGAACGGCCTATTGACACTGTCAACACGGATTTAGAAAACATCGTTCTTCTGAAAAACAACTAGCTTGTTACACACGCGAAATGTTGAGTGCTATCGATAAGGGATTTAAAATTGATTCCTTATTTCTAGATTTCCAAAATGATATCGACACAGTACCTCACAAGCGGGCTGTAGTCAAATTGGGTGCTTATGGAATACATCTCGGTTATGTACTGGTTTGTGATTTTCTGTCAGAGAGGTCACAGTTCGCATTAATTGACGGGAAGTCATCGACTAAAACATGAATGAGTTCTGGCGTTCCCCAAGGTAGTGTTATAGACCTCCTGCTGTTCCTTATCCATATAAACGATTTAGGAGACAATCGAACAGCCGTTAAGTCATCACAAGATTAAAATAAATTGTAAATCGATTTAAAAATGGTATTTTTGTGGTGTGAAAGTTGGCAATTGACCCTATATAATGAAAAGTAAGAGGTTATCGACATGCGTACTAAAAGGAACCGATAGACTTCGGTTACGCGATAAATCAATCAAATCTAAAGGCTGTAAATTCAACTAAAAACCTAGGAATTACAATTATGACCAACTTAAATTGCAAAGAACGCATATAAAATTTTGTGGGTAATGCAAACCGAAGACTGTGTTTTATTGGCCGAACATTTAGAAGATGCAAGAGATCTACTAAAGAGACTTCCTACACTACGCTTGTCCGTCCTCTGCTGCATGGTGTGGGGTACTTACTAGATAGGATTAACGCAGTACATCGAGAAAGTTAAAAAAAAAGGGCAGCACGTTTTATATTACTGAGGAATATGGAAGAGAGTATCACGGACATGACAAAGGATTTGGCGTGGGCATCATTAAAACAAAACCGTTTCTCGTTGCGGCGGGATCTTCTAACGAAATTTCAATTGCCAACTTTCTCCTTCTAATGTGAAAATATTTTTCTGACGCCTACCTACATAAGGAGGAACTATCATAATAATGAAATAAGGGAAATCAGATCCCGCACGCGAAGATACAGCTGCCGGCCGGGGTGGCTGAGCGGTTCTAGGCGCTGCAGTCTGGAACCGCGCGACCACTACGGTCGCAGGTTCGAATCCTGCTTCGGGCATGACTGTGTGTTATGTCCTTAGGTTAGTTAGGTTTAAGTAGTTCTAAGTTCTAGGGGACTGATGACCTCAGAAGTTAAGTCCCACAGTGCTCAGAGCCATTTGAAGATACAGCTGTTCGCTTTTTCCGAGCGCGGTTTGAGAGTGGAAGGTGGTTCGACGAGCCCTCAACCAGACACTTAGTTGTACACTCTGTTTTATTATTTTAGTCCAACACATTCAGGAGCTACAGTTTCATTTTTAAGAGCAACATTGACATTTTTCCGTTACGGCTGGTTGTGTTTATCGTCATCGTCCAACCATGAAACTACACATTCTCATTAGGTGAGCTGATATATGAAACAGATGTAACGCCCAGAAACGTATATTCAGTCTTCGAAAATGCAGTTTCAGCTTCTAAACGCTTTGGATAAAAACATGGAAGTAAAATATTTTGACATGAAAGTTGTCTGTTAAATACCCACTTTCGGTAATCAATTACACAATTATTTTACTTCCCGAGTTAGTCATTGACTGCAAACGGTTTGGTTAAATTGTATAGTCTTGCAAGCTTACGTTAAGTCACGTGTTCAGTTCCGGTTCCATGTGAGTCAAACGTATCGTTCCCCGCCGAGCGAGAAAAACTAGGATATAATTTGGGATAAGTCGGTCATATAATGTTAACAATGGCGAGACCTGCCGTTTTAAATGTTTATTTCACGATGAGATTTTCACTGATTTACCAGGTAGAGTTGCTATGAACGCCACGAATGGAGACAGATTCCACGTGCAGTTTCAAACGAAGACTGGTACAGAATGCAAATTCAGTCATTTGATCCGAAATTTCGTTCGACCAAGTCAGTCACGTTTGTAGTCAGTTTAGCTTATTAAATATTTTGTGTTGTGTATAGAACTGGACTCACGTGATGTTTGCATACTTGATTTACGTACCACATGACTTTGTGCTGTTCTGATGTCATGTGTTTTCTGTTCATTTCCTTTTTCCTGTTTCATTAATTGTACAGTGTGGAAGCTAAATAATTTTTTTCTGATTTCCACTACCCTGATCGTTTGCTTGATATTTATGTACGTAAAAGTTGGCGCACTCTTCACTCTGCCACTATTACATGATTACGTGTAGTGAGAGGCAACCTTTCTCTCTTACAATCTGATGCACTTAGGGAATTTCGTCTAATATTTCGCATCTCATATAGCAACCTCTACTTTAGGCACTACGTTCCCAGTTCTTTACATGAATTTCTTCGGTAATATTGTAGGTTTTGACGCCGATGATGCTCGAAGAGACGCTAACGTGATTTTACAGAAGTGTATTTGTTCAGTTTTACACGTTTGACTGTCATAGTATTGTGTCTACATTCCCATGGCAGTGTGAGCAGCTAGAGGTTGGATTGCTATAACGTACTTACTACCGTTAGCGTATTATGAATTGTCTTTGGGTTCAGTTCAGTTCAACTTATCTGACACAATGCCTGCTATTTTTACGTCTAGCCATCAATGTGCGTTCCGCTCGATTAACTTCCTTTTTCTTGCCAGCGTCAGATGTTGTTCAGTAATTTACTTCATGGTTATAACTTCATAATAGGGCGTAATTACTTCAAGTCAGAGCATGATGGGTTTACCTGACACTAAAAAGCCAAATTTTGAACAGAGGAGACATCTCACAGACTAAAGACGCCGTATTATTAATAAGAATATTCATACGTATCACTAAAATGTGATTCAAGATAACTTTTAAAGGTACTTCCTACTTCCAGCCAAGCAGTCAAGCAAATTTAAGTTAAAAAATATTGTACCAACTACACACAAAGAAAAACGAAGTCCACGAACTCTCAGCGTCCATACGACTAAAACTCCTTACTGAACAGTGAAGTGAAAGAGGGTCGTACTTTACAGCAAACATGGGATGCGCCAGCTTCCTCCAGCAGTTTGACCGGCTTTTTAAAATGACGTAATGTACAGACGCGTGCACTATTGACGTGGAGTCCTTTTCTCTTAAGACATTATTGATTATTTCGTGCCTTGAAGTTTGTTTTTTATTCATTGTCATTGATTTACGCTGGACGGCGTAGAGCATGTTGGAGAATCTACACCAAATCCTAAATACACTGTGTCTGTGAATTTGTTCGTAATGTAGTTAGTTACATTAATATCAGTACCTAGCAAATCGTATTCTGATTTGATCTTGAGGCTTAATTGTACTGATAACGAATGAGATTGTGTTCCCGTTTCTTCTGTGTATAGCTTTACCTATAAGACCAGCTACAGTAAACCATTGTGATGCTCAAACCAACCAATTTGTTGATAAATGTTTTACAGTTCAAATAATTCTACATCACACTATTACAAGCGGTTTGTTACTTAATTTTTACATTTTCGGAGTTTATTGAAGGGTTTTTACCACTATATTTTTGCAGACAGACGCCATCCTTTTATTCCTGCCTTTTTTTTTAAACAAAACACCGATCTTGATCTTCCGAAGCGTGTGTGTTCTGGATTAAAGAAAAAAAGGTTCAAAATTAGAACTACTTAAACCTAACTAACCTAAGGACATCACACACATGCATGCCCGAGGCAGGATTCGTACCTGCGACGGTACCGGTCTCGCGGTTCCAGACCGAAGCGCCTAGAACAGCTCGGCCACAAGGCCGGCTATGGATTAGAGTCTGTACGAGAGTTGAAGAGCATTTTGAGCACAATATTCACTAATTGCTGCTCATATCAAGACTAAAATCAAGAATGCGACGCCACTGGAAAACCCTTGATGGTTTTAAAATCACGAGATATAATTTCGTTTATCGTAAAGTTCAGAATCCCTCAAGATGTGTCTGTCTATATATCTTAAAATCCTATTCTCCAATCGAACGGCAGAAGACAAATGATGTAGTCGGTAGTCAGGCAACACTGATATTTCTGTCGCCACTGGGCGTTACCTGAGAGGTTTGGAAGAATTAATTACTCCTTAGCCGCAATTTACAGCAGTGGTAGCTATTTATTCATTGTTCAAGTAACAAACACACGGTCGATTCGGTGATTACTGTATCGATAAAGCAATTTGAGACGTACTAATTTTTCATTTTCTTGATTGTTTCTTGTTCATCTGTTCTCTTCAAAATCCCACTATCTGAAATGGACTACTTTTCCTTTCTACCTGCTTTCCATTTCTCTGTCATGAAGGCAAAAATACTATTGAAAAGCCGACACATCTCAACACACGAACGTGGCAGACGTTATTGGAGGCGACTTGCTACGATGTTTAACAGCCACTCATCAGCAGCGCACAAAAAACTGCCCTGCTTGGGGACCGTTAGTCGACAGACAACGTATTGAAGCACTGAGCGGTAACCGGGACGTTTGAGATCGCTGTTTGACCTGCTGAGATACAACAGGCATTCTAGTTGGTACCTCTAGCTATGGAAGGAAAGAGACTGGCATATTTAGCCTATGCATACTCTATGTCGGAAGAGGAGTTGAAGCAAATGACCAAAGCACTAAAGAAGGCTGCCAGCAAATTTGGGCTAAACATAAACGAAGCCAAGACAGAGTACCACGTTATGACGCGTGGTCATTGTCAGACTGCTGATCAACTACAATCACTGCAGGTTGGGGACCAGTCCTACAAGAGAGTGCAAGAATTCAAATACCTAGGCCCACTTTTCACTGGGAATTCGTCATGTGAAGCAGAGATCAATGCCAGAATACAAGCAGGAAACCGATTTTACCACAGCCTAGCACAAGTGCTTCGGTCCAGATATCTCTCCAGACAGTTCAAGATTCGGCTGTACAAAACCCTGACCCAGCCTGTTGTTCTATATGGCTGTGAGACATGGAATATCCTGAAACAGGACTTCCATAAGCTCCTTGTTTTTAAGAGAAAAGTGCTTCGGAAGATCTTCGGTCCGGTTCTGGATGCAGATACAGGGGAATGGAGGATCAGATACAACCAAGAGCTTGAGGAACTATATCAGCAGCCCAACATAGCAGGAACTGTCAAAGCCAAACGAATGCAATGGGCCATGTGGTCCGGATGGAGGATCAGCGATGGCCTTGGAAGCTCCTGGATTTCACACCTACATGTAAAAGACCGCCAGGGAGGCCCAAGAAGCGTTGGAGGGATGGACTCCATGAAGATTTTAACCAAGTGTCAACAGATGTGAACGGATGGCGGATAGCAGCAATGGGCAGAATACAGCTGGAGGAGGAAACTTGTAGATGCGTGCGGTCCACTGGGCTAATAGTACTACCTCTAGCTATGAATTCAAGGTAAACTAGTGACTTCACAGACGTGTATCATCATCTGTCTTCCTTGCTGGAGAGGACAGCTTGCAGATAAAGGAATGTACCGCGCTCCGCTCCATTCACCCATGAAATGTATTCGCAGTTGCGAATATAAAAAACCGTCAGCCTTATAAGGGAATGACAACAACGAAAATCAGTGCCGAATCGGGACTCCAACCCGGATTTCCGCTTAACGCTAGCTGTCGCCTTTGCCGCTTTGGGTACACGGCCAGACGCAAACTTCCATATGTGGTCGTTCCTGCGTCACACTCTGTACTCGCACACACGTTATATAATTCCCTTGCAGGGGAGGACATTTTAATTGAAAGTCGATGTCTGATATCGGCGGATAAATACGATACTGCAGTGCCTCTGTTGTTAAGAAGAACGATGCAAGCATGTCCGAAGGAACATTGCATCGTTCTTCTTAACAACAGAAGCACTGCAGTATCGGCCATATGGCCCGGATGGTGGATCACAGATGGCCTCGGAAGCTTCTGGATTTCCCGCCTACAGGAAAGAGACTGCCAGGAAGACCCTTAGAAGCGTTGGAGGGTTGGACTCCATGAAGATTTAAACCAAGTGTCAATAGATGTGTCAATAGTTAGTGTGAGACAAGCTAAGGCGGCGAACTGGTCTATGTTTATACGTAAAGCCTTCTTCCCACGCTAAGACCATTGCACAACAAGACTGGCACGTTGTCAGAAGAGAGTGCCTGTTCTGTGATTTCTGCAGAGACAGTTTCGCAGTGGCACGGATAGCAAGTAAATAACACTGTGCGATTGAAATGGTTCAGCTACCGGAAATTTACTCGTAAGTTAAAGTACCCGGTACAGTACTACTCACGTGGGCAAAAGCGCCGATTACATAAACATTAACCGTGAAATTATGGCAGTACATGAACCAAATCCAATGTCGCATCCAGCTTTAAAGAGATAGTGCCAACAATTTGACCAAGGCTGCACAGACGTGAGTGAAGGCCATGGACATCGACCAGAGACGGAGATATCCAGGCAGTCGAGGAAGAAATTCCGGTGGAAAGAGATTTTCCGATGCTCTCTAATCAAGAAGCGGTTTTCTGTAGTCGAGGAAGTGAACGACTGGTAAAACGTTCTGATCGTAGTTTACAGTAGCTTGTCTACTATGTTGAAAAGTATTATTATATCTGTGTGTCATTTTGAAATGTAGTGCAGCGTTCAATAGAAGTTACTTGGCCCTCCGCAACAACGTTTAGCTTACTTCTAGAATTTCCGTCTTAGAACTGTGAAAATCGAAGCACCACAGTGAACTGGAGTTCATGACAAGAAGATATCGAGCGTTCGTTTGGCCGTTCTGATTTAGCTTCACTCAAATAACCGTACGGAAGCCAGGATGGCTCTTCGACAATTCCGCAGCAATCTCTCCCTCGTCGACTCAGTCTCCGTAAATCTACTACCCCTCCCTTAGTTTATCCTAAACACTATATGCATCGTATACAGCACTGTCTCCTTGATGTCAATAGAACGCTAAGATCTATTTCTCCTCGTTCCATACTTCCGCTAAAATATCGATAACACAGTAGTAAGTGCCAAGATCCCGTGCGGGAGACGACCTTCGCCATCAAGCAACTATCGAACAGCAAAGGCGTCGTGTGACCTTTGGGTTTGCATCTGAGCGTATCTGATACTGTCTGCAAGTACATTGTGCCTTGCTTGCGTCCAGCATTCACCAGTAGCTGCTGTCAATAGTCAAGGAAGGGAGCTCGTAAACCCTACGTTTAAACTACTTCCTCAGCGAAGGAAAAAATTTAACTCCAGAATTTACATGCGTGATCATTACGTACAAAAAATTGCTCTTATTTGCCGTACAACGTCCAACCTATTACGTAAACACCTTATATCTCCCCGTCAGCAAATTGGAGAGCAATGAATCGACATTAACCGTGTGTTTTTACACAATAGTCTCTCAGATTTCGCCTGGAACAGAGAGAGGAAAATGCATAAAAAAATAAACTGGACTAACGTCAACAGCTTTCTAGCCGCTGTAATAAGTAACTTGCAGTCTCATGTTTGATAGCCAGCAGAGGCAATGAGGTGGAGCTCTTTCGGTTGGAAAGAATCAACAATGTGCGCAGTAGGTGACATAGTGTACTCTTGGTCAGAAAAAGTGGAGTTCAGTACTACTTCCACATCTGTATTTCTCCTCCGCAAGACATTTGACGGTGTGTGGGGTACGGTAGCTCTGGTACCGTTACCTTATCGCCCCTTCCCTGTTCCGTAGGCAGATAGCGCTTGGGAAGAACGATTGTTGATCAATCTCCCTATACGCTCTACTTTCTCGAATTTTCTCACAGTGGTCATTTCGCGAGACGTATGTAGGTGAAGTAATGTGTTATCTGATTCCTTCTCAACCTGCTATTTAGGAATTTTAATAGTAAAAATCTATGTGGTACATAACGCCTCTTACAGCGCTTCCCATTGGAGTTTGCTAAACATTGTAACGTTCCCTCGCCGACTCTACTATCCCGTGATGAAACGTGCCGCACATTGTGGGGTCTTGTCTATGTCTGCTATTAATCCAACTTGGTAAATGTCCCAGACTGAAGGGCAACACTCAACAATCAGCAAAACAAGTGTTTAGAAAGCCACTGCTTCCGTGAAAGAATTATATTTCCTTAAGAATCTTCCTATGACCCTGTGTGGCATCTGCTTTTCCCACTGATTGTTTTATGGGCTTTTTTCTCTTAAGGTCGCTCCGGATGGTTACGCCTGGATATTTTATGGTAGATAATGTTTCCAATAATTTGTCATCAGTAGTGTACTTGTACGGTAATTGATTTCTTCTACTATGGATGCGCCGTAAGTTACGTAGCCGCCAGAGACTGCGCCGTTCACCAATCCTCTGCAGGTCATCCGCCAGTTCACTATAGTATTCTGGCGTTGCTGACCGGTATTGGGTTTGCTTTGAATTACCAGTGATGCATTTTGTCGTCAAAGACACTGGTAATGTCTGTAGCACGAAGAGGTGCTGAAAGTTTGGTGAAAATTAAACTTCAAAAAAGAAAAGCCTACAAAATTTCTTTGAGATCACAATAAGAAATCAGTAAATACCGGACTACTTAACGCAAAACTGTGAATACGTTTCATAGCATACAGTATTTTATATATGTTACAGTGTATCTTCTATAAGATCTCTGGAGATGGGCATGTGGCCATATACCGATCCAGCCAAAATAACAATAAATAATGACACAAGGGGTCTTGTATAGATATAGTCATTTATCAATGTTTTATAATATTTTTGAGGTCAATTTTCAAATTGTTTCATGTTCCTTCCATTACATCCTCTCGATACGATCGTATATTGTTTGGACATTGTTAAAATTTGAATAGTATTTAATAAAGATACATTGCTGCAAGCAGAACATGATGTTCTTCAAACAATATACACAAACTGTGAATCCTTAAGTTAAGAATATATCAACTTTTTCCACGTCTTTGATTAACTTGAGAGGAATATTGGGCCACAAAGTAATATAGGATTTCAAATGCTGACTGCATATCAGTGTCCCAATAACAAGCACCAAGGAGTATTGCAGGTACTAAGCTTAATAATAATAGTGACTGGTAACTTCCCTTCATCCTTGTCGTCGTCACCCTGATCACACACATTAACAACAACAGCAAAACACGGACTATTCTGAACCAGCCCAGTGCACAAAACAACTAGGAAGAGGGCACACAGAAAGACTTGCAGTCACACTGTTCATGAATGGGCATTCCCCCCCCCAATTTTATCGCCTGCGGGATCTTAATCCACAAATGCAATAGTAAATATTTGGTTTTTCTTGATCGGAAAGGAGGATGATTGAGGTTTTAGTCCAGTTGACGGTGGGATCATTAGATACAGATTTTTGATAGTCAGGCGCACCGCAGTTTCCCTAACTCACAAAAATCTCAGTAAAATTAGCTAATTGTGTCTACGCTAGTGTTTTGCAGGACGAGGTACTGGGTCCGCGTCACGATATCTGTGTTAGCAAATAATCGCCGGTGCCGGTGTGTTCGGTTACCAAAGCAGTGCGCGGTGAAAGTGCTCCTTTCGCACTCTCGCATTCAAGTCTCCCACTGGCGAGCCGTTTCACAAGTTGTCATCAAGCGACCGCGTAACTAGAAAGCTGTGAATGATATCGCGAAATGTGCGCTCTAAATGTGAGGCTTTGCGTGGTGAGTGACACATTTAATAGTTATTGTTCGTGGAAAATGAAACATATTACATATACAGAAGGGTGTCACGAAAACATAGTGATCTTGTTTTATGAAAAGATCACAATATTTTATTGCTATGACTGTTTCCAGCTGAATTCGATGTAAAGACCCCAGATAACTGTTTCCTATCATTAATAACGTTCAATGTACTGGCATAAGTGGAGCTCCCTGTAGTTGTACAAGTAACATTTTTTCAGATATTTGCTACAATATCACTTAGAATGTTTAGAAACAAATGAAGGGATTTTAAATTACTTCCATGTCATGGTAGAGGTGAATCGTAATTAATTGTTTTCGAGGTAGGTTGGGCATTAACTTCGCGTATAGGTCATTGCTAACCCAACTCTTAACAAACCAGGTGATACATCAAACGGAAAGGAGGATGTAAGATGGACATCAACAAAAGCAAAACGAGGATAATAAAATGTAGTCGAATTAAATGTGGCGATGGTCAGGGAATTGGATTAGTAAATGACACACTTAAAGTAGTAGATTAAGTTTGTTATTTCGGCAGCAGCATAACTGATAATGGCCGTAGTAGAGAGGATACATATAATGCAGACTGACAAGAAAAGCGATTGTGAAGAAAAGAAATTTGTTAACGTCGAATATTGATTTAATTGTTACGAAGTCTTTTCTGAAAGTGTTTGCATGGAGTGTAGTTATACATGGAAGTGAAACGTGGATAATAAACAGATTAAACAAGAATAGAATACAAGTTTTTGAAATGTGGTGCTAAGACGAATGCTGAAGATTAGGTGAGTAGAAGAGTAACTAATAAGCAGGTACTGAATAGAATCGAGGAGAAAAGAAATTTGTAGCACATCCTGACTGGAAAACGGGATCGGCTGACGGGACACATTCTGAGACATCAAGAGGTCACCAACTTAGTACTGGAGAGAAGTGTAGTAGGTAAAGACTGATAAGTAACTCTGTCTGGAAATGTACAATTTGGATATAAAATCAGTTTGATGGTCGTATCACTTACAAATCTCCAGCCTTACCGTACGCACGCATCACTCGCTATTTTCTTCCGACTACAACAACGGCTGTTAGGAAGTGGTACATTCGCAACTAGGAGGGTTCACCGTGGTGCTCCATGGACGCGCCGTACTCTTGATTTGAAGGGGACATCCTTTGTCACGTGGAAGATGTGTACTCCAAACTTTGCCCATGCTACGGCCTCCTGTAGAGCACTCAGGTCAGATTTTTTTTGTCTCTGCTGTTAGCGTACCTCGAAGCGGAAGACGTGAAATTGATCCGTTGTCGAAAATTACATTAGATCCAAACGCTACCTTTCCTGATGTGGGTTCCTTATCAGAACTTTATCTACTAAGTCCCCTCTACAACACCTACAAGACACCTACAAGCCTGTAATGGGAACTACGAAACACCATGTATTTCCAGAAACAATCACTGCCTAAAGGTTAGAAAAAGATCTGCTGTGAATTACTCGTTATTACAATGGATTAGTAATCACAAGGGACTGGGTTCAGACATGAGCCAGTCCACCGCGCCTAAGATTCTCCTTGATTTACTTCATCACGTCCATTAAAGAAGGCCACGACCTACATTTAGCATTCTCGGCAATTCTAGTAGTTGTACGCCTGTTCTGACGCTACAGACAACTGAACGTCGCATAATGAGCCGAAGACCAAATGTCTTGGATGTTACCGAGTGACATGCAGCAGGACCTATAGCATTCACGTTGGTAAAGCCCTCTCGATCTATAGGTAACAAGGAAAAAATAAGAGCCAGAATTGAATTCAGGTACTGAAATTTGACCTATGTCATTTTGCGCATTCATTAAAGCGTGTGTTCATCACTCCTGTCATACAAATGCACTGCCTATCAGTACCAATCAGACTTGCTGGAATCCGAGGGTATTAATGGCTGCCTATGTATCGTAAGTCAGACTGCTGCATGATCCCAACCAGTGTTAAGGTATCCACCAATAGAGACGCAAGCAGTTGACATGATATACCTACACACAGAGCAGAATAAAGACGTAGCTGAATGAGTGAAAAGAGATTGTACAAATGGAAGAGACTCTACTATATTTACAAGAACATTTTAAGAGATTAGTAGAAAAGAAGAAAGGACAGATACTATAGTGGCATAAGAGTCAGGTCGTTACACTTAAAATACTCGATTCATGTGCGGTCCGAACAGACACGCAGATTTTGGTATCCCATGATTTCCATAAACCATCTCTGGCTAAACCTGGGATCATTGTTTTAACAAGACATCGGCCAATTTCGTCAACCCTGTTCGTCTCTCTGAGTTTGCGCTCCGTCTGCGATTATCTCGAATTAGACCATACAATCTCTACTATCAATTACCTAGATCGTATGGTGAACATGGGATGGATTATAATAGCAGAAGTGATTTAGAAAAACAATGTACTTCTATGAAGAACCAGCTAAGAAAAACTTAAATTATCGGTTGACCTAGTCTCTTAATTGATAGACCAGGTTGTCAGCTACTGAATTAGCAATCCTCAAACACGAAGTGCCACAGTTGAACGCTCAAAACACTTTTTTCCGCGTCTCATTAAGTCATTCCGGAAACTTTTCAATTAGCAGGAACAATGTCATCTTCAAACCTATATACCTCTTGCTGATACACGTGTGGCCGGCCCTTGTGGCCGAGCGATTCTAGAGGCTTCAGTCCGGAACCGCGGCTGTTGCTACGGTCGCAGGTTCGAATCCAGCCTCGGGCATGGATGTGTGTGACGTCCTTAGGTTAGTTAGGTTTAAGTAGTTCTACGTCTAGGGGACTGATGACCTCAGATGTTAAGTCCCATAGTGCTCAGAGACATTTGAAACATTTTGATACACGTGTAAACAAAAGATTAACATTTTCGGAATATTCCGTCGGTACTTGAAGGAACGTAGACATATTAAAAACTGAAGAAAAAAAACACATCTGACGATCCACAATAATATTTATTCCATAGTTCGTTGTGAACCCGCTTTAAGTTGTCTAAGGATGGCCTAGAAAGTCGAAAGCCGGTCCACCACGAAATATAGATTAAATATTTTTGTATAACATGAATACTTCATATTTAGGTTTTTGAAGAAAAGTTTCTTTAAAGAAAATATTTTTTTTACAAGAGATCGAAAGGCTTTGCACAGGTAACCTAGGACGGAAAAATAGTTCCTTTAAGGTATGAATGTAATTATAATGTTTTTCAAGGTCCATATTTGCAACAATGAGCACACTGTGTATTGTGTGGCAGAATTCAGTCGCACACATTTTACATCAATATTTTATACATTAAGTGATTTGGAAAGGAGGAAATTAGTGGTTCAAATGCGCTCTAATGCTCCAGTTGACCTGACAATTAATAGGTGAAAACGTTTTCTTTTGTTTGTATTATTTCAACATGTCTACACACGCCTTCACACGCGTGTTGATTAAACATTTAGATGGCTAATAACGTTGTCCCAGTTATTATTGTTTCTACGATAAATTCTTAACAATTGTGAAAAACACAGTAACGCAACAACCATCAGGTGCTAAACCACTGCGATGTTGTTGCTGTTGATGCGGCGGCAGCTCAGCGTAGAGTCACTGTGCCAGATGTCCACTGCATTCAGTTAACCCACAGAGGTGCCAATCGGCCAAATCGTCATCAGAAAACATCACCATGCTGCAGTGTTTCACTGTCAGCGTACAACTAACACTCGCAGGAAGACAACTCCGAGACAGAACCGAGCAATACCGACTGTAAGCTTGAAGGAGAAGGGTAAAGTGGCCATTACTGCTGTCGGCACCAAGTTTCGTCAGTGGATGATACGTATTTGATCCGAAATTAGCACTTTTGTGCAGATACTTTCACTGCAATACAGGTACAAAAGCAGTAGTGGTAAGAAAGCAAACAAGACGTAACTACACTGTAACGAGCACCGGAGGCCACGAGACCCTTATAATAAAAAACTCATAAAATATCGCTGAACAACCTCAGAAATTTTTGTAACTGGAGTTTTGTTCCATGTTACAGTAGGTGCCATCCTAGGAATTGCCCGCAGTGATTTGGGGTAACCACTGGAAAACTGAGTCAGAATATCCGGGCAGGAATTCGAACTCCCCTATCACAACAAGTGAACCACCTTGATCGGTGGCATCTGCCAACATAAGGAAGTAAGACCCACAGAGCAAGTACTTTGTGTAAGGTAAGGTCTATAACAAAGAGAAACAGCCTGATGGAATCCAAGTACGAGATAAATGAAGACTGTCTTGAGCACATCTCATCATATAAGTTTTCTGTGCTAATATTAAGAGGCGGAATGAAATGGGACGATCGCAGAAAAGTAGTATTAGGGAAGGGACACACAAGATTTACATTTGTTGGAAAGGCTCTGGGAAGAGGAGGCGCTGTAAAGGAAGTACCGTACAAGACACTACTGCAACTCGCTGTGAAGTGTTGTACAAGTGCTTCGAGTCATTATCAAGTTGGCATGACAACAGAAATCGGACGAATTGACGGACGCGCTCCTTTCATTGTGGCAGTCCTGTATGACTCGCACGGAAGTGTAACAGAAATGCTTGGCGAACTTAAATAAAAATCCTTAGGAGAAAGACAACGTATAGTTCTCACTAAATCCTGTACACTAAGTAAAGATATTAATGAAATGTTTTAAACATGCAACTGTTCGTAAGTTAACACTAAGATAAAGGTATATGTCTGCACAGGGTTAAATTACGATACATAACCTCGCTGGCACAGTCAGCGAACAATTCTCATCACATCTCAGGTTAATCTAATGCATTATGTAACTGTAATGCACCCGATGATGGCAGCATGCTGCAGAAACGCTGCTTGCTAATAAATATTAGTAAATAGTGACGGATGCAGTAAAAATTATTTCAGAAAATTTATAATACTTTTACTGACCGTAACCATTTCCATTCAATATGAATAAATTATAGTTTGAATCTAGACATCTACTTTTCGAAGAAAATTGTGCGACCGTCGCACACCTGGTCTAGAGATCATAGGAACAAGATACGAGAGCTTACGGCATCTACAGAGATATATACGCAGTCGTGTAACGAAAGAATAGAATAGGCCACATTATCGATAACATTGCCACGAAGTACCGTGCGCCAGGTATTCCACAGTAGCTTGTAGAGAATACATGTAGATTTAGATTCCTGAGCCCATTCACAAATCCAGCAAGAGTCTCAATTACTGTTATGTCTTAAACGCCTTTTTCTGTCCATAGATCACGAAACACAATGGTCGTCCGTGATCTGTGGCTTCCGCAGATGAATCTGTCATAGCTCACCGTCCTTCAGTCACAGGTCTTGCCTTACCTTCTGTTAAAGTACGTTGAGGTATAGTGCCTGAAGGTGAGTTTGTGTTTGAAACGTAGGGCGTTGTAAGACAGTGTGGTGGATCTCTGAGATTCATATCGGATTTTCGTGTACTTGAGATGTTACCTGAGTGGCTGGGCGCGTACTGGCCTTGACGCTGATGGAAACACGTACCTTTGAGGTGTTGGTGTGCTCGTCGTGCCTTGGACTGGTGCTGAGGGCGTGAGTGCAGCAACGCGCTGGACTGCCGGGCTGGGACTGCTCGGAAGACGCTCTGTGCGGGCCTTGATGGCTGAGACGCTCTCCCCCTCCCTCCTCCCCCCGGCTCTCGTTCCTACCTGGCAGCTTTCTCCGCCGGCACGACGTGGGAGGAGTGGGGAGTGGAGAGTACGGAACCCTGGCCTTGCTGGTCTGCCGCTCCTCGGTCTGCTGGAGACGCTGCCCTCCCGGGTTTACCCATCCGGGGCAGGAGTCTGCTGACGGGCTCGGCTGCGTACAGGGCCTCAGGGGCCTCACTCTGCTTCCGGTGCCTGGTGCCTACCCAGTAGATGACGTGTGCAACAAGGAATAAGAGTACGTCGACAGGGACGGCGCACTGGTTCAGCTAGACATGTGAGCTGAAGAGGAAATACTGAATCTGACGATAGCTTTGATCCCCAATGTCTTGAAATTGGCTGGCATAAACTACTCATCAGTGTCCAGTAACAGTAGAATATTTACATCAGCAACATCTAAATCTACATCTTTACTCCGCAAGTTGCAGCATCAGAAAACTGCAGTGAAATGCAGGAAGATCTGCAGCGGATAGGCACTTTGTGCAGAGAGTGGCAACTGACCCTTAACATAGACAAATGTAATGTATTGCGAATACATAGACAGACGAATCATTTATTGTTTGATTATATGATAGCGGAGCAAACACTGGTAGCAGTTACATCTGTAAAATATCTGGGAGTATGATTGCGGAACGATTTGAAGTGGAATGATCATATAAAAATAATTGTCGGTAAGGCGGGTGCCAGGTTGGGATTCATTGGGAGAGTCCTTAGAAAATGTAGTCCATCAACAAAGGAGGTGGCTTACAAAACACTCGTTCGACCTATACTTGAGTATTGCTCATCAGTGTGGGATCCGTACCAGGTCGGATTGACAGAAAAGATTGAAAAGATCAAAAGAAGAACGGCCTTTTTCGTCACAGGGTTATGTGGTAAGCGTGATGGCGTTACGGAGATGTTTAGCAAACTCAAGTGGCACACTCTGCAAGAGAGGCGCTCTGCATCGCTGTGTAGCTTGCTGTCCAGGTTTCGAGAGGGTGCGTTTTTGCACCCCCCTACTTATATGTCCCTAGGAGATCACGAATGTAAAATTAGAGAGATTCAAGCGAACACGGAGGCTTACCGGCAGTCGTTCTTCCCGCGAACCATACGCGACTGGAACAGGAAAGGTAGGTAATGACAGCGGCACGTAAAATGCCCTCCGCCACACACCGTTGCGTGGCTTGCGGAGTATAAATGTAGATGTATATTTAGAAGGCCCAGAGAAGTGTTTTCTGATCCTTACTGTTCATTTAGTGTACTAATGGCCCTCCACACAATATTAATAGTAACCTCAGACTTTCCGTAAATTACTTGATTTTCTCTAATGAAATACTATGTCCAAAAAGCTGCATAAGCATTCAGTCGGATCCTGCTATGGTTACAAAGTGGTACCAAGACTGGAAACTAGCCATAAATGTTCAGAAATGTAAAACTGTGCACGTCACAAAAAGAAAGAAAGTGTAGCATCCTGCGATAAAATCAGTCGGCGAAATCATGCAGGTACATGGGAGTAACAGTTTGTATGGGCATGAATGAAACGATCGCATAGATTTAGTCGTCGGTAAATCCAGAGCAGAATCCTGTCCATTGGTATAATACTAGGAAAATGAAATCATTGTACGAAAGAGATTGTCAATGAAATATTCGTGTTTCACCGATCCTTTAATACTGCTGAAATGTACGGGGCCCGTACCAAATAGAACTAACAATTGATATTGTATTTATACAGTAAAGGGCATAACGAACTACTGCATATGCGTTTGACTTGCAGGGGGGGAGTCAATGTGTTGCTGGAAGAACTGACCTTGTAGACGTTGAGACATGGATACATACTATTATGAGGAACCCTATTTATAACGTTCTAAGAAATAGTTTTGGATGAGGAATTTGAATATACAGGGTGATCCACTGATCGTCACCGGACCAAATATCTCACCAAATAAGCGTCAAACGAAAAAACTACAAAGAACGAAACTTGTCTAGCTTGAAGGGGGAAATCAGATGGCGCTATGGTTGGCTCGGTAGATGGCGCTGCCATAGGTCAAACTGATATCAACTGCGTTTTTTTAAATAGGAACCCCCTTTTTTTTAAATATTCGTGTAATACGTAAAGAAATATGATTATTTTAGTTGGACCACTTTTTTCGCTGTAATAGTCACAAACATATGGCTCACAATTTTAGACGAGCAGTTGACAACAGATATTTTTTTTCAATTAAAATACAGAACGTAGGTATGTTTGATCATTTTATTTCGGTTGTTCCAGTGTGATAATGTACTTTTGTGAACTTATCACTTCTGAGAACGCATGCTGTTACAGCGTGATTACCTGTAAATACCATATAAATGCAATAAATCCTGAAAATGATGTCCGTCAACCTCAATGCATTTGGCAATACGTGTAACGACATTCCTCTCAACAGCGAGTAGTTAGCTTTCCGTAATGTTCGCACCTGCATTGACAATGCACTGACGCATGTTGTCAGGCGATGTCGGTGGATCATGATAGCAAATATCCTTCAACTTTCCCCACAGAAAGAACTCCGGGGACGTCAGACCCGGTGAACGTGCGGGCCATGGTATGGTGCTTCGACGACCAATCCACTGGTCATAAAATATGCTATTCAATACCGCTTCAGCCGCACGCGAGCTATGTAGCGGACATCCACCAAGTTGGAAGTACATCGCCACTCTGTCATGCATTGAAACGTCGTGTAGTAATGTCAGTAGAACATTACGTAGGAAATCAGCATACATTGCACCATTTAGATTGCCATCGATAAAATGAGGGCCAATTATCCTTCCTCCCATAATGCCGCACCATACATTAAGCCGACAAGGTCGCTGATGTTCCACCTGTCGCAGCCATCGTGAATTTTCCGTTGCCCAATAGTGCATATTATGCCGGTTTAAGTTACCGCTGTCGGTGAATGACGCTTCGTTGCTAAACTGAATACGTGCAAGAAATCTGTCACCGTCCCGTAATTTCTCTTGTGCCCAGTTGCAGAACTGTACACGACGTTCAAAGTCGTCTCCATGCAATTCCTGATGCATAGAAATATGGCACGGGTGCCATCGATGTTGATGTAGCATTCTCAACACCGACATTTTTGAGATTCCCGATTCTCGCGCTATTTGTCTGCTACTGATGTGCGGATTAGCCGCGACAGCAGCTAAAACACCTACTTGGGCATCATCATTTGTTGCAGGTCGTGACTGACGTTTCACATGTGGCTGAACACTTCCTGTTTCCTGAAGTAACGTAACAATACGGCGAACGGTCCGGACACTTGGATGATGTCGTCCAGGATACCGAGCAGCATACATAGCACACGCCCGTTGGGCATTTTGATCGCAATAGCCATACACAATACGATATGGATCTTTTCCGCAATTGATAAACGGTCCATTTTAACACGGGTAATGTATCACGAATGAAATACCGTCCTTACTGGCGGAATGTTACGTGATACCACGTACTTGTACGTTTGTGACTATTACAGCGCCATCTATCAGAAAGCGAAAAAAATGGTCCAACTAAAACATTCATATTTCTTTACGTACTACACGAATATGTAATAAATATGGGGGCTCCTATTTTAAAAAAAACGCAGTTGATATCCGTTTGACCTATGGCAGCGCCATCTTGCGGGTCAACTATAGCGCCTTATAGAGGAGTTTCGTTCTTTGTAGTTTTTTCGTTTGATGCTTACTTCGAGAGATATTTGGCCCGGTCACTATGAATGGACCACCCTGTATACACTGTAAGGAAAAAAATGAAGCTCTACGAAGGAATTGTCCCAATAGGACCGAAATCGATAGATGTGATGTACATATACAGATAATCAAATGATAACAATTTCAGAAAAAGTGAATGGTTTATTCAAGAGAAAGAGATTCACAAATTGAGCAAGTCACTAACGAGTTGCTCCACTCTTGCCCTTATTCAAGCAGTTATTCGGCTTGGTATTGATTGTTAGAGATGTTGGACGCCCTGGTCCAAGTGGCTCGTAATGTCTTCAGAATCCGTAGATGGTTGGATGGCCCTGCCCATAACGCTCCTAAAGTTTTCAGTTGGGGAGAGATCCAGTGAAGTTACTGACCAAGGAAGGGCTTGGTCAGCACGAAGACAAGCAGTAGAAATTCTAGCCCGGAGCGGATGGGGATTATCTTGCTGGAACATAAGGCCAGACCGGCTTGGATGAAAGGCAACAGAACAGGGCCTAGAATATCGTCGCCGTAACGCTGTGTTGTAAGAGTGCCACAGACGACAACGAAGAGGGTCCTGCTGTGAAAACAAATGGCAACCAAGACCATCACTCACGGTTGTTGGGCCGTATGGCTGACGACAGTCAGGTTGTCATGCCACCTCTCTCCAGAGCGTCTCCAGACACGTCTTCGGCATGGAATCTCATGTTCTGGAGTAGAAGTGACATCAGCGGTAAGTCTCGCTCTGGACTGAGGCCCAGTAACCAGGGAAGATGTGTCTGGAGACACCCTGGACAGCAGTGGGTTGCCAACCTGACTGTCACTCGTCGGACGTCCCGACAACGCGGAGTGATGGTCTGAAGTACCATTTATTTTCACACAAGGACCTCTTTGGTTGTCGTTCGTGTACCCTTAGAGCATAGCGGCGCATCTACGGTATTCTACGTTACGTTTTGGTGCCTTCATAGCAAGCCGTCCTGGGCTTACATTTCAGCAAGACAGTGCCCGCCTGCACTCGAAGAGAACTTCTACCGCTTGCCTTCGTTCTTGTCAGATCCCACCTTAGCCAGCAAGATCACCAGATCTGTCTCCAACTGAGAACGCTTGAAGCATTATGGACGGGGCTCTCCACCAGGCTCGGGGTTTCGACTATTTCACGCTCCAATTGGGCGTAATTTTCCACGATACTGAGGAGGAGAACATCCAACGATTCTATCAATCAATGCAAAGCTGAATAGCTGCTTGCATGAAAGGCAGAGGTGGATCATCGTGTTATAGACTTGCCCAGTTTGCGAATCTCTTTCTCCTGTACAAATCATCCAATCTTTCTGAAACAGTAATCGTTAGCTTGTCTCTGCATGTAAATGGCATGTACCGGTTTACGTCCCATTTAGTTAATTCCTTCGCGGCGCATCACTTTCTTTTTGTCTTAGAGTGTATTACACACCCCTACTTATGGCCCTTGTAAAGTTCACAGGGATAAGATTAGACTAACTGCAGCTCATACAGAGGCGTTTAAGCATTGATTCTTTCCGCTATCCGTACAGAAATTGATCGGGGGAAACCCTAATAACTGGTACAATGAAGAGTATCCTCCGCCACACATTCCGCAGTAGTTTTGCACAGTAGGGATATAGTTTAGATATGATGTGAGGCTGTGGGTGTTTTGTGTGTTTGTGTAACTTCATCCCGCTCCCCCTCTCTCTTTCTTATTCCAGTCGTGAGTGATGTGTTTCATGGTCGTTCAGCGAGGTATACCTAGGACGGAGCAATGTACTGGGAAGGTTCGCTGCCGGTATTTTAATAGTAAACCACATTGTGGACACTTGGTCACACAACCATCGCTAATGAGACGGCGATCTGCATGTGACCTACTGCGAAGCGTCGAAGTATTTTACCCCACAATCAGAGTCCAATGACGTCTCTGCGACATTTCGTGGTAAACTGTAAGAAACTCCAACCACGACTGTTCAGGTGCCCAGATTTTCTCTGTATTTTGAAGCACGTGTTTGTTCCACGCGACGAGCATCCGTTTCTGCAGAGACAGCATGCTAGAGGTTTGCACGGAACTTCTGGCTCCCGTTTATTGCGATAATCAGTTTTCTCTTTGCTTTTTACATTTTGTGCCCAGCTTTGCAACATTAATGTAAAAGGCTGTAGAATATTCTCACATACCGATCTGAGCACAGGTTTCAGATAGTTAATAACTGGATTTTCGCAAGGTGACGGGCATCTTTTTCGAGCCATTTTTCAGCGTTTCTATCTTACCTCTGAATTAAAATAAAACTATGATTTTCTTTGTATGTGTTCAACGTTCCATGTTACTCTCACCGACTGAATTAGTATTCCGGTGCAGGTCTTTCAATCGCTTTTATTTCCTTCTCTGTTTTTCAGTAAGCTACCATTCAACGACTGCCATCGTTTTGTCCACGAATAAACTAATTTTATTGCTCTATTTTACACCCTTCCTTCCTGCTGAATCTACCGCCAAGTTTATTAAACGCATTTTATGTCAGTGAAATACCTCTTATTAACACGTTACTCACACAAAGAGAACTTTTTACGTGTTATTGACGCAGAATGTTAAATTTCATTGAATTGGAAGCAATTACCCGCATTTCATCAATTAGTAACTTAGCACGATGTGGATAGGTAACCAAATCCTCATGCCGTAAACGGAGGATGGGTCTTCAGGTACCGTTTCCTTTTGCGCCGTTCCCTCTTCGATACGAAATTGGCGTATGGGAATGATTTTCGATTAACTTCCTAAGAGCTATAATTCCTCTTATTTTCTGATTGTGGCCATTTGGAAAGATGTATGTGGGCTGAAGTTGCCCCACTCTTCCCGAAACGTACTCTCACAGAATCTCAATAGCAAACCTCTACATGACGCAGTATTCCTTTCTTACAGGGCCAGCCACTGGACTTTGTTGAGGATCCCTGTAAGGCTCTCGCGCGACGAAATGAGCCGGTCTTCGTTCGATCTTATCTATCTCTATTATTAGTACAAGATGGCAGGTGTCATAGACTGACGAACAACACCCATGAATCGGTGGAACAAGTGTTTTGTAAGCCACTTCTTCCATGGATGAAATAAATTTCTTTAAGATTCTTCCAATTAATTTCACCCCGGCAACTGCTTTCCCTGCAATTTATTTTATATAGCTATTACGATTTGGGCTGCTCCGGATGGTTACTCCTAGCCACTTTATGGTAGTTACCGTTTTCTGGGATTGTAGGCAAAAGTGTAATCAAATAACAAATGTTTCTTCGCGCATTTATACGCAGTCGTTACATTTACTTGCTTTCAGAGTCCACTGCCAGCCCCGCATCATTCATCTATACCTTGCTGCCCTTTCTACAGACTTCTAGAACTGGTGACCTCCTACAGACAACAACATCATTTGCGAATAGCCTCAGCAGTCTACTAGTCTATCTGGGTGATCGTTAATAAGCACGATGCTCCAGGAATTCCTGACGATTTTGAAACTAAAACAACGATTCAGAGGAAAATGTAAATGTTTATTTATTGATAAAGGTATGTTCTTTTCTTACTGAACGTTAGTGTATGTCGCTATTAATTGACGACAACATTCATTAGTGTCTTTCATGCTGAATAACACAATCATGTAGTCTGTCTGGAAGAGATCACAAGACGCGCCGAAACATTTCGTTTGAAATCTCCCGAATGCACTCACGCATTCGATATTTCAGATCATCGACACTGGTTGAATGTTATAGGCAGTTCTATACAAAATAATCAGGCGCTGTCAGGTCGGGCGAAAAAGTGGGTATGTTTGTTTGGTGATGTTTGGTTTGTGGGGCGCTCAAATGCGCGGTTATCAGCGCCTGTGCCAAATCCGAATTTTTACGGGTCCAATTCTTTACTCAGTCCAATCGAGTCACTGTCACGAATGATGAGGGTGATGATGAAATGAGGAGGACATCACAAACACCCAGTCCCCGGGCGAAGAAAATCCCCAACCCGGCGGAAATCGAATTCGGGACCCCGTGATCCAGAGGCAGTAACGCTAGCCACTAGACAACGAGCTGCGGACGAGTAGGTCTATTGATGTTCGCAAAGCGAGAAATGACTCTGCCTGCAAACATTTCGTTCAGGAGTCACAAGAAATGGCGCGCAGTATCGGCTGTTGTCCAACCTTGGTGGAACGGTTTGTGACATTGGGGATTGACTTCATGGCGCAGAAATGTTTGCAACGAGGCTATACAACCCTCAAAATTTACCGTTATATTATGGCTCCCATTTTCAAAAAATTACGAACTAAGAACGCACCTGGAGATAACGGCGCCCAGTACTGTAACATTTGCACTACGCATAGGACGCTCCAGAAATTCACGAGGGGCGTGGGCAGCCCAGAACCTGCAGTTCTCTTCGTTTACATACCCAAGCGAATGGCCTCATCTGACATTACTAACCAGTTCAGAATGTCCTATTCAGCGTGTAGATGCTCCAAGAACTCCTTGTAAAAGTGGAGACTCGTCGTCTTGTGTTTTCACAAGTGTTATAGAGGATTTGGATCTTGTACTCACGGTAGGGCAGATCTCTCTGCGGGACATCCGTCGACTTAAGTGCGATCCCTTGCCAACGAGCTGACCGTGGAAGATTATGCAAGATCGCATCCTGTACACGATTCGCATTTTCCGCTGTGCGTACCAAACGAGGATATCCTGTAGGTCTACTGTCCTTCACAGTTCTATCTTGACGCCATTTCGATAGCCATAGCAACAGAGTAGTCCCCCCATGAACCATGGACCTTGCCGTTGGCGGGGAGGCTTGCGTGCCTCAGTGATACAGATAGCCGTACCGTAGGTGCAACCACAACGGAGGGGTATCTGTTGAGAGGCCAGAGACGTGTGGTTCCTGAATAGGGGCAGCAGCCTTTTCAGTAGTTGCAGGAGCAACAGTCTGGATGATTGACTGATCTGGCCTTGTAACAATAACCAAAACGGCTTTGCTGTGCTGGTACTGCGCACGGCTGAAAGCAAGGGGAAACCTCGGCAGTAATATTTCCCGAGGGCATGCAGTTTCACTGTATGATTAAATGATGATGGCGTCCTCTTGGGTAAAATATTCCGGAGGTAAAATAGTCCCCCATTCCGATCTCCGGGCGGGGACTACTCAAGAGGATGTCGTTATCAGGAGAAAGAAAACTGGCGTTCTATGGATCGGAGCGTGGAATGTCAGATCCCTTAATCGGGCAGGTAGGTTAGAAAACTTAAAAAGGGAAATGGATAGGTTAAAGTTAGATATAGTGGGAATTAGTGAAGTTCGGTGGCAGGAGGAACAAGACTTCTGGTCAGGTGACTACAGGGTTACAAAAACAAAATCAAATAGGGGTAATGCAGGAGTAGGTTTAATAATGAATAGGAAAACAGGAATGCGGGTAAGCTACTACAAACAGCTTAGTGAACGCATTATTGTGGCCAAGATAGATGCGAAGCCCACACCTACTACAGTAGTACAAGTTTATATGCCAACTAGCTCTGCAGATGACGAAGAAATTGAAGAAATGTATGATCAAATAAAAGAAATTATTCAGATAGCGAAGGGAGATGAAAATTTAATAGTCATGGGTGCCTGGAATTCGGTAGTAGGAAAAGAGAGAGAAGGAAACGTAGTAGGTGAATATGGACTGGAGCAAAGAAATGAAAGAGGAAGCCGCCTGCTAGAATTTTGCACAGAGCACAACTTAATCATAACTAACACTTGGTTCAAGAATCATAAAAGAAGGCCGTATACATGGAAGAAGCCTGGAGATACTAAAAGGTATCAGATTATATAATGGTAAGACAGAGATTTAGTAACCAGATTTTAAATTGTAAGACATTTCCAGGGGCAGATGTGGACTCTGACCACAATCTATTGGTTATGACCTGTAGATTAAAACTGAAGAAACTGCAAAAATGTGGGAATTTAAGGAGATGGGACCTGGATAAACTGAAAGAACCAGAGGTTGTACAGAGTTTCAGGGAGAGCATAAGGGAGCAATTGACAGGAGTGGGGGAAAGAAATACAGTAGAAAAAGAATGGGTAACTCTGAGGGATGAAGTAGTGAAGACAGTAGAGGATCAAGTAGGTAAAAAGGCGAGGGCTAGTAGAAAATCTTGGGTAACAGAAGAAATATTGAATTTAATTAATGAAAGGAGAAAATATAAAAAAGCAGTAAATGAAGCAGGCAAAAAGGAATACAGAGGTCTCAAAAATGAGATCGACAGGAAATGCAAAATGGCTAAGCAGGGATGGCTAGAGGACAAATGTAAGGATGTAGAGGCTTATCTCACTAGGGGTAAGATAGATACTGCCTACAGGAAAATCAAAGAAACCTTTGGAGATAAGAGAACCACTTGTATGAACATCAAGAGCTCAGATGGAAACCCAGTTCTAAGCAAAGAAGGGAAAGTAGAAAGGTGGAAGGAGTATATAGAGGGTATATACAAGGGCGATGTACTTGAGGACAATATTATGGAAATGGAAGAGGATGTAGATGAAGATGAAATGGGAGATACGATACTGCGTGTAGAGTTTCACAGAGCACTGAAAGACCTGAGTCGAAACAAGGCCCACGGAGTAGACAACAATCCATTGGAACTACTGACGGCCTTGGGAGAACCAGTCATGACAAAACTCTACCAGCTGGTGAGCAAGATGTACGAGGCAGGCGAAATACCCTCAGACTTCAAGAAGAATATAATAATTCCAATCCCAAAGAAAGCAGGTGTTGACAGATGTGAAAATTACCGAACAATCAGTTTAATAAGCCAGAGCTGCAAAATACTAACACGAATTCTTCACAGACGAATGGAAAAACTAGTAGAAGCCGACCTCGGGGAAGATCAGTTTGGATTCCGTAGAAATACTGGAACACGTGAGTCAATACTGACCTTACGACTTATCTTAGAAGAAAGATTAAGGAAAGGCAAACCTACGTTTCTAGCTTTTGTAGACTTAGAGAAAGCTTTTGACAATGTTGACTGTAATACTCTCTTTCAAATTCTGAAGGTGGCAGGGGTAAAACACAGGGAGCGAAAGGCTATTTACAATTTGTACAGAAACCAGATGGCAGTTATAAGAGTCGAGGGACATGAAATGGAAGCAGTGGTTGGGAAGGGAGTGAGACAGGGTTGTAGTCTCTCCCCGATGTTATTCAATCTGTATATTGAGCAAGCAGTAAAGGACACAAAACAAAAATTTGGAGTAGGTATTAAAATCCATGGAGAAGAAATAAAAACTTTGAGGTTCGCCGATGACATTGTAATTCTGTCAGAGACAGCAAAGGACTTGGAAGAGCAGTTGAACGGAATGGATAGCGTCTTGAAAGGAGGATATAAGATGAACATCAACAAAAGCAAAACAAGGATAATCGAATGTAGTCGAATGAAGTCGGGTGATGCTGAGGGAATTAGATTACGGAATGAGACGCTTAAAGTAGTAAAGTAGTTTTGCTGTTTGGGGAGCAAAATAACTGATGATGGTCGAAGTAGAGAGGATATAAAATGTAGACTGGCAATGGCAAGGAAAGCGTTTCTGAAGAAGAGAAATTTGTGAAAATTCTGAAACTATTTGTATGGAGTGTAGCCATGTATGGAAGTGAAACGTGGATGATAAATAGCTTAGACAAGAAGAGAATAGAAGCTTTCGAAATGTGGTGGAACAGAAGAATGCTGAAGATTAGATGGGCAGATCACATAACTAATGAGGAGGTATTGAATAGAATTTGGGAGAAGAGGAGTTTGTGGCACAACTTGACAAGAAGAAGGGACCTGTTGGTAGGACATGTTCTGAGGCATCAAGGGATCACAGATTTAGCATTGTAGGGCGGCGTGGAGGGTAAAAATCGTAGAGGGAGACCAAGAGATGAATACGCTAAGCAGATTCAGAAGGATGTAGGTTGCAATAAGTACCGGGAGATAGAGTAGCATGGAGAGCTGCATCAAACCCGTCTCAGAACTGAAGACCACCACAACAACAACAATGGTACATATCGTTACTGACGTCAAGTTCTGATACTAAAGACGATTTACACAGAAGGTAGTTTAATGCATGACCATTGGCCTGTACGCAAGCAGTAAATCGTCTGACAACTCACTGTAGTGTCTATTCGAAGATTCCTGGCATGTCATGCAGTGGTGCCAGCAGCCACGGCAATTTTTGCGATGAGATCTTCTGTTTCCACAACTGTTTCATACACCAGCTGCTTAATATGCCCCCAGAGGAAGAAACACAGACTCTTGAGGGCAGGGTATTAACGATTCCTGAAGGTATCTCTTGGATTATTCCTCACAGTAACGCTGAAATGGGTGGGCGTCTCATCGTGATGGAAGTACATCCTCCAGCAAAACTCGTGTTCCAAGCAAAAGCGATATCTCCGTCCTTTGAGACGGAATGGAAGAGTGTATGATCCAATGAACTTATACTGAGAATGCCGGCCCTCACATTAACACCGAATAGCTGTTGATTGGTGCGAGGTTGGGTACATCGTGGAGTTACATGTGCCCAAACATGCTAATTGTGAGCTTTTGAATGTCAGTACACATTCGCAACCAGCAACACCGACACTACAGCTTACGTCAGCATCAGTTATGAAATGTTCTCCAACATTAGAAGTTAACTCCAGATACCTTATTATGTTCCTCACCGAAAAACATTTTTGTTTTAATGTTCTCTACCTCCTGTCCACCCCCCCATGAACCATGGACCTTGCCGTTGGTGGGGTGGCTTGCGTGCCTCAGCGATACAGATGGCCGTACCGTAGGTGCAACCACAACGGAGGGGTATCTGTTGAGAGGCCAGACAAACGTGTGGTTCCTGAAGAGGGGCAGCAGCCTTTTCAGTAGTTGCAGGGGCAACTGTCTGGATGATTGACTGATCTGGCCTTGCAACATTAACCAAAACGGCCTTGCTGTGCTGGTACTGCGAACGGCTGAAAGCAAGGGGAAACTACAGCCGTAATTTTTCCCGAGGACATGCAGCTTTACTGTATGATTAAATGATGATGGCATCCTCTTGGGTAAAATATTCCGGAGGTAAAATAGTCCCCGATTCGTATCTCCGGGCGGGGACTACTCAGGAGGATGTCGTTATCAGGAGAAAGAAAACTGGCGTTCTACGGATCTGAGGGTGGAATGTCAGATCACTTAATCGGGCAGGTAGGTTAGAAAATTTAAAAAGGGAAATGGATAGGTTAAAGTTAGATATAGTGGGAATTAGTGAAGTTCGGTGGCAGGTGGAACAAGACTTTTGGTCAAGTTACTACAGGGTTATAAACACAAAATCAAATAGGGGTAATGCAGGAGTAGGTTTAATAATGAATAGGAAAATAGGAATGCGGGTAAGCTACTACAAACAGCATAGTGAACGCATTATTGTGGCCAAGATAGATACGAAGCCCACACCTACTACAGTAGTACAAGTTTATATGCCAACTAGCTCTGCAGATGATGAAGAAATTGAAGAAATGTGCGATGAAATAAAAGAAATTATTCAGATAGTGAAAAGAGACGAAAATTTAATAGTAATGGGTGACTGGAATTCGAGTGTAGGAAAAGGGAGAGAAGGAAACATAGTAGGTGAATATGGATTGGGGCTAAGAAATGAAAGAGGAAGCCGCCTAGTAGAATTTTGCACAGAGCACAACTTAATCATAGCTAACACTTGGTATAAGAATCATGAAAGAAGGTTGTATACGTGGAAGAACCCTGGAGATACTAAAAGGTATCAGATAGATTATATAATGGTAAGACAGAGATTTAGGAACCAGGTTTTAAGTTGTAAGACATTTCCAGGGGCAGATGTGGACTCTGACCACAATCTATTGGTTATGACCTGTAGATTAAAACTGAAGAAACTGCAAAAATGTGGGAAATTAAGGAGATGGGACCTGGATAAACTGAAAGAACCAGAGGTTGTACAGAGTTTCAGAGAGAGCATAAGGGAACAATTGACAGGAATAGGGGAAAGAAATACAGTAGAAGAAGAATGGGTAGCTCTGAGGGATGTAGTAGTGAAGGCAGCAGAGGATAAAGTAGGTACAAAGACGAGGGCTGCTAGAAATCCTTGGGTAACAGAAGAAATATTGAATTTAATGGATGAAAGGAGAAACTATAAAAATGCAGTAAATGAAGCAGGCAAAAAGGAATACAAACGTCTCAAAAATGAGATCGACAGGAAGTGCAAAATGGCTAAACAGGGATGGCTAGAGGACAAATGTAAGGATGTAGAAGCTTATCTCACTAGGGGTGAGATAGATACTGCCTAGAGGAAAATTAAAGAGACCTTTGGAGAGAAGAGAACCACGTGTATGAATATCAAGAGCTCAGATGGCAGCCCAGTTATAAGCAAAGAAGGGAAGGCAGAAAGGTGGAAGGAGTATATAGAAGGTTTATACAAGGGCGATGTACTTGAGGACAATATTATGGAAATGGAAGAGGATGTAGATGAAGACGAAATGGGAGATACGATACTGCGTGAAGAGTTTGACAGAGCACTGAAAGACCTGAGTCGAAACAAGGCCCCCGGAGTAGACAACATTCCATTAGAACTACTGACGGCCTTGGGACAACCAGTCCTGACAAAACTCTACCAGCTGGTGAGCAAGATGTATGAGACAGGCGAAATACCCTCAGACTTCAAGAAGAATATAATAATTCCAATCCCAAAGAAAGCAGGTGCTGACAGATGTGAAAATTACCGAACTATCAGTTTAATAAGCCACGGCTGCAAAATACTAACGCGAATTCTTTACAGACGAATGGAAAAACTGGTAGATGCAGACCTCGGGGAGGATCAGTTTGGATTCCGTCGAAATGTTGGAACACATGAGGCAATACTGACCTTACGACTTATCTTAGAAGAAAGATTAAGAAAAGGCAAACCTACGTTTCTAGCATTTGTAGACTTAGAGAAAGCTTTTGACAATGTTGACTGGAATACTCTTTTTCAAATTCTAAAGGTGGCAGGGGTAAAATACAGGGAGCGAAAGGCTATTTACAATTTGTACAGAAACCAGATGGCAGTTATAAGAGTCGAGGGGCATGAAAGGGAAGCAGTGGTTGGGAAAGGAGTGAGACAGGGTTGTAGCCTCTCCCCGATGTTATTCAATCTGTATATTGAGCAAGCAGTAAAGGAAACAAAAGAAAAATTTGGAGTAGGTATTAAAATTCATGGAGACGAAGTAAAAACTTTGAGGTTCGCCGATGACATTGTAATTCTGTCAGAGACAGCAAAGGAGTTTTGCTATTTAGGAAGTAAAATAACTGATGATGGTCGAAGTAGAGAGGATATAAAATGTAGACTGTCAATGGCAAGGAAAGCGTTTCTGAAGAAGAGAAATTTGTTAACATCGAATATAGATTTATGTATCAGGAAGTCGTTTCTGAAAGTATTTGTTTGGAGTGTAGCCATGTATGGAAGTGAAACATGGACGATAACTAGTTTGGACAAGAAGAGAATAGAAGCTTTCGAAATGTGGTGCTACAGAAGAATACTGAAGATAAGGTGGATAGATCACGTAACTAATGAGGAGGTATTGAATAGGATTGGGGAGAAGAGAAGTTTGTGGCACAACTTGACTAGAAGAAGGGATCGGTTGGTAGGACATGTTTTGAGGCATCAAGGGATCACAAATTTAGCATTGGAGGGCAGCGTGGAGGGTAAAAATCGTAGAGGGAGACCGAGAGATGAGTACACTAAGCAGATTCAGAAGGATGTAGGTTGCAATAGGTACTGGGAGATGAAGCAGCTTGCACAGGATAGAGTAGCATGGAGAGCTGCATCAAACCAGTCTCAGGACTGAAGACAACAACAACAACAACAACCTGCTGTGTGGATTTGAACGAATAGTTTCGGAACACTCTGTACAAGAAGTTAATCGTTTTGTGATGGTACCGCTCACCTAGAAGTGACGTGGGCAATTTTGTTAATAAACTAGATGAAGCCTTGGAAAGAGTCTCGACGCACAAAAAAAACTAACAATGAGTGGAGACATGAATGTTAACACAGATCTTGAGGGTGAAGTTTGTAATAACTTCCTAAGCATTTTGAACACTCATTGCGTAACACAAATGGTAAACACTACTTCTTGCGTCTCAAAGAGTTTGGTGCCAGTCTTAAACCAGGTACTTCCAGATATCAGAAAATTGTAACACATTTATTTCAGTCTTTCTCATCATTGCTGTCAGCGAATGAAGCGAAAGACAGGCTACTGGTAAATCAAACCTGAGATGAACTGGATATCGAAAACAATGTAGATGGTAAGTTCTCTAAATTTTGTACATAATTTAAATTAATTTTTGAGGAATCATTTTCAAAAGTAGCCACATTCATAACAGATGGTAAGGAAAATAGATGGATAACTGGGCATCGTCGAACGTTCTGCCAGACACTTAAATTTCTCAGTTCTTTACGAAAGCACTACTCTAGCCCACAGTTCTTAGATTACTATCACAAGTATAAAAAAGGAGGGTGCTGCTTGCTGCAGATAACTCATTCAATATCAAAAGAGTACATAATACAGAAAATAAAAGCAAAGTAATGTGGGATGTCATAAAAGAAGAATCTGGAAAAGACAGGCTCAAGTACAACGACATAAAAATTAAAGATGGGAGAAGAATGATAGAACATGCTCAGGAATTTGCAGATTTTGTAAATGACTACTTCTCTTATATTATGGAAAGTTTTTAATCAAATCTTCCTAAAACACATATAGCAACCTCAATTACTCAGACGGCAAGCATAGTGGCGGTGTTTCCCATAAAAACTCAGGGAGACTGTACAGAAATTAAAAAAGAAAAAGTCAGCAGTTACGCATGAAGTTCTAGTCTGCGTCGAAGGCGTGCAGGCCATATGTGTGTCTCCTGTTTAGGCCTTTTTGGGACGATTGAATCGAGGGACCATATTACGATTTCCCGCGGTGAAACAGTTTCGCGAGATCTAATTCAGTATTTCGGCATTTTTTCTGTCGTCTTCTGGTTTGGCCACGAAGTGACTGAACAGATTACCTCGATCTGCTTACTGTTTGTACGTGAGATCAAAACTTGTAATGATTCTTTGTCTGATCATTTGGAAAAAAATCTAATTTAAACTTCACTGAAAGCTTCTCACGTTGCCCTCGTTACGCTCATTTTCCCTTCGTTCAGCTGTTACTTGCCAACTAGGATTTAACTTCGCTAAAAACTGTGATGACGCTCTCTTTGCTTTCGTAGTTACCTCTTCACACAGCTAACGAACAACTGTGGGTCTTACCCGTTTCTCAAAGCCTTGCTCAGTACAGAGTGATTAAAGAGTACTGAAACACTCATTTGAATTTTATTCATTTGTGTTACACACCATCCTTGTCAACAGCTGAACATTTTATGTTAACTACTCAGATTCTCTGTAGTTTGTATCCTGTCCGTCTTGCAAACCAAAATATTTTCCTGTCCAACTACTGGAAAAATATTAAAAATCTCTAGGTCTGTGTTCAGTAGCACCAGAGATTAATATGCACGTACTAGGAGGTTGAAGTGTTAGTAGTTCAATTGTCACGTCATCGGCGATCAGATAACGGTCAGTAAGTCTCTCTGTTTTTTCTCAGATATGAAATGCGTTGACATTAAAGATGAAGCGTGTTTATAATATTCATTCTGGACTACAACCATGCCCCACTGGCAGAAGGTGAGCAGTGTTTACAAGATTGATTCTTGAGCACAACCACGCCTCAGCGACAAGTACGCACTCCTGAAAAACTTTACATACATTTGAATGTGATCGCATTGTGGGGTTGTGGGAACCTGGATAGGCGTATCGACGGATTATTGCATATATTGGGGACAATGTATCGGGGGGGGGGGGGGGGGGGGGGGTATCGCTGCTTTAAGCGGTACTCTGTGGAACGTTAGCACGCCTGTAGGCCAGGTTCTGCACGCCAGCGTAGTACAGACGCACCTCCAGATCGGCCCATTGTTTGAGCTACAGTGCCCGAGCGATCATTATCCATGTAGGAGAATCTGGCAGTTGTTACACCTGCTGTGTCGCGGAGGACCATCGGGAATCGTGTGCTTGCAGCAGTTCTAAGATCACGTGTGCCCCTGGCCTGGCAGCCACCGACATCACGACAAGCATGATTGCTCTGTCGTGAAAGATTAGGGGTCACAATATTTATTTGACTCTAACCAAGATGACTTTTCTCTTCTTAGATCAGATGGTGCAGGGTTTCTGAGCAATGGTAACCGTGGTGTGGGGGGTAGATTTGAGGTATCAGTTATAATCCTCATGGTTTCATTCGGATGTGCGACCAATTATTATTATTATTATTATTATTATTTTTCGTGGACAATTTTGAACCTCACAGTGTTCTGTGGTCGAAGAGACCAGAGCAACTGCTGCTGTTCGAAGACACTTTTCAATGGACCCCTTTGCTGTCCCAGTAAGTTTTCCAACGATGTAAATTGTATGTGGGTATTATCAACTTTAATGAACTGTGCTAATTCTGAGAAGTAACCATGGAGTTCCTGCAGTTTACATACATCACATTAAAATATTATTACATAATCAACTTCTGTTTCGGCAAGAAATTCATCAATAACCCTAACGAGTGTTTCTTCTTGCTTAAAAAGAACCATGTGTACGCCATTTGTACTCTCATGCCCGAATAGCTGCTGCCTCTGTATTTATTTTTCAGATGAAACCTTTTCATAACACATCATCTTCGTCATCCGAAATCAACATTCAGCATGTAATATCAACAAAGTGGCACATCTGTTCGAAGTATCAAGTCACAAACATGAAATTTTATACAGTTCGTTCTCATTTTCTTAGATGCTCATCAAGCGTTTTTCACTTTCACCTTTCACTGGTGAGATAATGAAATAGAGTGAGAGGAGCTCTACGCAACCGTTCCCTGGTCAGCGAAGGGAGATGTTTCAAATCTCCTGTGACTTCTACAGATCGAATCTGCGAACTAGGTTTCGCGCTCTCCTTTATACCAAGTGGCGTTCATTGTTCGTATCTCAGACGCTAAAATACAGAAATGGGATTCAGAGCGTAAACCTATTTCCGAAAATGTCAGAGTAGCAGGCTTTAATAGGTCTCAAGTACTAGTTGGTCGCTGACTTCCGTGCTATACACTTCGTTCCTTGGTCTATAGAATAATGCGTATTTAGTTCGATTTGAATATCAAAATTCTCACTGAGAGTTGCTATAGTATATTGCTCTCTATTAACCCATTTAGACCTAGCGTAATATAAACGTCACATAACAACCACAGTTGTTTTCTCTTGTTGGCAGCAATGTATATATTTGGAACGCCAATTGCTATAAGCCACTCTGTTAAGAAAGCTCTCATGTTGATATTTAAGCGTGTTTTCGCAAGAAGAAATCAGGAAGACAGTGTCTGGTGCCTCAATCACTGAAGGCTTTTTATGAAAAAGATTATGTCTTGGAGTAATAAATAAGTATTATTTTCTGTCGGAATAAATCACACAATTGTTAAAACTTTTGTTTTATTATAATGTTAAAGGTGCTGGAATTTATGATATAGATTACTCACAAAGTGGAAGTCATTATTACCGTTACATATCTAATTTTTAATTCAGTGTTGCACATATATTACGGTATATAGAACAGTAAATATAATGATTCTTTTCTCAGAGGCTTGACTATGCATGAAATTCTTGCTGTTCACAAAGAGGAGGAGAAGATGCAACATATATATTTATTGAGCGCCCTGAAGCCATTGTGGAGTCAGATGAATATCAATTTGGATGTACCAGAAACTCTATACATCTTAAAAACTGTAATCAGAGTTTGAGGAAGGGAGAATCTGAAAAGTGATAATGCTTTACTTCCTGAGAGCTAACATAGTAATTACAGAACCTTCACTATATTTCAGTGCTTTGAGCTGTTTTGAAACGATCAAATACTGACTCAACAAATACGCTTTGTTCAAGAACTGCCCAGCTCCAAAAATGAGGTATGAATTCATAAATAACAAAAAATGATTACTGTTGGCTAAACACAATGTAAACGACAGGGACTGATTTATTTTATTTATTGTCATGTACTTCACTTAATAGGTACCTACTTCTGCCTAGCGTGACATGTATGTTACACTTTCTTTTGCTTAAATTATTAATTAGTTTTTTGATTATCTTGTTGTAGCTTCTTTGATGAAAACAAACAAATAAATATCTCCCATGTAAAATTCAGAAGTGAAAGTTAATTCAGGCAGAAATGGAATAATGTTCTTCGAAAGCGTGCTCTGGTTGCTCATATTTAGTATCTACCAAAATTGTTTAGGTGTGCATCAGTTATTCTCCAAGATATACATATATTTAATATAACTTTTGGTGGGCTAGTCTTTTCAGTGACTACAACCTCTAAAATATAGAACTTGATGCCGATGTACCCTTCATATCATCAGACAATAAGTTTAAATTGTTGGTTAACACCTAGCATCTGCTGATAGGCTCTAAGTATTTCCACAACATATTACGTTACTCTCTCTTTGTTCTCCCCTCATACCTACTGAAATTTTACGTTGTCTCGTGATCCCTACTTTGGAAACTACGTAACTAAAAGCAAGTATACTAATTCAGAGCGTTCCGGTTTTGTGGTCAACTTAGCAACGCCACGAACGTATGTCCCAGCATCCTTCACAAAAATATCAAAAACGTATTTCTTGGTTTAAGGGCTGAACTGATTCTATTGATTCTGTAAGCATTCCGTCTATAGCCTCGCTTACTATTCATCGTTAAGCTCCGACCAGTGACAGGACAAAAGTCACAAAGAGATACAGTTCCTTCTGAGATAAGTAGCTTCTGAACTTACGTCCGGCTCTTTTGTGTTACTTCTTCATTCAAGCACCAGCTGCTTCGTGAGGCAGTTGTTACTTTGACCATACCTTCTAAAGACAAAGGTAACGCTATTCTCGCCGGAAAGGACTAGAGGCACATGATGATTCTGTCTGACGCTTATTTTTATTCTCCTTCTTCAAAAAAATACCATCACATTGGCAGAGTTAATGTTACCGTGAGGAACTTGCAGATTTAAAACCCCTTTCTTAGAAATGTACAGCATTATATAAATTGAAAGTTCTTGGGAGAATGCGATCAGTTGATGAAGAAAAAGAAATAGCATTAAAGTCGGAGCTAAAATGTCTGGCAGCGCACACTGTTTGCTCCAGATGTATTGCTTTCGTTTCAGTGCTGTTGTGAGGCTTCCAGCTTTTTGCTGAAGAAGTCTTTTACGAAAAGTCGACTAGCACGACATTGTTAGAACTTTAGCACAGAAAAATACTTGCAAACGTGATAGTGATTCCCTTTCTCAAGTCAAATTACATGAAGTGAGGGGCTGAAAGTCTATCGATATATTCATTCAGTCACAAAGGAATAAATTTTCTCTAGGTTTCCCAGGATTTGTTATTTGGACGTATGTGCTTCTTGTCATATTAAAGATTTGCAATGCTTGTAAATAAATGTCAATCGGAAGCAACGCAATATGAAGACAAGGGAAAAGCACTTGTGTTTCTTGTGTGTTGGTTGAACTGACATTCGACAGAAAATCATCTTGTTTAACCGAAAGGCTTTGTTGAATGATAGGTTACACACTGAACGTAATTTAAGAAACTAAGACAAATATTTCTAAAACGTTGTTGATAAGGTATCGGTACCTCCCCCCCCCTCCCCCCACCAACTCCATTGATTCTATAAGAGTTAATCCCCTATGTATAAAACGGCTTCAGACTTCTGATTACTCACAAATCAGGTAATGGCGTTAAACGATTGACGTTTAGCATGTAAACGAGAAAAAGTTTAGAAAAGGTCTGAAATTAATTTTTTGGAAGACTCTAAGCGCTCTCATTATCTAGTACAGGAAGAATATAATATGGGTAATTTGCGCTCCCTTTAAAGCAAATGCTATCTTTTCACGCTGCTCAGTGTTTATGGTGCCGTATCTCCTGAGCTGGTGTCGCACAATGATAAAATTTTGCAGGTGTAGTATATGTGGATACTATCTGTAAAATGCATTGCGAATAGAGTTAGAAGTAAAGATGTAATAAGTGGAAACGTCATGCCTGACGATGAAGGTTTACCGCCTGAATGGCGAAACAGCAGTAAGCGATAAAGTAATTTCCTTTTATAATTTTCTGGGGTGCCAGTGAGAAAAAGTTTCGTAATGGCTTAAAATTATGTGTAGAGGTTGGTGGAAGTGCTGTGATTCTCAGATACCGGATGAATGTAGTCCAGGTAATTTGCACACCATGAGTAACACAGCCTCAAGAATTATACCGTTTCAAACTATAGTGCTTGTCTTATTGTGTTATAACTTTTGCATAAAATTATTCTCTTTAATGAGTAGAGTATGGCAGAACTTAAAATTTCTAAATTCGGTCAATAATTGCATAAAATAGTGAAAATCGTGCTTTTGTTGCCCTAGGAAGCTCTTAGATAGCCAACCAGCAACTGGAATGTGCACCTGGAACAATGAACTGGGTTAGCCGTTTAGTAATATACAAGGGTTATTTGGTCCGAATTGTCGTATCTTAGCGAATGAAGTGCGAACGTTAAAATGCGTGTGCACACTCACTCCCAGCATGCCATGCTCGTCAAACGACGCCATTTGCATTCGCACTGTAGCAGTGAGCTGTTTTCCTTTTTTTCCGTTTTTCAGCGTCAGTTCAAATTGTTTAAAACAACTGATCAGTTCGCCGACTGTGATTTACGGTCAGTGAGTCGGTTTCTGATGCAAAGAATTCATAGACAGGCAATTGAGGTGTATGGCCCCAATACAATGAGTTGCAGCAAAGTGCGTAAGTGGGTAAGAGCTTCCAAGGACGAACAGTAAAATGTCCATGATCGCCCGTGATCAAGCCCATCATCAGATTTTGACAAAAAGCTTCATGGACACTGGCGATTCACAATTTCAACTTCAGCTATTGGAATTTCTGAATGTTGATGGAACAACTTTACAAAAATTGTCTCTGAAAACTGTGTGTTCCTAGGCCCAGCCAACATACGATGGTCACAGGCGCTCCACCGAACTGTCAGTGGAGAGCCTATGACCATCGTACGTTGGATGGGGTGAGGCAGCACACACAGGGTCGAGATAAGTAATATTATTGACTTGACACATATGTACCGTGTATTTACAAAAAAAAATTATGGGGTCTTGTCGCTGTTGGTGTTGATTTTAGCCTTTGACTATGCCGAATTAGCCAAGCTGCATTATATTTACCCACGCTGAAACCTAGGTAAACACCAGGTAGTTTGTGCAATCAAGGCGGAATTTTCATAATTATTTCGATACTTACGATTGCTGACGGGGTCTCCCAGCTATCTTATCCACCCAAAATATTTCTGGAACATTAACCGCTATTGGAAAACGACTTTCACCGGTATCAATGTAGGGCTGGGGCTCATGAATGTACATATTTGGAAACATTCTAAAACGAAAGCATAGTGTTTTCTAACACAAACTTATGTTTTTTTTAAATGGACCTCTTATATTTTTTCTTGAGCAATCCATAGCATGAAAAAGCACATACACAATGGCGTGGATTGCATCGCAATATACCGATTACATCCCGAGATATTAAGACGCGAAGTTGACGCTTGAAACACCCGACATGCGCTTCTAGCGCACGTCCTGAGGCCCAGGCGTGAACCCCATGCTGCCCGTAATCGCGATGTGACTGACATACGTAATCACACTTCCATACATATCAAGAGGTCCGAAACGAATAATACGGTCTGCTGCTATCCTGCATTAACGTCGTACATTCCAGCAGGTATTTAACCCATAGGCTAGGGCTGATGCAGTTCTGTAACAAATGTGTGTACCGCAACGTTAGTCACAAAGTTAACTTCGCTTATTGTTAATCCGTTACTAAAAGGGTAATGCCGTTCAACGTTAAAACTTTACTTTACTGTAGATCTAGCGCAAGCGACAGTTAATCATTCACTCGTAATAGTAAAATTCATGTTGATGGTTTTAGTGAAACGAGCAAGTGGACTAAAAGTTTTACCGTTGTTTAGGTAAAAATGTTTTGATTTGGGAAGTTCAGGTAGGACATAGAAGATGAATGTAAACATGTTTAACCAATTAGTTTTATTATCACATAATTATCAATGTTATGTTTATCTAATGCGTTAAATGACAAATTGTTGCAAATAAATGTTTCTTAACATCACTGGGTAAAATGGCCCTTTGTAGAAACTTCCACTGTGATAACAGCACTACATACTAAACATAGCGTTCACATCTCATGCTCAAAGTGATGCCCATTGGCTTGCCTTGCATACATAGGGTCACTCTGCGGATGAAGGATGCCCTACTTCGTGCTCTTTGATGGCTGTACAAGCATCAACAATGCGTTGCTTCATGTCATCTGGTGTTGTTGGTTCTTGTTCGTAAACAGCATCCTTCACTGCTCCCCAAAGAAAATAATCCAGCGGTGTAAGGTTCGGAGATCGGGCAGGCCACCTAACTGAGCCACCTCGTCCAATCCACCTACGAGGGAACTTACGGTTCAGAAGTCGTCGTGATCGTAAGGCGTTATGTGCAGGGCATCCGTCATGCTGATACCACCTGACCATTCTCCGGTTCAGAGGTACGGTGTCCAAGAGAACAGGAAGATTGTGTCGTATAAATCTGGAGTATTGTCTGCCATTTTAGATGCCATTTATAAAGAAAGGTCCGGTAATGGTACCTGAAATAATCTCACACCAAACATTAATTTTCCACGGACGTTGATGCTCTACCTGACGGAGCCAGTTTGGATTGTCTGCGGATCAATAATGCATATTCCTCATATTGACAATTCCTTTGTTGGAGAATGATGCCTGGAGGCAAAGAAAACATCTGCAAAAAATGTGGATTAGTCAGAAGTTTTTGCTGAGCCCACCGACAAAATGTTACCCTATTGCGGAAGTCATTTCCATGAAGATCCTGGTGTAAATGTACATGGTAAGAATGAAATTTATGAGTTTAAGAATACGCTGTGCACTTGATTTCGACACACCAACTTCACGTTCAATTTGACCTGTGCTGATTTGAGGATTCACAGCTATGGTAGCGAGCACAGTAACTTCAGCACGTTCATCTGTGCGTGTTCTAGGACTATAACGAGGTCTTGGATTTAAGCTTCCCGTTTCACGTAGACGAGATGTGAGACTACCAAACATCCGGCGCGAAGGCGATGGCTTGTCAGGGAATCGTCTTCTGTACAGTGGTTCTGCCTGAACAGCATTTCGTCCACCTACAACAGGGTACAGTACAGGTATGTAGAGTAGGGTAGAAAACAGACATATTAACTTAATAACCATAATGTTCGCTAACAGTACTATCAACAAACGAGCAATCTCATAACGTATTTCCCGTCAACGTACATTCTCTATAGATCAGCAGCATTTCTACCATATCTTCATGTGTGTACATTATACTGTACGGTATAAGTTCCACAACACAACGTTTATTCACAATGTGTACTACCTCCGTGCCGTCACTAGATTACTCTGATGCACGACTACACTGCAATCGGTTTACTGCACGCCAAAGCAACAAAAATGGGATGCTCGGAGGGTGGTGGAGTATAGGAGTTTGCATCGGTCGCAAATCATAAACAAGGCGAAGTGGTAACTGAGGCAGTAGAGGGAACTACGTTGGACACTCGACTAGGTAGAGCCAGGCCCTGCGTGACAGGCACAATGGTTCATATAACGCATTAGATAAACCTTATTTTAGGTGTGCAGGATAAATAAGACAACCTGACGGGTGTACAGCGATCGGTACTGGTTCATATTGTGTACGTACACACGTAAGAGGGAAACTATTCTGTGCTTATGAGAGTTGATGGCAGCAGACCGTATTATTCGTTTCTGACCTCTTGATAAGTATGGAGATGTGATTACACATGTCAATCACATCGCGATTACGGGCAGCATGGGGTTCACGCCTGAGCCTCAGGACGTGCGCTAGTAGCGCATGTCGGGTGTTTCAAGCGTCAACTTCGCGTCTCAATATCTCGGGATGTAATGGGAATATTGCGATGCAATCAACGCCCTTGTGTATGTGCTTTGTCATGCTATGGATTGCTGAAGAAAAAACATGGGAGGTCCATTTAAAAAAAAACACAAGTTTGTGTTAAAAAACACATATGCTTTCGTTTGAGAATGTTTCCAGATATGTTCATTCATGGGCCCCAGCCTACATTGATACCGGTGAAAGTCGTTTTCCAATAGCTATTATTGTTCCAGAGATATTTTGGGTGGACAAGATAGCTGGGCACCCTGTTATTTACTTGACACATATGTACCGTGTATTTATATAAAAAAATAATGTGGTCTTTCCGCTGTTGGTGTTGATTTTAGCCTTTGACTATGCCTAGTTAGGCTAGCTGCTTTATATTTACCCACGCTGAAACCTAGGTAAACACCAGGTAGTTTGTGCAATCGAGGCGGATTTTTCATAATTATTTCGATACTCACGATTGCTATCGTGCTGCAAGTGCTGAGTTTGTCTCGTACTTAGTGCTGTCGTTGTGATGCTGTTGACCGACACAGCACTTATAACTGTCTCCTACATAGCCCTTCCGTTCGTATCTTTTTTAAGTTCTGAAAGCATCAAAACAAGATTAGGGAATTAGCATAGCGTTAACTATGTAAATTGTGAAATGGAATCCTGTTTTTCTGCATAGACGTGGTAATCTTCTAGCGTGTAGCCAACGGTGATAACCGACAGGCAAGTGTCTGGAAAACCGAACGTCATCATCATCATCATCATCATCACCTCACAGTGCGCACTACTGACACAGAGAAGCGAGTGTTACGGCGTGTGGAAGATGGTCTTCAAATAAGAGTTCGATAAACTGTAGCTGTAAATCACCCTCTTACCTGGTCATTTCTGAACGTGCTGTTGCTTTGTCCTTATCACTTATAACGTAAGTTATAAAAGCGGTAGGCAAGGTTATACATTGGTGACCAGTAAATTTCGCAACATCAGAGCGAACAGCAACAGTAAAGAAATTTTACTTCTTGTGTATATAGGCTATAGTAGGAATAAATCTGTAGCTGAACTGGTGGCTGTAAAGGATGCGAATCGCATTACACAGATGTGCCACCTATGGTGGCAACAGCGGCTCTAACCTGATTAGGCACTGAGAAGAAGTGAATTCGGACATTCCATGCTGCTTCTGCTCTGTGCCAGAGTTCATTACTGGTAGTGGCTGGCTTGTTGCGCTGTACCATTTTCAAAGCGATCCACGACCACATCTTTTCAGTGGGTGAGAGATCTGGAGAATGTGCTGACGAGAGTACGAGACGAACATCGACATATCCGACTTGTTGCCTCTCGTTGCTGGCATGTCAAGGAAAACAGCAACAATTTCCACTGAACTGATAGTTCGTGGTGCTCCAGACATCACCACACTGTCCTTGTGGATGCTCACGGGATGACAGAGTCACGGAGAGTTGCCAAAAAAGTAAAAAAAAATAATCATCTAAGTACGAATACCAGCAACAAGCCATGTAACTTTGACGGAGGCTTACAGAGCCAATCCCTTCCGCCAGTTCATTAAGTATACATACGCATTAAAAAACCACTGATACCACCCTCGCTGACTGAGAAGTGGACGCAGTGGTCGACGCTGTCACGCACCACGTGTCAGCAAACCGACCAAACACCGTATATTGAGGCCATCAATCGACAAGCAGGGCAGAGTTCCATCCAGCAGCAAAGTGCGACCACGACCGACGCACTTCGAAACGAGCACCTCGGATTATTACCAGCCGACAGCACAAACTGTGAGAGTGAGTAGATTTATACTCAGTTAAGGCTGTAAACTAGAAAGAACTTCTAAAACTATCGTGGACTAGTATGTAACTCTCGATTGCGGCTAGTATTTTTTTTAACATCTGTCTGTATGTGCCTAGAACTAGGTATCATGTCCATTTAAATGTGTTACTAAATCTATAGATTTATTTAGAGCAGTAGTAACGGCACCTTTCATGATTCATGATCTAAAAACCATCTTTAGACGTTACTGTGCATTGCCTAATAATAATCGAGGTTTCAGCTGCTGTGACCACTTGTTCTGTTAATTTGTAGGAGCATCTTTGATGTTAAATGCCTCATCCGTGTTTCACTCTACGTAAAGTGGGTCTCAAGACCTAAGTCATAAACCAGTTCATTGCCTTCGGCATGCTCACGTAAACGTGTGAAGAAGCATTAAAAGCATACCAAAAGCCAACTTTGAGTCTCATTCTTGTATGAACTGCGTAACTAGCTCTTTAGCCTGCGATTGGAGTCACTTTGTACTGTTTCCAACCACAGAGACCTTAAAAACCTCAGCTCAACCTCTGTTCCGGTCTCAACCCCGCATGTAGCCGCTCGTGTCCTCAAGGTGGAGGATTATTGATGGTTACAATTTCTCTATTTATACGGTGTCTCTATCTTCATATTACAATGACCTTCAGACGTGCACGAAATGTCTAAGCTTGAGGGTTGTAGGTTCGTTGACAAACAGACGTTTTGCCCGGTCCTGCGGTCGCACTCGGATAGCCGAAGTAGGCGCTAAATCAGATTCGAGTCCCGATCCGGCACAAATTTTCAGGTGTCGTAATCAGCTGGCGTCAATCCAGATTAGCAAAATGCGAATCAATTTCGTAATAAAAGACGAATGACCTGGAATCCCATGTTGCCTACAGTCTCATAGTAAGAATCAAAGTAAGTATTTTACAACCTGTCTTGGGTTACGATATTTACCCTGATGTCAACGAGCCCATTTTCTGATGGTACCTGACGTGGCAGTAAGACGTTCCACGGCTGAGCGTATAGCGTGTTCAAAAATGGTTCAAATGGCTCTGAGCACTATGCGACTTAACTGCTGAGGTCATCAGTCGCCTAGACTTAAAACTACTTAAACCTAACTAACCTAATGACAGCACACACATCCATGTCCGAGGCAGGATTCCAACCTGCGATCGCAGCGGTCGCTCGGCTCCAGATTGTATCGCCTAGAACCGCACGGCCACTCCGGCCGGCAATAGCATGTTCACTATTTTGTCAAAAATATCCGGACACCCCTACGTAATCTGGAGTTGACCACTAGGTATCATGAGAGGCGGACCCGTCGGTATAAAAATAAGTGGACAGTAAGTATTGTGAGTAGAGAAACTGTACCAGCAGCGTAAGTCAGTCAGGAAGGCTCAGTGACTTCCATCGATGTCACCTGAATAACAAATACATCAGGGGCATTTCAACCCCATTCTAAAGCTGCCCAAGTAGACGGTTGGACATGTTATTGTCAATTGGAAACGTGAAGGAACAACCACGGCTAAACCAAGTACAATCAGAAATCAAGTACTTGTGGACAATGACTGCTGAGCACTGCGAAAGGTAGTTGTAAAAAACCAGATGAAATCAGCGGAATAAATCACCATTCAGTTCCAAAGGGCTTCTTCTAAGACTGTGCGTAGGGAGTTGAAAAGAATGGTGCACGATGACCGAGGAGCTCCTCATAATCTGCGCATTTCTGTAGTCAATGCAAAGCAAAGCTTGAGGTGGTGTAAAGAGCGACGCCATTGGACAATGAATGACTGGAAATGAATGATTTGGAGTATTCAGTCACGCTATGCCGTGTGGTAATCCGACAGAAGAATTTGGGTTTGATAAATGGCTGGAAAACGTTACCTGCCGTCGTGAGTAGTGATTCAAATGGCTCTAAGCACTATGGGACTCAACATCCGAGGTCATCAGTCCCCTAGACTTAGAACTACTTAAACCTAACTAACCTAATGACAGTACACACATCCATGCCCGAGGCAGGATTCCAACCTGCGATTGTAGCAGCAGAACGGTTCCAGACTGAGGCGCCTAGAACCGCTCGGTCACAGAGGCCGGCCATGAGTATTGCCAGCATTGAAGTATGCAGGTAGTTGTCTTATGGTGTGGGGGTACTTTTCTTGGTAAGCGTCTGGTCTCATTATTGCTCTTAAGAAAAAGGTAAATGCGGAAAAATGTGCACACAGTTCAAAGCATTCTACGACTATATTGAAGTAACAGTTCACACACAATGGCTGGTTGCATTAGTGTGATAATGCGACGGAATGGTTCGTGGACAATGATGTTCCTACATTGGATTGACCGGCCGAGACTCCATATCTGAACGCAATGGAGCGTCTTTTGGATGTGTGAGAATGTCGACTATCCCCCAGACTCTTGCGCCCGACATCACTAGCGTCTCTGTTTCGGCTCTTGCTGGATAATGGACTGCCATTCCTACACAGACATCCAGGCACCTCGTTGAAAGTGTCACCAGCAAAGTTCAAGGCGTCTCAAAAGGGTAAGAGTGGACTCACCTCATTTAACGTCAGCTAAAAGCTGTCTCTTGGTATGGCAGTGTACGTCCTTCCGGACTCTTTTCTTGAAGGGTGGGGGCTGGTTTCTTGAGCTATGGCCCTCTTGCAACAATTGATTATTCGCATGGTAGTAGTAGGGTACCCCGAAATACCGGGAATGATTAACACAGTCTAGACAGGGCAAGTTCCTTCCGCTGTCATATTGTGAAAAGAAGCTGGTAGACATTTCTGATTTCTACACGAGGTAGTGGCACTTCTGAATGAAAACTCAGTTGCGTAATCTTTCGTTATACAGGGAATGTGTATAGGAGAAGTCATATTTATTTTATGCGATTTCAATGCAATGTTAATCATTTGCATATCCAAGTTTGTCGTACACGTGTTGACATTTTGACCTTTGTTCCACACCGTTTACGTAGTGCTGAAATTTTCGTGGTCAGCACTGTAGTTCTGCCAATGGATTCTATGAAAGACCTCTAAAGACCTCTAAAGATGCACATTTCAGAATTTTCATTTATTTCCGGATGATATGAAATCCATACAGATGGGGGTAGTTAATTATCACATTAATCACGCGATATGGAAGGACGTTACTCGAGCAAAAAGATAACGTATGCGTTTTATACGCTGTGGGACTCCTCTCCCTTCTTCTGCATCCCTTAAGATAGCACCTAACACTGTCACTGAAGAGATTCATTGGTCGAGGAGATAGTGTGGTGTATCTTCCCCTGTCACTTGATATTAATCTGTTGCAATTATTGCTATGAGAACATTAAAGTTGGTGTATTCCACACTCACGAGAACATGCACACGTAGAAGGGTCTATGCCCGTTAATGTGAGGAAATTCGAAGGCGGCCAGGTGTGTTTGTCGCAATTTCTCTCATGTACTGTGTTGTGATGACTGCATCACCTCGGATAAAATTTTCCGAATGGCAAATAATTCTTCATTCAGATCGTCGGGAGGGGATTACTCTGGTAGAAGTTTAGAAATTGTTATCCCAAAAAAGTTCAAACACCGTTCAACGGGTAGGAGCATGGAATGTTAGATCCCTTAATAGGATCAGGAATAGGTGGGTGTTATGTATAATGTAAATTACATAACGTCACTGTCAAGTAAGACCAGGACTTGCGTTCAAGTAAGACCAGGGCCATAAGAATAACGTCAAAGAGCGGAACACAGGAATAGGATTAATACTGCATAAATTACGAAACTATTATGAACGGCATAGTGAACGCCTTATAGACGCCAAGACAGATAAAATAAATCAGCAGCAAACACAGTATACAGCTGTACGAGTACTTCACTATGGTTCCTAACATGATGGAGAGATTTAAAACACATGTATGATGAGATAAAATAAATTATTCGTTTAGTTAAGGGACGTGAAAATTTAACTGTAACTGGGGACTGGAATTCGATAGTAGGAAAATGAAGAGCCTAAGAAATAATAAGAGAACACGAAGTGGGGGAAAAGAATGAAACGTAAAGTCCACTGGAAGAAATTTTCACTGGGGATGGTTTAATAAAAGCAAACACTATGTTTAAGAAGAGTGAGTGAAGGTTGTATGTGTGCAAGATATCTGGAAAGGACTCAGATTAATAACGGTAAGCCATTCATTCAGAAACAACATTTTAAACTACAACAAATTTTTAGGAGCAGATGTGGATTCGAAATATCGTTTATTGGTTAGGAACTGCAGACTAAAACAAGAATTTGCTGAAAGGTAGGAAATTACAGAGCCGAGAGCTGGATGAATTGAAAGAAGGAAGTGCTGTTGGGAGTTTTCAAGGCAGTATTAGCCAATGATTGGCTGAGACAGGAGACAGGAATACAATAGAAGGAGACTGGATAGCGTCGAATGGAAAAAAAGTGAGGGAAGCGTGCTGAGAATCAAATACGGCAGAGGAAAATGCTAATCTCTAGAATTATGCATGAATATGGAAAGATGAATGCCATTTATATGAAAATTAAAGAGAACTTGGCAGAAAAAAGAAGCAGCTATATGAAATTCAAGACTCAGATGGCAAGCCATTACTTAGCAAAACAGAAAGAGATGTGAGGTGGAAGGAACACATAAAGGTGCTATAGAAGGGAAATGAACTCTAAGGTAATATTATGAATGCTAAGAAGACTGGATGAATATGGGATGGGAGGGGATAATACTGGAAGAAGCAAAGACCTTGGCATGGACGACACTCCTTTAAAATTACTGACATCCTTGTAAGTCACCATAACAATACAATTTCTACCTACCATGCAAGGTATATGAGACAGTGTAAACGCCTTCAAACTCATAGAAGGCTAGAATAATACCGATTCAAAGAAAGGCAGGTGCTGTCATTGTGAATATTATCGATGAATCACATCAATAATCCATGTTCGTAAAACGCTAATCCAAATTATTTAAAAAAGAATGGAAAGACTTCAGACGGATTACCACCACCACCCCAACAACAACATACGGAAGCTTACCGGCAATCGCGGTTCCCGAATTGACCTGCACCAAACAACAAGGTGGCTTCCGGAATATAGATGTAGATGGAATGGCTAACAAGGTAGAGTAAAAGGAAGAGCTTCATCAAATAAGCCTTCGGACTGAAGACCACGATAACAGTATTGAAAACATAAAACTACTGAACAACGTTACCGTAGGGTAAGCGTTTCCAAAGAGGCCCGACTTCAGCAGAAGACAGTATTCCAGCTGTTATTCGGAATACTGCAACTACAAACAGAAACTCTTCGGTGACTTAAGAAGATACTCAAGCTAGACCTGTTCTATATCATAAAAATATCTCTTTTGGTGTGTGTGTGTGTGTGTGTGTGTGTGTGTGTTTGTGTGTGTGTGTGGGTTGAGGGGGGGGGGGGGAAAGACTGATGTGACGTCACCGACGAAATAAAATCAGCATCAGGTAGAAATTCGTTATTCGCAAAGGACGGATATTTACGATGATTTCTTTCAACTGAACCACGCCGTAATTTTTATTATGGAAACGACAGGAAACTTAAATCCGGTTTAAGCACACAGGAATTTGAATCGCGCTCCAACCTAACGTAAGTGCACTTTCCAGTGTAAGTAATATGTTGAGTCCAACAAGGGAACCTCCCCATCGCACCACCGTCAGATTTAGTTATAAGTTGGCACAGTGGATAGGCCTTGAAAATCTGAACACAGATCAATCGAGAAAACAGGAAGAAGTTGCATGGAACTATGAAAAAGAATAAGCAAAATATACAAACTGAATAGTCTATGTGAAAGATAAGCAATATCAAGAATCGTGTACACTTTGGAGCCCCGTGGTCCCTTGGTTAGCAGGAGCAGCTGTAGAACCAGAGGTCTGGGGTTGAAGTCTTCCCTCTACTGAAAAATTTACTTTCTTTATTTTCGCAAAGTTATAATCTGTCCGTTCATGTCCGTTCATTCATTGACATCTCTGTTCACTATAGTAAGTTTAGTGTCTGTGTTTTGCGACCGCACCGCAAAACTGTGCGATTAGTAGACGAAAGGACGTGCTTCTCCAATGGGAGCCTAAAACATTTGATCGCAAGGTTATAGGTCAACCGATTCCTCCACAGGAGAACACGTCTGATATATTTTATACGACACTGGTGACGGCATGTGCGTCACATGACAGGAATATGTTGTCGACCCACCTAACTTAAACACTTGGCGAATGGGTAAAAAGATTCTTCTATCTTGCCCGATTTAGGTTTTCTTGTGGATGTGATAATCCCATTGGAGAGGCACGTGCTTTCGTGTACTAATCGCACAGTTTTTCTGTGCCGTCGCACAACACAGACACTAAACTAATTACAGTGAACAAAGACGTCAATGAACGAACGGACAGATCATAACTCTGCGGAAATGAAGAAAGTAAAATTTTCACTCGAGGGAAGACTTGAACTACAGACCTTTGGTTCTACAGCTGCTCACTCTAACCACCGGACCACGGCGCTCCGAAGCGTACTGTATCCTTGATGTTGCTTATCTTGCACATGGACAACTCAGTTTGTATAATTTGCTTTTTTTTTTCATAGTTCCACACAACGTCTTCCTGTTTTCTCGATTGATCTGTGTTCAGGTTTTCAAGATCAATCCACTGTGCCAACTTATAACTAAATCTCAGGGGGGTGCGATGGGGAGATTCCCTTGTAAGTAACAGGTACGATGTGCTGTTAGTGAAGGCACCCCAGTAGCGTGCGTTATCGGTGACAACACACGGAACTGCGGTGAACGCTCAGATTCAAGATTTAGTTACGTACCACCCCATCGATCGCGATTCGAGGTCATAGAGCAGGCATTGCTCTCCAACGGTCCCAGCATTTAGCTGAGGCGATTTAAGAGAATCCCCCCAAACAGCGAAACTAGTATCTCTGGATCTAGCGCTACTCCTGAATTAGAGTTCTTTGTGTTCACCAAAGGGACCCGAACAAGCTGCGATCGAGCTGCTTTCACCAGAGACAGAAGAAAGCTGGAAACCCCGCTGTTGCAGCTGAATCACTCCCACACGGATACGCTAGCAAACAAGTGAAAAACAAAAAGATCTCTTAAATCGGTTTCTGAGAACGGCTGACGAAAGAAATGGAAGCTGTCAGACAAAGGCGAAAGTGTCCAGTACTTACACATCAGTATCTAAGCCAGTACTTTCAGCCCAGTGGAGTGAAGACGTAATGCTAATATTGAAACACTTACAAGATTAGCCAGTCGCGTCTTTCTGCGAGATTGCAGATATTAGTTACTGGCCATGTGGTGCTGCCGCCGTTTTGATAGAGCCACCTTAGGTTAGAAACACGAGAGGGAAAATTTTCACGTACTACTTTCATAATAAGAAACTTGAAAATGAATACATTCAAGTGCTCTGACACACTCATGGCGGAGAATAACATCTAAGAGAGCATGCTATGGAAAATACTGACTGTGAAGAATGTACGAAAGTGAAGCAACTGTCAACCTCTCAGCAACTTTTGTTACCAAACAGGGTTTTACTACGCATTGCTCCGTCATATAATAAATTTCTATAGGAAATCCAGGTTTAAGTTCGTTGAAGGAAATCGTTTAGGACTAGTGGTAGGATAGTTTCTATGAAATACCCTCGACAGCTCCCTTCTCCATGCCTGCTCAATATGAACTTGTGCTCTGTCTCTCAAAGCTTCGCCATTCTCGTCCCTCCTTCTAATTGAACTTTGTTACCCCTGAGAGTCATCTCATTCTGCGGGATATGTAACTCAGATAAAAAATTTCATTCTTTTTACTTACGATTGGTATTATCGGACGTGAACGGCACGTTAACTGTTAGTCGAGCTTCGAACCTCTCACTGTTATATTTGTAGACTGATGATGAAAAATAATTCATATTTGATTTCCGTAGCTAACAAATTCTGGTCTTGTGCCTGTGTTTAGGAGCCATCTTGATCAATTTGAAGAAACAAAAATCAATCTGCATAATGGTGTACGAAAAACTACTGTGTCATAATAGTTAATTCACAGATTTAGTGAGAACTGTCTAAAAAGGGAGAGAAACTGTAAGACATCACTTCAGCTGGAGGATTAAGGACTTTGACTTTTTATGCAGGTATTCAGCACCAAAAATTTACATCAGCTAGCCAGAGGACGATTTTGTCCAATTTCCTACACTTATCCGGTCTAACACGAAACCTGAACTCAAATTAGCGACTACATTTGGGTTATGAACACATACTAACACGTTAGTAGGGACATTCAAAATGAAATGAGCCAGAGGCTGTAAAATGAAAACCGCTGAAGAGATCACAATGACAATGGCTGTAGAAGAAGGTGTGGACCTTCCAAGAGCGCCGAGGCCCCACACCCGCTATTAAGCGAACATGGGATCACACCCACGTGACAGCGCAGCGAGCACGTACGTGTATTGACTGTCCACTACCCTGAGTCACGCTGAAAACAGAGTAATGGAGACTTTAAAAGAAAAGCGAAGGTGTGTTCACTGTTTCCTGAATGCCGAAGCAAACTGCGGAACCAAAATTGATCAAACAATGGCACAAGCGTACGAAGAGCACCGCATGTCCGTTGCAAGGATCACGGCGTGCCACCAACTATGCAAGGAAGGGCGAATGACGCACGATCTGGAACGCCATACCGCTTTACCGATACAGCTGTCCAGCAGGTGGCTACCCTCATTGAAGATCGGCAGCCATTCCCCCAGAGGTCGGACTGAGCGTCGCAGTTGCAAAAAACATTCATTAAAAGGCCGGTAACATTAAGAGTACAACGAGAATATCACTGTATGCAGAGGATACATTGAAGGCCTCTAAGAGGGGGAACATTTATCTGATGTGATAGAAGAAGGAATAGGAGTCGATTTAGAAGAGATAGGGGATCCAAGATTAGGATTACAATTTAAGAGAGCTTTGGAGGACTTAAAATCAAATAACACAGAAGGGATGGATAATATTCCATCAGAATGTTTAGAATCAGAGGGTGGGGGGGGGGGGGGGGGAGGGGAGGAAGCGGCAACAAAACGACTATTAATGTTGGTGTGCAGAACGTATGAGTCTGGCGACATACCATCTAACTGTCGTAAAAATATCATCCACACCATTTCGGATACAACAAGAGTTGAGAAGTGTGAGAATTATCACACAATCAGCTTAACAGCACATGCATCCAAGTTACTAACAATAATAGTATACAGAAGAATGGAAAAGAAAATTGAGGATGTGTTAGATGGCGATCAGTTTGGCTTTAGGAAAGGTAAAGGCACCAGACGGACAAGTCTGACCTTGCGGTTGATAATGGAAGCAAGAGTAAAGAAAAATCAAGACACGTTCATAGGTTTTGCCGACCTGGAAAAAGCATTCATCAATATAAAATGGTGCAAAATGTTCAAAATTCTGAGAACAATAGGTGTAAGCTACAGGAAGAGACAGTTAATATACAATATGTAGAAGAGCCAAGACGGAAAAATGGGAGTGTACGACCAAGAAAGAAGGGTTCGGATTAAAAAGAGTGTAAGATAGGGATCTAGTCTTTCGCTCTTACTGTTCAATCTCTACATCGAAGAAGCTATGATGTAAAGAAAAGAATGATTCAGGAGTGAAATTAAAATTCAAGGTGAAACAATATCAATGAACGATTTGCTGATGACATTGTTATTCTGAGCGAAAATGAAGAATAATTGCATGATCTGTTCAATGGAATGAATAGTCAAATGAGTACAGACTATGGACTAATAATAAATCGAAGAAAAGCGAAAGTAATGGGAAGTAACAGAAAAGAGAATAGCGAGAAACTTAACATCAGGATTAATTGTCACGAAGATGAAGTTAAGGAATTCTACTATCTACGCAAAAAATTACCAATGACGGAAGGAGCGAAGAGGACATAAAAAGCAGACTAGGCAAAAATGGAATTCGTGGTCAAGAGAAGTCTACTAGTATCAAACAAAGGCCTTACCTGAGGAAGAAATTTCTGAGAATATACTTGTGGAGCACAGCATTGTATGGTAGTGAAAAATGGACTGCGAGAAAACCGGAACAGAAGAGAATCGAAGCATATGAGATGTGGTGCTACAGACGAATGTTGAAAATTAGGTAGGCTGATAAGGTAGGGAATGAGGGGGTTCCGCGCGGAATCGGAAGGAAAGGAATATGTGTAGAAGGGACAGGATGACCGGCAATCTGTTAAGACATCAGGAAATGACATCCATGGTACTAGAGGGAGCTGTAGAGGGAAAAAACTGTAGAGGAAGACAGAGGCTGGAATACATCCAGCAAATAATTGAGAACGTAGGTTACAAGTGCTACTCAGAGAAAAAGAGGTTGGCACAGGAGAGGAGTTCGTGGCGGGCTGCGTCGAACCAGTCAGAAGACAAAATAATAATAATAATAATAATAATAATACATTGCTCTCCGTACACCTGTGTCAATTATCAATGGATTTTCGCTCCCCGCTCTCCTTTTGTTGTAACATTCCTTTGCTGCGTTTAGTGGACGGTCGGTGCGTGCATGTGCGTGCTGTGCAGTCACGTGGGTGCGCGCCCATATGCCTCTAGCGGCAAGTTTGGGTCTTCGGGGCTCCCGCTGTCGTAAGGTCCACATCTTCTTCCATAGGTAATGGCATTGTGATTCCTTCCGCGGTTTTACATTTTACAGCCTCCGTCTCATTTCATTCTGAATGACCGTGATACGCTATCCTTACTACTCATACAACTAACTTAGCGTCATTGCATTTTTATGAGACCGCACTTACGAATTTCTTGCAAAATACGTTACCCTTAAATAGTATAGTTAAAATATTGGTTGTTACTAGAGGGGTATAGAATATGTAAGAAGAAATAAACTGTAATTTCATGATATACTTTTCATCGATAAAGAGTCTGTCTTTCAACTCTGTAATTTTGTATTACAAGCGTGTACTCGTAAGAGATTCAGCAGCTGATGTTCTTTCAAAAAAAATTTATTTCTTTCATACAATGTCAGAACCTTTTCTCATTCCACCTTTATCGCTGCACCATGGCAGATGATTTATGAGACATTTATGATTGCTATTACAAATGTTACCTTTAATTGTACAGTTCCCTGGCACTTTTTGTTGTATTTTCCTTCGTAGTAGTGCACAATTCTCGCGTGTAGTGGTTCAAGCAGTTTACTAGTAGCAATCACCGTTCGGCCACAATCTATGACAGCATTATGTTCCTACGTAAGAATGCTTATGTGGATATGAATTAACTTGACCTGCCTTCTACTTGCTTCATCATTCGCCTTATAGCCATGAACTTAAAACATAAAATTAATTCTTTATGATTTAATTTATTAATTATGGACTTTATTGTTTTGGTAAAATATATCCTAATAGGTACCATTTTCTTTACTTTCTTTGTTAAAAAGTTTAAAATGTTAGGCTATCAGCTTTTCTAATTTTTAATAATTTTCAAAGTCTGGGTAAAAAGCTTGTTCCTTACTAGAGATAGATTTACAATGAGTCATACGTATGCAAAACACAAGCTAGAGAAGTGTCACTATTACACAGTATAACCCAAACTATGTTAGTGTGGATTAGCAAACGTCCTGCTAAAGAAATAAATTAAGCATGAGGCAGCGTATCGTATTGTAAATGAAATCAGATCTATTAGTGTCCCTGATTTTGTTATCATTGTTGTTATTGCTGTTGTGGTCTTCAGTACGAAGACTGATCTGATGCAGCTCTTCCTGCTACTGTATGCTGTTCAAGCATCTTCACCTACAAATATCTACCGCTACCTCGATCCTTGTGCATCTGCTGACGGTATTAAGCTCTAGATCTCCCTCTACGAATTTAACCCCCCTGCTCCCCCCCCCCCCCCCCCACTTCCCTCTAACACTAAGTTGGTGATCCCTTGATATCTCAAAATGTGTCCTCTCAATCGATCCCTTCTTGTATTCATAATTATAGACTTTTCATAAGTTGTGCTGTTACGACATTAGAAAAAATAGAGAGATTCGTTAAATATCCAGTTACATCTGGAAAATCTTTCCATCAGCAGGAAAGATTATTCAGTTCCTATAAAAGTTGAAAAGTATGTCATTCACTTCTAGCTACGTAGAAATAAAACAGCCTTTGATTACAAAATGAAATCGTCACTGGGTAGTCAGTCAACACCTGTTCGTAACATTTCTTATGGAAATAAAATGGATCGGTCATATGGACTCATTCATAAGCAAAACGATGCGTTATTAGAAAATTCCAGTGCCTCTACGAAGAGAAGTGTGATAGAAACATATGTTAGACCTGCGCTCAAAATACAAATTGTAGTAACCAGTCACGTTTATCAGATTAGAATTTCCACTGGGAGTTTAGGAGGAATAAATCTCCGTCACCAGGTAGATTTATGTTAAGTAATACAACATGTATATTTTGTGTGCGCAACTGCTGCGTAAAATGTGGCGCTCTTTGGCAACAGAAGACTAAAACGATTTCACTACAAAGCTCAAGGTTATATTGGATTTTTTATTATATAGGTGAAAAGGTTGTTGAGAAGGATGTGAGATGTATCCCCAGCGTTATTCAATCACTGAGCAACCAGTAAAGGAAACTAAGGAGAAATTTGGAAAGGGAATTAAAATTCTGGGAGGAGAAATAAAGCCTTTGCTGTTTGCCGATGACATTATAATTCTGACAGAGCAGAAAAAGGATTGGAGAGAGCAGTTCAGGGAAATGTGTAGTCTTGCAAAAACATTGCACTCGTAAGATGAATATGAACAAAAGTGAAACAACGCTAATAGAATGCAATTAAAGTAAACCAGGCGGTGTCAAGGGAATTAGATTAGGAAACGACACAATAAAAGTAGCTGATGATTACTGCTATTTGGGCAGCAAAATAAAACATTCGAAGTAGAGAGTGTAGAAAACACAGACTGATTATAGTCTCAAACGCATTTCGGAGGATGAGAAATTTGGTAACATCAAATGGTTCAAATAGCTCTGAGCACTATGGGACTTAACATCTGACGTCATCAGTCCCCTAGAACTTAGAACTACTTAAACCTAACTAACCTAAGAACTTCACACACATCCATGCCCGAGGCAGGATTCGAATCTGCGGTCGCGCGGTTCCAGGCTGAAGCGCCTACAACCGCTCGGCCAATCCGGCCCGCTTGGTAACATCGAATGTAAATTTACGTGTTAGGGAACGTTTCATAAACGTACGGATGTGAAACGTGGACGATAGTCATTTCAGACAAGAAGACAGTAGTTGCTTTGGTAATGTGGAAGTGCAGAACAGTCTTGGAAATTTGATGGGTAGGCGGAATAACTAATGAGGAGCTACTGAATGACACTGAGAAAAATTAAATTCATGGCTCAGTTTGACTAAAAGAAGGGACTGGTTGTACAACGCATCCTGAGACATCAAGAAACCGCCAGTTTGGGAATGGAAGGAAATTTGGAAGGGTAAAAATGTGTAAGGAAACGAAGAACTGAATACAGTGGCCAGGTTCAGACGGATGCAGTAGCGGTAGTTATGCAGGAAGAAGAGGCTTACACAGGATGAACTAGCGTGGAGAGAGGCTTCAAACCAGTCCTCCAACTGAAGAACACAACAACAACTGCAGGCTAACAGACCACGTAATATTATTTACATTCATAATGATTTCACCTATGTAGTCAGAACATCCACATAACTGTGAGCTTTGTAGGAAATTAGTTTCTTGTCTTCTGCTCCCAGAATGTGCCACCGTTACCAAGATGTTATACAAACACAAGATGCATGCCTTATTAATTCACATAAATGCACGTAGGTTTTCTAAATGTATAGTGGTAATTACAATGTGATAAATGTGATGGATCGCAGCAGGTTGTATGTCTAAATATTAGTCACAACTGCCACGGTGAAGGTAATCTTAAAATGGCCATGTTTCAAGTTAAAAAGGACGTGTGCATTAGAGATATTGGTGGATGAAGTAACAGGATTCAAAGGAGATCAGTCAGGGAGGTAATAGGCGTATATCGAACGAAGTTAGTCAGCAGTATAACAAAACAGCTTAAACCGATATATACGTGACATAAAGCGCCTATTAAGTCACAAATTAGTAAATGTCAGGGACTTGTTTCAGGGAGAAAGGTAGACATTCTTCTACACTTGGTTACCGTAGAGTCGGTAAAGGTGCGTCAAATTAATAATACCTCTTACACGGTCCATCTGTACATAAAAAGTACTAAATATTAATACGAGATATAATGAAAAGTGAACTCTGCTACACTTCTTACTGCGATTTACAAGCTTTAATTGGTTGTTTGGGGTACCGCAGACCGTGTAACGAATCGGAAATGTCAGAGTAGACTGGTTTAGGTCGAAACAACTTCATGTTTTACGTATTAAATCCTGTTAAGTTACTGTAACGACCGTAACGCCAAGAAGCTTCCTCAGTACTGATAATTTATACCGCTGTAACACAGTGTGGAAACGTTTCAAAAGACGGTAAGAGCAACTGACACAATTTCTCCCGACATCTGTCAAAACGATCAATTCTTCGTTCTCCGTTGCACCTATTGAAGTGTATGAAATAAAATCGTCATAGCGGTTTGCTTTAGTACGTTCAAACTTCACGACTGGGAACGGGGCATGATGGGACCTGGTATGCCCATGCGCATAGGACGGTTTAGCGACGGAGTCCACTTTTATTTTGACGGCTTCGTCTATAAGCAAAATTGGCGCATTTTGGGGACTGAGAATCAGCATTTTGCGATCGATAAGTCTCTTCATGCTCAACGGTTAACTGTGTGGTGTGCAATGTCCAGTCACGAAATAATCGGTGCGATATTCCCTGATGGCACTGTGACTGCAGAACGGCGTCTGAAGGTTTTGGAAAATGATTTCATCCCCATTATCCAAAGTGACCCTGAATTCGACAAAATTTGGTTCATGCAAGACGGCGCTCGACCCCATCGAAGCAGAAAAGTGTTTGATGTCCTGGAGCAGCACTCTGGGGACCGCATTCTGGCTCTGGGGTACGAATAGGCCACTGGCATGGGCCTCGATTGGCAGCCATATTTTCTGGATCTGAATACGGGCGACTTCTGTCTGTGGGGCAAAGATAAGGTGTACAGCAATAGCCCCCAAAACCATTGCTGAGCTGAAAACAGCCATTCAGGAGGTCATCAAAAGATGTTCCGACATTTCAGTCGGTCATGCAGAATTTCGCTATTCGTCTGCGCCACATCATCGCCAATGACGGCAGGCATATCGAACGCGTCATAACCTAAATCCGAATATCTATAATGACGTTTATATGTTGAAGAAAGAGCATGCTCGCCATAGTGCGCAACTAATTTTTTTTTCATATAGTTCAATAATTTTCATCCTGTAAACATGGCAGTAGTAGAAGGAGCTGTAGTGTCCCGTTCCATATATTTGACATGAGCAATATAAATGACGACAAAAGGAATATACATGCCTAATGTTGTGTGAACTTTAATGTCAAAGTGATACGGAAAAAGTGACGAAATAGCTTTAAAGGCAATTTATCGATTCAGATAATAGAAAAAAATTAATGTAGGTTGATTCTTACAAAGAAGAAAACAGCAACCAGCCACTATTAATACTGCTATTTATTTAAGTAAATAGCGCCATAACCGGTTTCGAACTGAAAAGTTCATCTTCAGACGGCTGTTCACAATATTTATAAGACGCACTTTACTTAATTATCAGTTTTTGATATTTAGGCTTCCACTGCAGCGAAATATTCTTGGTGTGTTGGTGCCCTACGGTAGAAAACAGTGTTATAAGCGTCCTATGTGAACATACTAACCTCCAAACGATGAAATACAGAGTAAACAAATATGTGAGGTTAAGTGGTTACAGTACTTACATCGAAAATTCCGCGAAAATATTTTGCGAAGTTGCAGGATTGCATTTTTCAAATATTGTATAGTATATGTGGCACTTATTTAATTTGCAAATGACCATATTGTGCAAAGTAACACACACACACCAAAAAGTATTTGCCACACATGTTGACACAAAGATTGAAGGTTTACAAACACAACAGTGCCAGAGATGTTCTCTATCAGAGATATTCCAATATACAGATTGTTTGATTTCACAGTATGTTATTAAAGAACAGATATAACACAATGAAAATTGAAACACAAGGAGCTTCTATTACAATATAAACATTGCTTAAATTTGACAGTGGACACATGCTTCTTTTTTTTTAAGAATCAAGGTAACAGTACAGGTATTTATATTACAAAGAATAAATGTTACATTGTGAGCATACCATATTCTGTGAGCTTTAATTACAATTAAATTGGAAAAATGTGGTGGAAAGTTCATATGAATGTTACTAACATGGTATTGTATAAATACTATGCCATAAACAGGCAACAACAACATATACATGAGGTACATGAATAATGTGAGAGTACAAATTATATTAATGTAGTACAGCATACAACATATTTTTTTTCAGTTCTGAAGTTGCAGTAATGTGTGATGGACAGGCAGCTGTATTGTGATGTAATACTTTGTTGGAATATTGATTGTGTGTTGTTGTTAAAAGGAGCAGTGTTTATTTATGTTTTAAACTGGACAGTAGGTGAGTGAAATTTTGTAGGAAGGTTGCATTGGCTAGCTCTGTCTGTTCATTGAGGATATGATGTGGTGATTTGCTTTTATGTGTATATATTTCTATCTCTTCAAGCAGATTCATGAGGCTACCTTTCTCAGCATGATGCAGTATTTGAATGTGGTCTTCAATGTTTTTTACTTCATGTTTACTGATGGTTGTATGCATTGCAAATGCAGATTTTGAAGGATTTTTCAAGCGTATGGCATCTAAATGTTCTTTGAATCGAATCTCAAAGTTTCTACCAGTCTGTCCAATATAGAAGGAGGGGCAATTTTGGCATCTGAGTTTATATATACCTGATCTTTTGTATGGGGGTTGTTATTCTTTATGTTATGAATGGTTAGCTGCTGGAGTTTATGGTTTGTGTGGAAACTTACATTTATGTTTGTGTTTCTGAAAAGATTACTTATTTTATGGGATATGCTCCCTAGAAAAGGAAGTGAGACATATTTACTGCTGCTTTCTATAGACTTTAGTGCTGACTGCATAGGTGTCTGATGTGAGGCTTTGATTTCTCCTGTTTTTTGGATTTTTTGTGATAATTTATTAATCATGTGAGGGTTATATCCATTGTTAAGAGCTATGGCTTTGATGATATTGGTTTCTTTATGTTGTTCAGCTGGTTCCAATGGAATTTTATGAATTATATTACTCTAACGCATCTCGTATTATTTGTAGGGAGCCTGGCGCTCGTTTTCAATCAGAATTTGAAGTTTAATTTGGCAACCTGCAAATATAATATTGCTTATTTGTAATTGTTTCTTACGAGGTCTTATGAAAGATAGCTTTACGAAATTTTACTTCACGAACTTAATAGAAACCTCATATAACTTACAGCAGAAAGAGACATTACAGAGCACGGTAGGAATCTGTCTGTAGCATTCTTTCTCCAGTGGTGGCTGACTTGCTCCAGTACTGTGCTACTATTTCTCTCCCTTTTTTCCTATGCCGTAAAGAATTGTGTCGGAGACAATCCAATAGCATAGGGTCACGTCTTTGGTTCGTGAGCTTGCTGGATTTCTTCTGATCGTAGGATTCGTGTTACACTGTTAATGATACTCATGTTGTCTCTTTGTTATAATGTATAGGTACACGACACGACCAATTTCAGTCTTTTATTTCAAGTGTCTTTAGCGTTTCACGGACTGTGATAGACTGTTTCCGGCGAGGCGAATAGTCACAAGAGGTTCCGCAAATCAGTAACGTTGTTACGTGCTTTCTTGTTACCTTTTTCCCTACTTGTTACTTGCCTTATCCGAAGGATTATTATTGAAAGTTCGTAGCATTTACATTTTTAAAACAGTACTTCGTAGTATTTTACCTCCATTATGGTGGCGCTTTGTAAGAACAATTCAGTTGGATAGCTATTTCATAGATGTGGAAAAAAAATTAGGTGGCAAAAATGCCGTCATAACTGCTCGATTCCTATTTAAGCTAGGAACACGAGGTAAAAAGTTTTTGGTTTAGCCCGAACGAGTAGCCATTTGTATAGGCATTCGGAAGTTTGCATTAGTGTAGCTACGTTACAGTATATTAGGCAAGGTTTGAACGACTAACCCATGCTAACGTCCAGGCAAAGTGGGAGAATCGATCAATTCCTTTTGAAGAAGATTACAATTGGGCTGAAATTAATGTTGAGCTAATGGGATTATTTGCATGCGCGCTGTTCCGATATTACGTGCAGAAACATCTAAAAACACGTTTTTCTGGGAGGCTTTTGAGTCGCACCATTTCATTCTTTAAACTTGCACGAATCGGTTCTAACTCTGCAACGAGGTAGACGAGAAGGTAGATAACTGGGTGAAGTCAGGACGAAATAATTTTTAGGCAATAATATTTATACGTTGTCGAGACACGGGTGTTTAAATTCGATTTAAATGTAGAACGTAAAATTCGTTCTTACGTGAATTGAATGCACGAAAACAATTTAAAGTGAATAAAATAAATAAAAAACTAATTATTACGTTCAAATTGGAAACTTGCTTTCAAAAATCTAGCTTCATTCCGAGTTTAAGTCCAAAAAAAGGTTTCTTGTGAGGTTCCTTATGCGCCCCACTTGTATGTTTCATAAATGTACGATTCGGTACAAATTTCGTAAGATGATATACATGTAATTAATGGTTGTCCTGTTGTTTTTTTGAAACCTTTATCCGCAAGATAATTCGAAAAAACAGGTACCGGTTCAGTCGTCGTCCGAGCCAATAAACATCTACATCGTGTGCCAAGCTACGGCGGTCTAATGTCAAAATTACGGTAGAATAAAAGTTCGGAAACAGAATGAGAAATTTTGACATTAGACATTGCTATCATATAGCACAAACAAGGCAAATATGTTCTAGACAGATTTAGGGATGTAAAAGGAGGGAACTAGCTATTAAACTTCTATGGCAGTTTCAGAGACAGACGTTTAAATCAAAACTTTTGACATATTTGCCCTTTTAAAGAATTTACCATTGTTACCCAGCGCAGTGAGCTCTCTAAGCTGCAACGTGTTGGTACACCAGCATCTTGCAATTTATGGGCTAAGTGCCTCATTCTGTGCCCAAAATCGAGAAAATTTCCCAGTCGTAGTTAACAGTATATAGTACGACATGGCTGTTGAGTTACATGTAATTGCTAAAAAAGTTTTTTCTGAGGAGATAAAATTTGGGATTATTTCGTACCTGGCAGGGCGATAAAACGATTTTTTGACTTCTGAATGGGGCAGCGCTGATTTTATCCTTCATCGGACCATTTCCCTCCCAAACCCACCTCCTATTACATGTATAGTGAGGGGGTGTAAGAACAAACAAATCCAGACTTACACTGATCAGCTAGAACATTATGTTCTCCGTCCTACTATCGATATAAACCAGTTCAGGCGATAGCAGCGTCACTTGGCGTGGAATGACTGCAGAGAGCGCGCTGTCCGTGAGTAGAAAGGGGAAGGCTTGCGATCTATCTGAGTTTGACCAAGGTTAGATTGTGATGGTCTTGAGATTCGCCAAAATCATTTCGAAAACTACGGGTGTTCAAGGAGTGCCGTAGTAAGTGTAATCAAGACGTGGTGAAGCCACGTCCAGATGTGGGGTTGGGCGGCCATCCCTCATTATAGATGTCTGACTTCGTAGGCTAGACAGACTGATAAAACAGGACAGGTGGCTAATTGTGGCGAAACTAACATCAGACTTGAATGTTGGGAACAAAAATGTGTGTCTGAACACACACTGCACCGAACACTCCTAACGATGGCCTTCCGCAGACAACGACCAGTGCATATGTCACTGTTAACACCACGCCATCGGCAAGTATGACTGAAATAGGCACGTGACTATCGACATTTGACGTTAGTGCAATAGCAGAGTATTGCAAGGCCTCATGAATCATGACACCTTGTTCATTACGCACATGGGAGCTTCCAGCGAGCAGCTCCTTGGCGCCTGTACTGCGGAACGGAAATACGCTGGCGGCTGCTTCATTATGAGGAACATTCACGTGACGATCCATGGATCGAATGGAGCTCGTACAAGGCGCCATGAAGATTAAGGAGTACCTTACACTGGTTGCAGACCATGTACACTCCTTCATGGCTATCATGTTTCCCGACGACAGTGGAATTTTTCAACAAGACAATGTAATGAAGCCAGGAGTGAGATGGAATGGTTCAAAGAACACAGGGACGAGTTCCAATTGATGTGCTGGACCCCCAACTAGCCAGATGTGAACCCCATCGAATTCCTGTGGGATGTGACTGAACGTGGCGTCACAGCTCATCGACCCCCTCAACGGAATTAGAGTGACTTGTGTGCGCAGGTGTGGTACCAACAGCCTCCAGCGACCTACCAAAGTCTCACTGCTTCCATGTCACGACGCATCGCCACTGCTGTCTGAGCCAAAGGTGGACATACTGGCTATTGATAAGCGACCATAATGCACTCGCTGAACACTGTATGTGCTTCTAAAGAGTGGGCTGTATCTACAATAGAAAGTACCGTAGAATGAGTTTTCAAGGAATGCACTCCAGATCTTTTATGATGCATACTACTGAATGAGGCGCTAGAACTGAATTCACTACTGCTTCAGTTTTGGTACGTCCAAGCGAGATTTTTGATGATATAGACGAGTCATGGAAAATTTCTCTCAAGAGTCCACTGGTACAGTCCATAGATCTATAAACTGCTGTGGTGAAACACAGTATGGTAAACGAGAGTTCTTTCAGCACTTATATTTGTGTGCAGTTCAGGGCACAGTTTTCAAAACAAAATTCTCACTTTACCTGACGAACTTGTCTCTAACACACTTCATATATTTTTCTGTTTTCATGTGCACTTCCAGGCCTCTGGCGCCATGATTTGCTATAATACATAGTTCCATGGGCAACAAACCGTATATTCTCCTTCCCATTGAACTCTTTCATGCTACCGCATGAAAAGATCTTCGCTTACAAAACTGAACTTCATTTTTGTGCCATCAGCTATATTTTGAAAATCACGAAACTTACCCAATAAGATGAATACGGAAAGTAAATATGCAACAGGATTCTACATCTACATCTACAGCCATGCTCCGCAAGCGACCTGTCGGTGTGTGGCGGAGGGTACCCTGAGTACCTCTATCGGTTCTCCCTTCTATTCCAGTCTCGTATTGTACGTGGAAAGAAGGATTGTCGGTATGCTTCTGTGTGGGCTCTAATCTCTCTGATTTTATCCTCATGGTCTCTTCGCGAGATATACGTAGGAGGGAGCAATATACTGCTTGACTCTTCGGTGAAGGTATGTTCTCGAAACTTTAACAAAAGCCCGTACCGAGCTACTGAGCGTCTCTCCTGCAGAGTCTTCCACTGGAGTTTATCTATCATCTCCGTAACGCTTTCGCGATTACTAAATGATCCTGTAATGAAGCGCGCTGCTCTCCGTTGGATCTTCTCCATCTCTTCTATCAACCCTATCTGGTACGGATCCCACACTGTTGAGCAGTATTCGAGCAGTGGGCGAACAAGCGTACTGTAACCTACTTCCTTTGTTTTCGAATTGCATTTCCTTAGGATTCTTCCAATGAATCTCAGCCTGGCATCTGCTTTACCGACGATCAACTTTATACGATCATTCCATTTTAAATCACTCCTAATGCGTACTCCCAGATAATTTATGGAATTAAGTGCTTCCAGCTGCTTACCTGCTATTTTGTAGCTAAATGATAAGGGACCTATCTTTCTATGTATTCGCATTACATTACACTTGTCTACATTGAGATTCAATTGCCATTCCGTGCACCATGCGTCAATTCGCTGTAGATCCTCCTGCATTTCATTACAATTTTCCGTTGTTGCAACCTCTCGATGCACCACAGCATCATCTGCAAAAAGCCTCAGTGAACTTCCGATGTCATCCACCAGGTCATTTATGTATATTGTGAATAGCAACGGTCCTATGACAGTCCCCTGCGGAACACCTGAAATCACTCTTACTTCGGAAGACTTCTCTCCATTGAGAATGACATGCTGCGTTCTGTTATCTAGGAACTCTTCAATCCAATCACACAATTGATCTGATGGTCCGTATGCTCTTACTTTGTTCATTAAACGACTGTGGGGATCTGTGTCAAACGCCTTGCGGAAGTTAGGAAACACGGCATCTACCTGTGAACCCGTATCTAAGGCCCTCTGAGTCTCGTGGACGAATAGCGCGAGCAGGGGTTTCACACGACCGTCTTTTTCGAAACCCATGCTGATGAGTAGATTTCTAGTCTCCAGAAAAGACATTATACTCGAACATAATACGTGTTCCAAAATTCTACAACTGATCGACGTTAGAGATATAGGTCTATAGTTCTGCACATCTGTTCGACGTCCCTTCTTGAAAACGGGGATGACCTGTGCCCTTTTCCAATCCTTTGGAACGCTTCGCTCTTCTAGAGACCTACGGTACACCGCTGCAAGAAGGGGGGCAAGTTCCTTCGCGTACTCTGTGTAAAATCGAACTGGTATCCCATCAGGACCAGCGGCCTTTCCTCCTTTGGGCGATTTTAATTGTTTCTCTATCCCTCTGTCGTCTATTTCGATATCAACCATTTTGTCAACTGTGTGACAATCTAGAGAAGGAAGCACAGTGCAGTCTTCCTCAGTGAAACAGCTTTGGAAGAAGACATTTAGTATTTCGGCCTTTGGTCTGTCATCCTCTGTTTCAGTACCATTTTGGTCACAGAGTGTCTGGACATTTTGTTTTGATCCACCTACCGCTTTGACATAGGACCAAAATTTCTTAGGATTTTCTGCCAAGTCAGTACATAGAACTTTACTTTCGAATTCATTGAAAGCCTCTCGCATAGCCCTCCTCACACTATATTTCGCTTCGCGTAATTTTTGTTTGTCTGCAAGGCTTTGGCTATGTTTATGTTTGCTGTGAAGTTCCCTTTGCTTCTTCAGCAGTTTTCTAACTCGGTTGTTGTACCACGGTGGCTTTTTCCCATCTCTTACGATCTTGCTTGGCACATACTCATCTAACGCATATTGTACGATGGTTTTGAACTTTGTCCACTGATCCTCAACACTATCTGTACTTGAGACAAAACTTTTGTGTTGGGCCGTCAGGTACTCTGTAATCCGCTTTTTGTCACTTTTGCTAAACAGAAAAATCTTCCTACCTTTTTTAATATTTCTATTTACGGCTGAAATTATTGATGCAGTAACCGCTTTATGATCGCTGATTCCCTGTTCTGCATTAACTGATTCAAATAGTTCGGGTCTGTTTGTCACCAGAAGGTCTAATGTGTTATCGCCACTTGTCGGTTCTCTGTTTAACTGCTCAAGGTAGTTTTCAGATAAAGCACTTAAAAATATTTCACTGGATTCTTTGTCCCTGCCACCCGTTATGAACATTTGAGTCTCCCAGTATATATCCGGCAAATTAAAATCTCCACCCAGAACTATAACATGGTGGGGAAATCTACTCGAAATATTTTCCAAATTATTCTTCAGGTGCTGAGCCAAAACAGCTGCTGAGCCCGGGGGCCTATAGAGACATCCAGTTACCATGTCTAAGCCTGCTTTAATCGTGACCTTCACCCAGGATTATCAACAAGTTCGCTAAAAATACGTATATCACACAGAAACAAAGTGCACGTACACGTCACAGCTATACTTTGACCACAGGTACTACGTTTGTTTGAAGCAGCTATCTCCAAGCTGAAAAGATAAAAACGTAATTTGTACGCATTAAAAATCATTATTTTCGGTTTCCTGAGCGTTACATATCGATTTTGAGCTAGTATCAAAGAGTAATAATAATAACGTGGGAACTTTAAAATTTTTAGGAATCCATATCGGTGAGAATTTAAATTGCAAGAAACACATTTTCGAACTCCTAAAACAACTTTGTTCAGCCACATTTGCTCTTAGAATCATTGAAAATCTTGGGGAAAGACAAATAAATAAGCTGACATGTTATGCATCTTTTCATTCAATAATGTCATTTGGAATAGTGTTCTTGGGTAACTAATCTTTAAGAAAGAAAGTCTTCATTGCTCGAAGACTTGCAGTGAGAATAATGTAAAAGGTGCAAAAATCAAAAGATCTTCATTCCCAAAACTCAAAACTACGGCCATTAGCAGAAATCTCAAAAATGTGTGCGGATGCTACGTTAAACGTAGAAAACGAGGACATGTCCGCATAAATGCAGACGGCTATTAACCCAATGCAACGGAGCACTGTCGAGTTGTAATCAGACAACAGTCACCTTCTCTTTCCCGTGATATCTAGGCTTTCACGTCACAGAACACTGGAACAATTACCATATTTGTTGTGAATAAAGTTTATTAATAAAAAATCACCATTCAATTTCAGGTAAAGTGGTTCATCATCGAACTTGTGTCGGAAGTCGACAAAAATATATTGATTTTTAATCACATAGTCTAACAATCCCGACCATCAGTTTCGGCTTTGCACTGAATAAAATTCTGTCCCGGCTGGTAACACCAGTGCACAACAGAAAACAGAAAGCGCAGACGACTTCTAGGATAAATTCCACATCTATGTGTATGTTTTTGCCCCGTAAAGCTGTGAAGAGTGCAGACAAATGAGTTCTTCGTACCAATATTAGTGAATTTTTGGCCCATTCCGTTTGTGTGTAGCAGCACTCCCTCTTCAGGCCACGAGTGGACCATCGGGACCATCCGACCGCCGTGTCATCCTCAGATGAGGATGCGGATAGGAGGGGCGTGTGATCAGCACACTGCTCTCCCGGTCGTTATGATGGTTTTCTTTGACCGGAGCCGCTACTATTCGGTCAAGTAGCTCCGCAATTGGCATCACGAGGCTGAGTGAACCCCGAAAAATGAGAACAGCGCATGGCGGCCCAGAAGGCCACCCATCCAGCTGCCGGCCACGCCCGACAGCGCTTAACTTGGGTGATCTGACGGGGACCGGTGTATCCACTGTGGCAAGGCCTTTGCCCGGTGGTGTGTAGAGCGAGGGGAGAAATGGCAATTTATACATGGTGTTCAAAAAAAGTGTTCCGTGTTCTGAGCACCGGCAGTACGTCAAGTAAACATCGGCTTTAACATGCATACCTCAATAGCTGTGAGCACTTGTTCATGCTCGTTATTGTGAAACGCATCTGAAATCTCTCTGGTAATGCAAGCGATGTACAGAACGCAATAAAAGAACGAATAAGCAAATGGAGGGCCAGGGGAAAAACCAGTTAAGTCACTTTTTTTTTTGAAACCGAGCGATTGCTGCAACTCAATTAGGAGTAATCGTACGCGTCTGTTTAAGGACTAAAACTGGGAAAATACCAAACGACTCCCGGGATATTAGCACTGAAAGTTTTTCTGTAAGGGGAAAGAGCCAGGTAAGTCAGATTTTCAGGGGAAAGAAGCTTCCAAGTTAGTGTTGTCTCATCCGGCCACGAGAGGAAAGAGCAAGTGGCATCCTTATGTTTCGCTGCTGCCACTCTCCCCCTCCACATGATACTGGAGGCAAGGAAAAACAAAACAATGGTGGATATGTGCATAGACTTTACAAAGTATGGACCTCTGACAAATATAACAACCTGAGACATTTACTTTAAGCGGCAATTTCCGATGTATTCGTTCAAATACATGTTCTTGCAACAGCCGAATCCTTCTATATTTATGCTAAATGCATTGCAAAAAATTTCGGGAAAGAGGTGACGTCGTTTCTTTTCCACTTCGACACTCCTTTCTTGGGTAAGGGCGTTGAAAAGCTGTACGAAGGGTGTCCTAGGAGAAAAGGTTAATATTCAGGGATATGACAGGAAGGATTATTCGAAACAAAAACGTCTAGTAAATATTGGGTCTGAAATGAGAACAGTAATAGCTATGAGCACTTCTTCTTATTGTTTTTCTTGTTCTTCTTCTTCGGCACCCAGATACAAATACCTTCTACTGCAAGATTTTTGCTTTCCATATATTGGTTAGTAACATGTTCCATGATAATTTTGCGCTACAGATCGTAATGATGTGGAATGAGTCATTGCACATTCACATCGCAAATTAATTTCTACATCGGCTGCATTCTGGACATTTGTAATTTATTTTATTTTATTTTTTACCCATATAAATGTGAGTTAGCGATTCCTACCCACCACCTTTTACTCATTACAATAACAGAAATTCTTCTGCAGAATATAGAGAGTTGTCAAGGATAAACTATCTCAGCTTGTTATCAAATTATACTCTGCTGTCTGTCAAACATTTTATATCTCTGGGTAAACGAAGGAAAATTTTTATTGTAGCATTGTGCAACTCTTTTCGTGCTAAAGACAACCTTAGTGTGGAGTAATGAATGTCATTTTTCTTTCTGTTATTGTAATCATGTAGCTCACTGTTCCTCTTAAACTGTAGTGGATTATTTACAACGAACTACATGAGGGAATAAATATACTTTGAAGCAATATTCAGAATGCCTAACTCCTTAAACGAATGTCTACAAGATGATCATGGATGAGCAACTGCATATTATTCCCACTACAACTCTTCACACAATGAAGACTTTCTTTCTTAAAGATTAGTTACCCAAGAACACTATTCCATATGAAATTATTGAATGAAAATACGCAAAACATGTCAAATAATTTATTTGTCTTTCTCCAAGATTTGCAATAAATCTAAGAGCAAATGTGGCTGAACTAAGTTGTTTTAGGAGTTATAAAACGTGTTTCTTCCCATTTAAATTCTCATCGATATGGATTCCTAAGAATTTTGAATTCCCCGCCCTATTATTATTTTCACACCAAATGTTGCACTAGTCATTGGTGTAGTACTTCTAGAAGTGCAGAACTGAATTTGTTGGCTCGTTTTAAATTCAGAGTGAGACCATTCCCAGAAAACCAGTCAAAGATACTTTCAAGAACTTTGTTTACCATTTCTTCTGTTTCTGTTTGTATGCTTCAATCGATTACAATACTAGTGTCATTTGCAAAAAGAAGTAATTCTGGTTGTTCTACACTAGACAGAAGACCGTTCACATATATGAGAAACAGTAGTGGACCTAAGATTGAATCTCAGGGAACTCCATATATGGTTTTTTGTTGTTTTTTTCTGTCAGAATTGTGTCCCTAGACCATATTGCGCAAATTACTAAGTACAAGTTTCTGCATTCTTTCGTTAGATATGATATCATTCATTATTTGGCTGTACCATCTTTCCCAGTAAATGTTAATTTATCTAGGAGATTACTGTGATTCACAAAGTCAAATGCAGTAGAGAGATCACAGAAAATATAAACCGACTCTATTTTGCTATTTAATGCTTTAATGCTTATGAAATTTGGTCAAGAACATGTAAATGGCATTCTCAGAAGAGCAACCCTCCTGAAACCCAAACTGACTTGCTAAGGATGCTATTGATGTTAAGGTGAGATACTATCCTAGAATATATCTACTCAAAAACGTTGGATAATGATATCAGCAGTGAAGCAGGTAGACCATTACTGGTATCTCTCTTATAATCTTCTTTCTAAAGAGGTGTTTAACAGTCTCCTTGGAAAAGTGCCTTGAGCTATTGATGCATTACGTATTTCAGCTAAGACTGGATTTATAACACGGGAACAAATTTTTAACACTATATTGAAAACACTGTGAAAACCTGATGTGCTTTTATTTTTGAGGGAGTGTATAACTTTCTTACTTTCAGAACGAGAATCTGGTGATATATTCATATGACAGAATGTTATGGAAGTTAAATTTTCCACATACTGCCATAATTTTTCTCTTGAATTGTTTGACCCTAGGCTTTCTACTATGTTTAAGAAATCATTATTAAGTGCTTTTTCTACCTGTGACTCATCATTTATAGCCCTTTCGTCTGTTCAATAGTGCTATTGTGTTGAATTCTGTGCCTGGCTGTCCTGTCCCTCCCTTCACTACATTCAATTTTGTTTTAAATCTGTTGTCAGAAATTCTGATTTCTGCCATTGTGTGCATATTCTTGGATATTTTAATAATCTTTCTTAATAATTGTGAGTATTTTTTGTATGTGTAACTACTATAGAATCCCTACTTCTTCTTGCCAAAAGAGATTTTCCCTTTCATTTCACAAGATACTTTAATCCCTCTAATGATCCATGGTCTTTTACCTGGTTGTTGTGTCCTATCTGATTAGCTTATGCAGGAAGCTGTTTTCAAATAATAACATGAATTAATCGTGGAATACACTCCTGGAAATTGAAATAAGAACACCGTGAATTCATTGTCCCAGGAAGGGGAAACTTTATTGACACATTCCTGGGGTCAGATACATCACATGATCACACTGACAGAACCACAGGCACATAGACACAGGCAACAGAGCATACACAATGTCGGCACTAGTACAGTGTATATCCACCTTTCGCAGCAATGCAGGCTGCTATTCTCCCATGGAGACGATCGTAGAGATGCTGGATGTAGTCCTGTGGAACGGCTTGCCATGCCATTTCCACCTGGCGCCTCAGTTGGACCAGCGTTCGTGCTGGACGTGCAGACCGCGTGAGACGACGCCTCATCCAGTCCCAAACATGCTCAATGGGGGACAGATCCGGAGAACTTGTTGGCCAGGGTAGTTGACTTACACCTTCTAGAGCACGTTGGGTGGCACGGGATACATGCGGACGTGCATTGTCCTGTTGGAACAGCAAGTTCCCTTGCCGGTCTAGGAATGGTAGAACGATGGGTTCGATGACGGTTTGGATGTACCGTGTACTATTCAGTGTCCCCTCGACGATCACCAGAGGTGTACGGCCAGTGTAGGAGATCGCTCCCCACACCATGATGCCGGGTGTTGGCCCTGTGTGCCTTGGTCGAATGCAGTCCTGATTGTGGCGCTCACCTGCACGGCGCCAAACACGCATACGACCATCATTGGCACCAAGGCAGAAGCGACTCTCATCGCTGAAGACGACACGTCTCCATTCGTCCCTCCATTCACGCGTGTCGCGACACCACTGGAAGCGGGCTGCACGATGTTGGGGCGGGAGCGGAAGACGGCCTAACGGTGTGCGGGACCGTAGCCCAGCTTCATGGAGACGGTTGCGAATGGTCCTCGCCAACACCCCAGGAGCAACAGTGTCCCTAATTTGCTGGGAAGTGGCGGTGCGGTCCCCTACGGCACTGCGTAGGATCCTACGGTCTTGGCGTGCATCCGTGCGTCGCTGCGGTCCGGTACCAGGTCGACGGGCACGTGCACCTTCCGCCGACCACTGGCGACAACATCGATGTACTGTGGAGACCTCACGCCCCACGTGTTGAGCAATTCGGCGGTACGTCCACCCGGCCTCCTGCATGCCCACTATACGCCCTCGCTCAAAGTCCGTCAACTGCACAAACGGTTCACGTCCACGCTGTCGTGGCATGCTACCAGCGTTAAAGACTGCGATGGAGCTCCGTATGCCACGGCAAACTGGCTGACACTGACGGCGGTGGTGCACAAATGCTGCTCAGCTAGGGCCATTCGACGGCCAACACCGCGGTTCCTGGTGTGTCCGCTGTGCCGTGCGTGTGATCATTGCTTGTACAGCCCTCTCGCAGTGTCAGGAGCAAGTATGGTGGGTCTGACACACCGGTGTCAATGTGTTCTTTTTTCCATTTCCAGGAGTGTAGATTAAACTTCATGTTTTCATTTGGTTCATTAATAGCGACATCCCAGGTCAACTCCGATTAACTATTCTTAACACATTTGTCTTGGGGGTCATTAATTATTCTAACTGATTTTCACTGAGGAGTATCCATACTGTAAGGCGCTTTGTTACTTATTCTAATTACTGTGTATTATGATCAGAGAGGCCATGCGAAAACATTTATTTTTTACTTTTGTAAGTTTAGGTTTTTATGTTGGTAACGCTACGTAGCGCTCTGTATGAAAACCACTGACTGTGCTGTGTGCAGTCTGTGGCTGGTTAGCATTGTTGGAATATTCCCTATTGTAATGTTGGGCAGTTGGATGTGAACAGGGCTTAGCGTTACGCAGTTTGAGGTGAGCCGGCAGCAGTGGTGGATGTAGTGGGTGAGATGGCGGAGTTTTCAGAGAGGATGATCTGGACGTGTGTCAATCAGAGACAGTAAATTTGTAAGACTGGAGGTCATGAACTGATATATATATATTATGACATTTGAACACTATTAAGGTATATACATTGTTTGTTCTCTATAAAAATCAATCATTTGCTAACTATGTCTATCAGTAGTTAGTGCCTGGTTTGATGCAGCTCTCCATGCTACTCTATCCTGTACCCTCCACGCTGCCCTCCACTAAATTGGTGATCCCTTGATGCCTCAGAACATGTCCTACCAACCGATCTCTTCTTCTGGTCAAGTTGTGCCACAAACTTCTCTTCTCCCCAATCGTATTCAATACTTCCTCATTAGTTATGTGATCTACCCATCTGATCTTCAGCATTCTTCTGCAGCATCACATTTCGAAGGCTTCTATTCTCTTCTTGTCCAAACTATTTATCGTCCATGTTTCACTTCCACACATGGCGACACTCCATACAAATACTTTCAGAAATGACTTCCTCACACTTAAATCAATACTAGATGTTAACAAATTTATCTTCTTCAGAAACGCTTTCCTTGCTATTGCCAGTCTACATTTTATATCCTCTCTACTTCGACCATCGTCAGTTATTTTGCTCCCCAAATAGCAAAACTCCTTTACTACTTTAAGGGTCTCATTTCCTAATCTAATTCCCTCAGAATCACCCGACTTAATTCGACTACATTCCACTATCCTCGTTTTGTTTTTCTTGATGTTCTTCTTATAGCCTCCTTTCAAGGCACTGTCCATTCCATTCCACTGCTCTTCCAAGTCCTTTGCTGTCTCTGACAGAATTACAATGTCATCGGCGAACCTCAAAGTTTTTATTTCTTCTCCATGGACTTTAATACCTACTCCGGAATTTTCTTTTGCTTTCTTTACTGCTTGCTCAATATGCAGATTGAATAACATCGGGGATAATCTAGAACCCTGTCTCACTACCGTACCAACCACTGCCACCCTTTCATGCCCCTCGACTCTTATAACTGCCATCTGGTTTCTGTACAAATTGTAAATAGCCTTTCGCTCCCTGTATTTTACCCCTGCCACCTTTAGAATTTGAAAGAGAGTATTCCAGTAAACTTTGTCAGAAGCTTCTTTCTCTAAGTCTACAAATGCTAGAAACGTAGGTTTGCCTTTCCTTAATCTTTCTTCTAAGATAAGTCGTAAGGTCAGTATTGCCTCACGTGTTCCAGTATTTCTACGGAATCCAAACTGATCTTCCCCGAGGTCGGCTTCTACTAGTTTTTCCATTCGTCTGTAAAGAATTCGTGTTAGTATTTTGCAGCTGTGGCTTATTAAACTGATTGTTCGGTAATTTTCACATCTGTTAGCACCTGCTTTCTTTAGGATTGGAATTATTATATTCTTCTTGAAGTCTGAGGTTATTTCGCCTGTTTCATACATCTTGCTCACCGTATGGTAGATTTTTCTCAGGACTGGCCCTTCCAAGGCCGTCAGTAGTTCCAATGGAATGTTGCCTACTCCAGGGGCCTTGTTTCGACTCAGGTCTTTCAGTGCTCTGTAAAATTCTACACGCAGTATCGTATCTCCCATTTCATCTTCATCTACATCCTCTTGCATTTCCATAATATTGTCCTCAAGTACATCGTCCTCGTGTAGACCCTCTATATACTCTTTACACCTTTCTGCTTTCCCCTCTTTGCTTAGAAGTGGGTTTCCATCTGAGCTCTTGATGTTCATTCAAGTGGTTCTCTTTTCTTCAAAGGTCTCTTTAATTTTCCTGTAGGCAGTATCTATCTTACCCCTAGTGACATAAGCCTCTAAATCCTTTACATCCTTACATTTGTCCTCTAGCCATCCCTGCTTGCCCATTATGCATTTCCTCTCGATCTCATTTTTGAGACGTTTGTATTCCTTTTTGCCTGCTTCATTTACTGCATTTTTATATTTTCTCCTTTCATCAATTAAATTCAATATTTATTCTGTTACGCAAGGATTTCTACTTGCCCTCGTCTTTTTACCTACTTGATCCTCTGCTGCCTTCACTACTTCATCCCTCAAAGCTATCCATTATTCTTCTACTGTATTTCTTTCCCCCATTCCTGTCAATTGTTCCCTTATGCTCTCCCTGAAACTCTGTACAACCTCTGGTTCTTTCAGTTTATACAGGTCTCATTTCCTTAAATTTCCACCTTTCTGCAGTTTCTTCAGTTTTAATCTACAGGTCATAAGCAATAGATTGTTGTCAGAGTCCACATCTGCCCCTGGAAATGTCTTACAATTTAAAACCTGGTTCCTAAATCTCTGTCTTACTATTATATAATCTATCTGAAACCTTTTAGTATCTCCAGGGTTGTTCCATGTATACAACCTTCTTTCCTGATTCTTGAACCAAGTGTTAGCTATGATTAAGTTATGCTCTGTGCAAAATTCTACCAGGCGGCTTCCTCTTTCATTTCTTAGCCCCAATCCATATTCACCTACTATGTTTCCTTCTCTCCCTTTTCCTACACTCGAATTTCAGCCACCCATGACTATTCAATTTTCGTCTCCCTTCACTATCTGAATAATTCCTTTTATTTCATCATACATTTCTTCAATTTCTTCGTCATCTGCAGAGCTAGTTGGCATATAAACTTGTACTACTGTAGTATGTGTGGGCTTCGTATCTATCTTGGCCACAATCATGCGTTCACTATGCTGTTTGTAGTAGCTTACCCGCATTCCTATTTTCCTATTCATTTGTTAAACGTACTCCCGCTTTACCCCTATTTGATTTTGTACTTATAACCCTGTATTCGCCTGACCAAAAGTCTTGTTCATCCTGCTACCGAATTTCACTAATTCCCACTATATGTAACTTTAACCTATTCATTTCCCTTTTTAATTTTTCTAACCTACCTGCCCGATTAAGGGATCTGACATTCCACGCTCCGATCCGTAGAACGCCAGTTTTCTTTCTCCTGATAACGACATCCTCTTGAGTAGTCCCCTCCCGCAAATCCGAACGGGGGACTATTTTACCTCCGGAATATTTTACCCAAGAGGACGCCATCATCATTTAATCATACAGTAAAGCTGCATGCCCTCGGGAAAATGACGGCCGTAGTTTCCCCTTGCTTTCAGACGTTCGCAGTACCAGCACAGCAAGGCCGTTTTGGTTATTGTTACAAGGCCAGATCAATCATCCAGACTGTTGCCCTTGCAACTACTGAAAAGGCTGCTGCCCTCTTCAGTAGTTAGAATCTTTTATTTAGCTGGCAGTATTGGGTGCTCGCTGTATTGCAGTAGTTCGAGTAACGAAGATTTTTGTGAGGTAAGTGATTCATGAAAGGTATAGGTTATTGTTAGTCAGGGCCATTCTTTTGCAGAGATTATTGAAAGTCAGATTGTATTGCGCTAAAAATATTGTGTGTCAGTTTAGTGTTGATCAGAATAAGTAAAGAGCGAACTGTCTGATTACGTTCAGTTCTGCTGAGCTGTTTGAAAATCAAATAACGTAAGGGGTTTATCAGCACAAACATTCATTAATTTTTCTAAGGGGACTCTTCACTTTTAGCAGCATCAAAGAAAACAATCAGTTAGGGTCCTACTGTCTTGCCCCACTTGTGTTGGAAAGTTAGTTACTGAGGACAAAATAAGAATTTCATACCACTTTTCCTACCTGAATCCTTTAGAAAATATACATTAAAGTCACCACAGACAGTTAATTGCTTGCTGCTGTCTGAAAGGTAGCAAAGTAAGGAATCAACATTCTTTACAGACAGTTCAAAATTTCCCAGTGGAGGCCTGTATACAGTTAAAAATAAAATTGAACTGGTTCTCAGCATTAGTTCACAAGCACACGCTTCTGTGTGCTGATCATTACAAAATCTACTTGTCTCAATGTTTCTTAATGCATGTAACAATTCACCTATTTTTATGTCACTTCTGCATGAGTAAGCTACAATAGTGTAATCTTTTGTATGTAACTTACCTAATCTTGTCGTAATGTGGTGCTCAGACCGGCACAGGATGTATATCCTTTCAGAGTTCTCTAAATTGTCCAAACAGATGTGGAGCACTTCTACCTTACTACTCAGTCCTCTAATAATTTGATAAAATTCCATGCTTCATGACTTTGTAACTAAAAGTCTAAGAAGCCAACCTTGCCTAAGGTATTGGACAGTTCACTGGCGGCAGATAGTGGATGAGATATGGATACAAAATAAGCAGTCACGGACCAAAGCAAAACTAAACAAAATCAAATCCACTGTTCGTCTGTCTTGTAGTAAGTGGCCAGCGTCTCTTCACCAGTGGTGTGGCTGAAATTCATATTCTGTAACTAACCCTTCCAGTCTTAACATTCTGAGTTTACTCAGTGAGTCTACTCATGCCTAACTGATTCCAGGTACAATCACCTTGGAGCATTTTGATAATCACAATAGTACCCCAGCTGGTCCGTCCACCGCTAGTATTACAGGCGCAACTGGTCTTTCGGATTATGGGGCGGCTAGACTGAAATGCAGTGTAATTCAGCAGAGGAAGTCGGAGTAATCTGGAGAACTTAAAACCAAAACAAATAATTTTTGCAACACTTAACGTACTAACACTTTGCAACCAGGTAAGCTTCATAAATTGGGAGATACATTAAAAGAACGGAAGATTCAAAAGCAGATAAAAGAATACTTAATAATGCGCTACATCTAGGAGTTGATTTTGCAGTCGCCAAAAATCTTTCAAACTCAATAACGGGGGTAAAAGCCATTAATAGACTAATGACAATTTCTCTTAAATGCGCAAATAAAGCATACACTTTAGTTAATGCCCATATGCCAGTCAGTGAGGATAACCGTAAAAAACCTGACGAAGTTAATGACGCTTGGGGAACATTAGAAAGCATCATCTCCAATATTCCCTCAAACCATGCTAAAATTTTAATGGGTGATTTTAACGTTCAGTCTGATAAAGAGAAAAAATATAAGAATACGATGGGAGGATTTTCTGCGTGTAAATGGACAAACCAAAATGGCCAAAGACTTGTTGAAACACTAAAAAATTTTAACTTTAAAACCATATTAACACATTTTAAAAAGAATCCTTCTAAACAAAAAACCTGGCGTCACCCAATACAGTTATTGCGGAATTTCAAATCGGTCATTAAGCAATTTCATGTCCTAACTATAGAGAAATTTTAAATGTCCAAGTTAGGAAATGGGCTAATATTGTTTCTGACCATTATTTAACGCGAATAAAAGTAAAACTTTAGCCTCAGCAACTCTTCAAAGGAAAAAAAATGTTATCCTAAAATTTGACACTGCTAAAATAACCCAGAGTCTGACAAGTGAACTTGACAAAAAACAGTCCCACAATTGGCAAAGCCTAAAGGAAAAGTTCATCAAAACAGCACAGAATTTAATTTCGCTTCGACAGAAAAAAAACACCCTTGGTGGAATGCGGATTGTGAAACAGCAGTTAAATCTAGGCATGAGGCATTCAAAAATTGGAATGGTAACATAACTGAAAAAAAAGCACAACACCTTTCTAACTGTGAGAAAAGAAACATCTAAATTAATCCGACAGACTGAAAGAAAATAAGAAAATGCGCAACTTTTGGAAATCGAAAAAGATTTGCAAAAGAATAATACAAGAAACTTTTATAAAACATTCAAAATAGAACTAACCAACTACCAAACGCAAAGTCTTTGCTTGAAAAATGAAAATGGCAGATTGGCTCTTGACAACGAGGAAAATTATAAGGGACTTGCTAATTTCTTTGAAAAACTATTGAACTGTCCAAATCCAGAGAATAAATTCCAACCATAGCAAACTAATAATACCAGCCCTAACTCTCAAGCGCCTGACGAAATCGAGATAACTAAACAAATTAGGAGACTCAAAAACTATAAAGCATCAGGAGAAGACGGTATAATCACAGAATTACTAAAATCACCTGGCCCTAACGCTATAAAAGAGATCACGCAACTAATAGGACATATCTGGCAAACTGAGAAAATACCTGAGGACTGGAAATCTGCCCTAATTCATCCACTGCACAAAAAAGTGGCTAGAGCCGATGTTAATAATTACAAAGGAATCTCTCTTCTCCGAGTCACATACAAAAATTCTCTCGCAGTGTTTACTTTATCGAGCCCAAGAACAGATAGAACCTAAAATTGGTGAATTACAAGGGGGCTTTAGACCAAACAGATCCGGTCCCAAACAAATTCTTGCTTTAAAACTAATCCTCAGATACCAAATGATTTCTAGTAAAAAAAAAGGCTTACGACTTAGTTGACCGTGCATATCTTTCCCAAATTTTAAAGGAAGAAGGGCAAGATAATAAAACTCTAACACTGGTTAAGGAAACGTTAACCGACACTGTATCTAGAGTTAAATTTATGGGAGAGATTTCTGAACTATTTGAAATAAAGACTGGTGTTCGACAGGGAGATGGACTCTCTCCATTACTTTTTAACTGTGTTTTGGAAAAGGTAATAACAGAATGTCGAGAGCAAAATTCGATTCAAAATATAGACAAATGAATCAAGTTAGTCAGAAGTGATATTAGAGTAGACTGCCTCGCTTTTGCAGATGATCTGGCAGTTTTAACTAGGGATGTTACCATAGCTCGAAAACAAATTGAAATTCTTAAAGAAGTTTCGGAATAGGTAGGACTACAAATATAATTCGAATAAATGGAATACATGACATGCAACAAACAAGCACCAAAGTTTTTAGACACGAAATAAGGAAAAATAAAAAGGGTATGTTAATTTAAATACTTGATGGAAATCATAGCAGAAAAAAATGGTTCAAATGGCTCTGAGCACTATGGGACTTAACAGCTGAGGTCATCAGTCTCCTAGAACTTAGAACTACTTAAAACTACCTAACCTAAGGACAGCACACACATTCATGCCCGAAGCAGGATTCGAACCTCTGACCGTAGCGGTCCAGACTGAAGCGCCTAGAACCGCTCGGCCACTCCGGCCGACCAAGTCATACAACAAAGAGGTCTCGAAAACGCTGAAAATTAAGTTCGCTGTCAAAAGATGGCAACTAAATTCAAATTAACATAAAATATTTATAATAAAAATCACTTTCTAAATTTAGTAAACTTAGACAAAACAGCACTGTAATCAAACCTGAATGTCTTTATGGAGCAGAAACTTTAATTTTAAATAGGAAGAGGGATATTGAAGAAATTTAAAAGAAAGAAAGATTATTAGGAAAATATTAGGCCCCAGAATTACTGGTGAGAAACTTATAGGCTGAGAAGAAATAAGGAAATAGAAGTTTACACAGACGTAAATTGTGCCATGAGAAAACAAAGACTTAAATAATATGAGCACATTAAAAGAACGATAAGCACTAGGTTGACGAAACAAATAGTAGAATTCTACGAAAAGAGAAGTAAGGCCAAAACTGAGCCAATGAAATGGATTGCTGTAATTAAGGAGGATCTTAAAGCAGCCGGTATAACTTAGGCAGACTTTACAGATACGAAAACATTCAGACAAAAGATATTTGATTGGAAAGTTGGTCAGAGAGAAATTAGAAAACGGACTGGAGCACCGTGTTCTGATGAAAGAGACTTCATTCTGAAACGATGCAACAAATTTGGGCACAAAGATAGGCCAACCATCAAAAGTGACATTGATGGATTGTACCTCACGTGATCCTACTGGGCCCATACGTGAATAATAATAATTTGATGAAATAAGTTAACCTTACTTTTCTATTCATTATTAAACATTTTGTGGGGCTCTCCTGTTATTTTCACTTCTTTCAGAGCACGGTACCTGAATCCTGATCTAACCTAAAAAAACGTTCCCCTCCGACATCGATAACCACAGAGATCGTGCTGTGTGTGATGGTGGCCTCCCGTATGTTTTCTGCAAGAAGCTCAGTCAACCTATCTTCCCCTTTCCTATTCAGGTGTAGGTCATGTCTAGTACATCCTCATCTACAAATTGTAGCAACAGGCACTGCACTGATGTGAGATTTCGCTTCAGTCAGCCGCAGTCTGCTCAACATATTGTTAACACGGATCACAGCAGTATTTACCCAGCACTGGTCATGGCGTTGCAGGACCTCCATAAAACTCGCATGTGTGTGTGTGTGTGTGTGTGTGTGTGTGTGTGTGTGTGTGTAGTCTCTACTCCTGTTTCATCCAGGTCGCCCCTAATACAGTAATTACTGTTCTTAGGCAGGCTGTTCCCTGTTCCACCAACAATAAGAACCTGATCCTCCTCGCTAAAATCTTGGGACGAATTAGCACTGTCCTCTGTCACCTGGCTAAGGCTAGAACATGGCTTCATAATACTTGTGACCCGGTACCCTGTCCCTAATTTATCCTGTACCATCTGGCCTACACCTTCGCATGACTACTACTTAGCAGCAAGACTTTGATACCGACTTACATTGAGTCGCTTTGCTAGAAATTTCCTGTACGCTACTGTGACCTACAGCTGGAAGAGGCTCTTCCCCTCCTACTTCATACAAGAAGTCAAAATTATTGGATACTGGTAGCTAAACGGTAGATAAACTTGAAGAGATGCTCCCCTCTCGCTCATTGCTTGTTGCCTTTACCCAGTTTCCAAGACCTTTCCCCTTTGAAACTATCTAGTTCCAATTTCACTTGCTCTTATTCACCCTGAAGGGTAAAAATTTTTGCCTGCTGCTCGGCCATTCTCCTGTCTTTCTTTCAAAGCCTACAGTTTCATGAGAGAGTCTCATTGAGTTCCCCATTCAGTTGCCACAGTCTTTGCCTATCCAACGGCACAAACACCAATTCTCACGCATTGCAACACAGATTACACGTCTTAAAAGCAGAAATAAATCACAATACATTTTACACTACATGAATTTTCGTTACTAATGAGCAGCAAAAATTATGTTTACAGATTAGCGCTTCAGGTGCGTTATATAACGTAAAAAGTTATTTATTTCCGCTTACAACAAGAACCTGGCACTCAGTCAACTTCAGTATCCACTGAGTTATCTTAATCACAACAGAATGTAACTTTACTGTACGCAAACAGAAAGTAAACAACAGACAAGAGCGCAAGATTCTGAATCAACCAAATTAAGATTTATACTACTTTCTGGAAATACGAACTTAACAGCGAATGGACATGCTCAAATTAAATTGTTTGAGAGAAAAACCGAACATTTAAGCTGCGTTCTCTAAGTTGTGCCAAAACGTAAAAAAATGTGCTATTACAACCCCACCTCACGATCTTTCCACGTTTTATGTACTAATACCTACAGAAAAGTGTTATCTTTAATAGTAACTTTAATAAATGCACTTATACATATCTTTAATGATTAACTTGTATTAAACTGCTATTAAAATCTAAATAACTTATTCTTAAGACAGCGCAAAATCCTGGATGTCCTGTCTGGCGCAGGGCTGCCAACTACCAGTCAAATTAGTGCCCAAAAGGAAATCAATATTAAATTCCCTGAGCGTGACCATGAAAGCAGCTGAAGATTTCAAGTCCTTTGACTGAGGTCGGTGTTAAACAAGAAATGTGAAAGACTGACTCAAATGACGCTACAAAATGCCCTTTCAAAACTCAGCCTGTTGGAGATCTTATCTAAATGCAGCCACTCCCTGCTGCACTGTCAAACGACTTATCGGGGACGAAAGGAAACTGGCATCATAAGGACACAATGGCGATGTCACTCAGTGGATGGACTGCTGAAACTACCCATATTTGCTCATAATCGTACGTTTAACTTCAGAATTCTGCACTTATCTAGTGCTCAATAGCTCTGCAATTATCTTTTGTTCTTTGTAATCTAACAACCAACAATTCTGTTTTTATGCAGGATTTCGTTACTGTTTCCAAGCTAAAATACAAAGATCTGAAAATCCTGATTAAATGTCCCGTCCTGATGCTGTCACGTTTTTCAGTCAGCTGCTCCACAGTTATATATACGTGATAAGAGTATCATCGTTGTATTGTCACATCCAGAAGTTTGTGTAGTCGTGATTATTATGTAATTATTTTGTCCGTTTCGTTTGAGTTATTTTTTTCCTTCTCTTTGTAAATTTTGCATTTTGAAAAATTACTTTATTCTTGGAACACTCCAGACGGCGCTAACTCTATTTTCACGTTCGATGCATCCAAGATATTTTCTTTACGAAATACAAAGTACTATGTGTTCTTTCAAGTTGATGTAATCACGATTCAGACATTAAAAACGCTTTTTCTCGAGTTTCATAAAAACTAACTTTCGCGGTTCTTTCCTGTCGCCCTTCAAATGAAAACACGCTATTACGTTACTGTGAAACAGCTGACATTGTAATGTAATCTGTTTGCTATATTATGCAACCTTCACTTGCGAGCAACCGGTAACGGAGATGTCCATTCATAGAAAGGGATGCTTCTGTCCGACGTCTTACGATATCGCACATTCTCTGAAAAGCTCCAGTCCGGTCATTGATGCACCGGCAGGAATCGTTGATACATTCCTGTGGTCTTTTTACATCATCAGTGGAGCTTGTATTCACCAAAGATTTCAAGTGTCCTAGCAAGCAACAAATCCGAGGGATTAAGATTGAGGGAACGAAATGGCCGATATGTCGGACTTCCCCGACCAATCCGTTACGCGTTAAATATCTGCGTGTGACTCAAGAGTTTCAGAGTGCTCTTAGCAGTACAGCTATCACGGTAAATGTTCGCAAGGAGTGAGAAATAATGATCGAGCACAAACTTCAGAAGCTCTACATTTCTGTATCCGATGATAAGCAACACATGAAGTGCTGTGAACGGCGATGAGACTGGACGGTGGAGGGCTGAATTCGAGTAATTTGGAGTAATGAATAGTGCTATACCTTGTGGCAGTACGATGGAAGGGCTCTGCCGTAGCGATAGTCTGAAGAACATTACCTGCGACGACGTGTGGTGTCAGTTGCGAAGTACGGAGGAGCTAGTGTTACGGTGTAGGACTGTTTTCCGTAGTTAAGATGAGGGGACATTATTGCGCTTAAGGAAATGCTGAATGCGGAAGGATATGAACACATTTTAGTGTACTATGTTCTGTGTGCAGCAGAGGAATACTTCGGAGATGATGGTTGTTTTTATCAGCATGACAACGCTCCCTGTGATAAAGCAGTGTCTGTGAGGCATTGGTTTGTGGACCACAACATTCCTGAGATTCTTTGGACAACAAAGGACTTAAGCTGGAGTTCTTATTTAAAATGAAATGAAATGATGGTATGCCTTTGATGGCCGGGAGTCTCCACCTGGGGAAGTTAGGCCGCCAATCTGCAAGTCCTGTCACTTGACGCCACTGTGGGCTACTTGCACGTCGATGCTGATGGAATGATGATGAGGACAATATGACGTCCAGTCCCCGAACGGAGAAATCTCCGACCCAGCTTTGAATCGAACCTGGTCCTGCTGTATGGCAGTCAAACACGCTGACCACTCAGCTAAGTGGGCGGACATGTTCTTATTGAGACATCATGAAAACAACAAAACTGTGTACAATATCAGACTTATGGGGGATGTAATGGATTTTGGTCCAAAAAATTGTATTTTCAAAAATATTATTTTCTTGATCTACACAGTTTAGTCTATGTTCTGTGTGAGTTTTATCATGATAACAGCTTTAGAAATGCCTTTAAATTATTAAACTGGTTAAATCTTCACTGGCGGCCACTCCCACCTTTTCCGACATTTGGGAAACTGCTTGCTTCAGCGGAATTTTTGTCAGTGTGAAGGCTATTTTCTTTCGGTATCTTTTGCTGATCCCTATATCTGTGGATGACATTTATATCCTTGCCTGAAAACTTTCTTGCATGTGGTTTATTTTCGTTCTGACAATGCTAACACATATCAGTAGGTGGAAGATTGAATTCGCAAACCTTCATGTGAAAATCAAGATTCATGCATAATGCGTGGTGGAAAACGTGAATTTAGGAAACGGAGGTTCTTCAGCATCGAAAATTGGGACAGGAGAACAGAGCTTCTCTGCCAGGCTATAAAGTTTTCAAGTTCATGTGCTAGCAGTAAAAATACGAACTGCAGATTGTTGTTGAAGAAAGAAGAGTGGGAATAGCTTGTGACTTTAAATTAATCTATAATTCTTATGGCTATGAATTTTCATTTTCCTTTTCAGTTATTTTATGGGAGAGCTATCAGCAAAAACACACATAATTTAGAGGCAATGAGGGGTGCTGTGTAGGCAATTTTTTTCCATAAACTATCCACTGACCAAGCACCAATGCACAATCTGTTTCCGAAATACAACAGAAATGAGACGTATTCACATAAACAATCATTACCAGAACCTGCTATGAATGCAATTAAGCACACATTCAGGTTTCTTGCAAACTCTGATTTATTGAGGAAGTGGCTTCACGGAAGACACAAAATGCAAATGAAAGCCTCAATAGTTTAATTTTGATTCGAAGGACATTCTGTGGACTTGAAATACTCAAAATAGGTGTCTAAGATGCAAATTTATGTTACAGTAACAGGAATAATGGCAGAATTGAAATTCTGAAGAGAGTTGGTATAGATCCTGGTGTGTTGAGAACGAAAGCATTTTGCACCAAAGACGCGAGATGAGTCAAGAAAGCTAACAGATCAGTGTCTTACCTGCAAATACAGGCCAGGTAGATTCGAAGAGGAGAGAAGAGAAACCTGGAGGATGAGGAGTATCAGTATGGAGGATTTTAAAATTAATGTGAGCTTATTACATGTAGAAGTATGAGAAGAAAATCTTTGAACCTCATTTTCTCTGTTTTACATTTTTTACTTTATTAGAAGCCTTTTCTCCAAAAGTATATGTGCAAATGCTATGAAATTTTCAGGAACTGTTCGCAACGTGTTGCTGTCTCCCTGCAACTAAAAAAAAACTAGATGCTGCAATTACATTCTGATTTTTAGATGACTGTATGTAGAAAAAAAGTTAATTTTGGATGTGCAAAATTAAAATCTCTTATAACCTTCTCAGGACACAACAATAAAATTTTCAGATTAATTGCATGGTTAGAATTTGAGTTATGGCTTTTTATAAAAAAGACAACAAAATAATTAAAAATTCAAATATCTGCCAAAATATTAATAATAATGCATATTTTATTATAGTTTTCCGTTAAAACAGAGTTTTTTTACACATGCAAAAATTTAGACTTGTGCATTAATAAGTATGGGTGTAATGATTTTTTAAATAAATATTTACTTTTTCCGTTACACCCCCGTTACATACGTTAACGTCTTTACTGGTCTGTTAGGCTGTGATGGAAGTTAAGTAAGTTACTTTTAATTAGAACGTTTTTCTATACAGGCACAGTAATAAGGAATTTACGGTCGACGGTTCGAAATATTTGCTTTCTCTGTTACCCTTCAGAGATCCCTTTAATGACCATGATGAGAGATGATGGCTTGGCGAAAGTTCTGTAGCGAAACTAGCAGCCGGCCTGTGTTACGAACATCCTGGACCCATCCAATTCGTTATGGAGTGCGGTGTTCATGTATTCATTAAGATGAGTATCAATGAGTGATCAAGATGTAGCTTTCTGTTATCCGTGTGTTCCCGTAACAACAGTAAATGAAAGACACGAAGTTTATGCTTTTCTAGTTCCTCAACCTTATTTTACTTCCTGTGTTCAGTCTTCCTTGATTTTTAGTTTCTCTTTGAGGAAGTATTAGTAGACATTTGTCACATGTAGCTCAGTTTTCAGGTTAATATTGAACCATACACTTACATCCAGTGATTATAGCCCCCATCTATAACTGAATGAATAAAAAAAATCAATAATATGTATGTATTTACAACATGTAAATACACCACATGACCAGTAACAAAGATACCGTGCATACCCTGTTAATGATTTTCTCATATTTTTAAACGAAATAAGTGTGTTATACTGGAAACAGAGCATCCTTAGCCTAGGTGATTATCATACATAGCAACAATCGTAGGAATCTAGTCTATATTCTGTTCGCTGCAATTATTGTACCGTAACAGTGGACAATGTTTGGATAAGGTATTACTTTGTGAGAACACAGCACCATAGCTGTTCATTCTTAAATGCTGTAACATGGGTTAATAAGCAACAGATAGCTCTGTACAGTGCTGCCATTAGTGGTGGAAAACACAAGTACTTCCATTACACCTGAGCTGGTCACAAAGATATGTCGTTTATAGGTAGAAAATAACGTTTATGGATTTCTTGAAAACTTTCCCCTATTGCCTAACTGAAGGCATGTCGATATAAATAAGTCAATTTACCGACCATTCTTTAAAAAGAATAAAGTTTATTAAAATGTTCTTCAGCCTCAGGAAAGCAAAAAGAGTTGTTTCCGTAGATTAAAGGATAGCTTTGGGAAGCACGCATACATGCAGAAACTAGTGTAACAATTGAAATTATAGGTTGGTTACTTGGTTCATTTGGGGAGGGACGAAATAGGGAGGTGATCGGTCCCATCGGATCAGGGAAGGATGGTGAAGGACGTCGGCTGTGCCCTTTCAACTGAACCATCCAGGCATTTGCCTGAAGCGATTTAGGGAAATCACAGGAAACCTAAATCAGAATGGCCGGATGCGGGTTGGAACCATCGTCCTCCCAAATGTGAGTCTAGTGTGATAAGCACTAAGCCACGACGCTCGCTGAAACTGAAAAAAAAAAAACAAGTCTCAAATAATTAAATCACGAACGTTTGTGAATGATTTATTGAACAACGACTATGTTTTATTTCCAAATACACAAGCATACGGTTGGTGCATAAGATCGTAACGTTATTGTTTTTCATGTTGGCTTTTCGCTTGCTATGCGTCTATTTACCGATGGTCATTTTTATTTGTAGTTCATTGTTGCTATTTGAGTTTAGATATTAGCATTTTATCATTTGGAGATAACGGATGGAGCTGTGGACGCTAGAAAATGGAGTGTCAACTGGAGAAATCGGAACATTTCTGACATATTCTTGTTTTTGAATTCAGTGGAAGGATCGTTTTGACATTAGTGACTCTCCACGTTCAGATAGGTCATAGATCCAGAATGAGATTTTCACTCTGCAGCGGAGTGTACGCTGATATGAAACTTCTTGGCAGATTAAAACTGTGTGCCGGACCGAGATGCGAAGTCAGGACCTTTGCCTTTTGCGGGCATGTGCTCTACTATCTGAGCTACCCAAGCACTACTCACGAGCCGTCTTCACATCTTTACTTCTGCCAGTATCTCGTCTCCTACGTTCCAAACTTTATGTCAGCGCACACTCCGCTGCAGAGTGAAAATCTCATTCTGGATTCATCCCCCAGGCTGTAGCTAAGCAATGTCTCCGTAATGTCCTTTCTTTCAGGAATGTTAGTTCTGCAAGGTTCGCAGGAGAACTTCTGTAAAGTTTGGAAGGCAGGAGACGAGATACTGGCAGAAGTAAAGCTGTGAGGACGGGGCGTGAGTCGTGCTTCGGTAGCTCAGTTGGTAGAGCACTTGCCCGTGAAAGGCAAAGGTCCCGAATTCGAGTCTCGTTCCGGCACACAGTCTTAATCTGCCACGAAGTTTCAGATTATAGATCGTTTAAAAGTATTAATCCACAATGATCTACGTCAGTATATTCAAGAACTAGCAAATGTGATGAACCGTGATCCTTCCACAATCGTGCAAGATATGTAAGCAGTGGGGAAGGTGCTAAAATCGGGCGAGTGGGTGTCGCATGCTCTAAGTTAAAGTCACGCAATTCAGCAGGTGGCCATGTGTAAATCTCTGCTTGTTCTCCATCATTTGGCTAGCGAACAACAGCGACAATTTTTATCTTAGAGACGGTGTGCTGCACTACGAATTGCTTCCCCGAGGTCTAACCATCGCTGCAGACATTTACTGCGAACCACTCTCCGTCTAGCAGTCGTAATACAACAGCAACGACCAGGAAGACAGTGTGAAGTGATGCTACTCCACGACAGCACCCGCCCGCATTCTGCCAGACTGACAAAAAACACTCTACTAAAGTTGGAGTCATAGGTCGTTCTGCAGCTATCACATTCACATGACATTGCGCCCTCAGACTTGCGCTTTTTCCACTCTCTATCGAACAACTTTCAAGCAATTTAATTTCCGGATGGAAATGCGCTCCGAACACGGCTCGACGAGTTCTTCGCCTCAAAAGCACATGTTTTCTACAGTCGCGGAATCGGAAGGTTACCCAGCGTTCACAGACTGTTGTAAATAGTGAAGAACACTAGATTATTGATGACTAAAGTCTCTGTTATGTGTCTCTATTGTGTTTATTAAGTTTATGAAAAAACGCTACGAACTTATGCACCAACACAATAACTTAGTTTTTAAATAGAGCATACAGTTTCTCAGAATACTGTATTAATGAGTTATGATTTTGCTTGATGTCAAAGCACTAAGGTCCTAAATAAGCGTCTGACAATTTGATCTAATTACCTTTCTTAGACAACACTGTTTCAATGTAAGTGTTGTGGCGTGATACTTTTTCTCGTACAGTTCCACTGATCAGTTACGTAAATTAAAGTGTAATAGTTTTGTTTAATTACCTTGCCTGATTCAGATAAATTATTTGTGCAATGGCATATAATTATTTGGATTTTAAGAAGATCTGAAAAATAAATCTCACAAAATTGAAAAACGTTGCGACAACTTTTTTTCTGCGTATGGATAAAATAAAATTCGTAACATTGTCAGATTTTGTATAAAGTTAAAACCGTGTGTTGTGAAGAAACGATCGGTGAGCTCATATTTTTGGGAGACCAATTTCACTCTACTTGCTTTAGACTTACCGCCACAATGTTTCCCTCGTTGGTGTGTAGCTTTATGACAAGTAATATCCCATTTTCCGAATGGTTCGTGTCAGAAAAATATTATTGCTATTAAAATTAAAGGATAAAGGTTAAAAAATCCCATCGAGTGAAAATAAAACGTCCCAGTAAATATTTTTATAAAAATATGTTACAAAAACTGCTAAAACTACACGAGGTGGCCTACTTTTACTATATCGAGAAACAGTGTGTGGAAGAAACCTAGAAAAACGTGTGTGGGTAACTGAAACTAAATAAACTGTACATGGCGGCTACTTGCTGTAGCTAATAGAAATAGAAAAAGTTACGTAACACCTGATAAAAGATGCCTCGGGTTACAATGTGGTCCTACATCACAGGTACTACTGCTATGGGTTCGCGCTGTGCAGCAAAGCTTGTAATGAAGTGAAAGGACTGTTATGTCTACTGGAAAAATTACACAAACAGAAATACTCTGACGGAGACAGAAATCACAACACGAAGAAGGAGTTGTGCGACATAAACGAGAGTTGGCAGGCGTGTTTTTACATCTGAAATATGATGTTTATTCAAATTTCATGCCAATCACATAAGAGTGATGTTAGTAGTACCACAGTGAGGATACAAACCAGCCTTTGCTTTAAATTCGCGCAGTAACGGTCGCGAACGTTACTTACTTTTGAAATTGTAAGTGGTGAGTTGATGTTAGTCAAGAATGCCTTTAATGCGACAAAGACGCCATTGTCAGCACCTCACTGAGCTAGCACGAAGTCGTGTAATAGGCCTACAAGAAACTGGATGTTTCTTCTACGATACTGCATAACATCAACATCTACGTGATTATTCTGCTATTCACAATAAAGTGCCTGGCAGACGGTTCAATGAGCCACCTTCATGCTGTCTCTCTACCGTTCCATTCTCGAACGGCACGCGGGAAAAACGAGTACTTAAATTTTTCTGTGCGAGCCCAGATTTCTTTTATTGTATTGTGATGATCATTTCTCCCTATGTCGGTGGGTGCCAACAGAATGTTTTCGCAATCGGAGGAGAAAACTGGTGATTGAAATTTCATGAGAAGATCCCGTCGCAACGAAAAACGCCTTTGTTTTATTGATTGCCACTCCAATTCACGTATCATCTCTGTGACACTATCTCCCCTATTTCGTGATAATACAAAACGAGCTGCCCTTCTTTGCACTTTTTCGATGTCATCCGTCAGTCCCAACTGGTGCGGATCCCACACCGCACAGCAGTTCTGCAGAATAGGGCGGACAAGCGTAGTGTAAGCTGTCTCTTTGGTAGACCTGTTGGACCTTCTAACTGTGCTGCCAATGAATCGCAGTCGTCGGTTTTCTCTACCCACAATATTATCTATGTGATCGTTCCAATTTAGGTTATTTGTAATTGTAATCCCTAAGTATTTAGTTGAATTTACAGCCGTCAGATTTGTGTGACTTATCGCGTAATCGAAATTTCGCTGATTTCTTTTAGTACTCATGTGAATAACTTCACACTTTTCTTTATTCAGGGTAAATTGTCACTTTTTGCCCCATAACAGGTGTCTTATCTTGACAGGAATGCAACTACTGAACATGCTTGCTGGCAGCGGTGGTCACGAAAAGAGCGGACTCATGACGGCCACGTGTCACTACCGACAGGCAAAACCATCGTGTTCGGCATGTGGCAGCCAGACGCTCTGTGACGTGCATTCCACTGACCACAAACCACCATCGCTTGCTACTTCAGTGGTGTAAAGTGAGAGCTCACTGGACGGCAGGGTGGAGGTATGTTGTGTTTTCTGATGAAAGCTGGTTCTTTCTCGGTGCCAGTCATGGCCGTGTGTTGATTACTAGGAGGCCAATTTCGGGTCTGCAGCCAACCTGTGTGCGTGCTAGGCACACTGGATGTACAACTGGAGTTATGGTCTGGGGTGCGATTTCGAATGACAGTAGGAGCACTCTCGCGATAATCACACGCACCCTGCGTGTCGACTTGTTGCCTTGGGCTGCTCGATCACCAGATCGATCTCCAATAGAGCGCACGTGGGACATCGTCAGACGACAACTATCCAGCGTCATCCTCAAACAGTATTAACTATCCCCGTAGAGACCTATCAAGTGCTACGGGTATTGAACTCCATCTCACAAATTGCCATCCGGCATCTGTACAACGCAATGAACGCACGTTTGCATGCTTGCATTGTACATTCTGGCGGCTAAACCGGTTTTCAATGTACCAGCATTTCACATTTGTATGGCTTATCTCGTGATAACATTGATGTGGGATCTTGCAATTTAATCACCTAAATATGTTACTTAGACAAATGTATTCCCTAAATTTCATTACTCTACAGTAATTTTTTTTTTTTTTTTTTTTTTTTGGTGTTGTGACTTGATTTCTGTGAGTGTAGTTTACGTTGTCGCCGTATTCTTCACTCATAACACTTGTGTAGTGTTACTCTCGACGCTGGTGTGTCCTGTGCAAGGCTCTTCATCTCTGCGCAACAGCTGTAACGTATATCTCTTTTAATCTGCTTACTGCAGTCGTGGGTTGGCCTCCCGCTTTAGTTCCCCACCCCCTCTCCTGCCCCCTTCCCTTCACCCTCCCCCCATCCCCACAGTCTCCTACATTACCAATTTGACTATGCCTCAGGTCGAGACCTCCGACTGATTGCTTCTATTAGTCAAATTGTATCACACTGTCACACGTTCTTCTTCTTCCAAGCGGAATTCAGTTGCCCAATATTAGTTATTCGATCTACCCACATAATCTCCAACATTATAACGTGGCACCACATTTTAAAAGCCTCTATTCTCTTGTTCTCTGAACTGCACATCCTTATTGTTTCACTTCCGTACAAGGCCACACTTCAGAAAAATGCATCCAGGAAACAATTTCTAACATTTATACTCATATTCGACGGTAACGGTCTTCTCTTTTTCGGAGAAGAATTATTGCTGCATTTTATATCCTCTCTACTTTGGCCGTAAACAGTAATTTTGCTGCCCAAACAGGAAGAATCGTGTACCATTATTGGTGTCTCATTCCCTATCCAATTTCGCTAACCATCACTTGATTTATCTCAAATATATTCCATTAATCTAGTCTCACTTTTCTTGTCACTCGTTTTGTAATCTCTTTCATCACACTATCCATCCCGTTTAGTTAATTTTCTAAGTTATTTGCAGTCTCTGGCAGAATTAGAATGGAGGCCTATGGTTAATTTCTCAATGAACTTTAAATCCCAGTCGAAACTTCACCTCGGTTTTCTTCAGAGTCTGCTAGTTGCACAGATTGAATAAAAGAGACGTGGCTCTCTCTCTTCTCAATTTCTGCATCCCATTCATGACCTTTAACTCTTATAATACCAATCCGGTTTCGGAACATGTTTTAGAAAACTTTTCGATCTCTAAATTGACTTTTGCTATCTTTAGAGTACCGAAGACTGCAGTCCAAGGTCAAAGCTTCCTCTGAAATTTCAAGTGCTAATACCTAAGTTTACCTTCCTTCAAAATATCTATTAAGGTGAGTCGTAATATCAGTATTAATCTTATCCGATATTGCTTCAAACAGATTTTCTATTCGTCAGTGCGTTTGTGTAGTCGGTATTTCCCAGCCATGTCTTTTTAAATACTTGGTTCCGTAATTTTAACACTTGGAACTACTTGACTTCTGTGGAGTTATGGAAACGACATACCGTTCCTTCTCATCGCTACAGTGGCTAGATTGGACTGTGAAAAAAAATAGGACAGTGTTAAAATTGGGACTTTGTACGGGCGCTGATGACCACGCAGTTGAGCGCCCCGCAAACCAAACATCATCATCAACTTTTCATGGCTACATTAAATACGGAAATATTCATGTCAACTTCGCTTTCTAAAATGCTGGTATCGTAGGTCTAAAAGGCACGAACTCGGCGGCGTTTCAGGGGAAATCCGATTAGTACATTACTGGCCATTAAAATTGCTACACCACGAAGATGACGTGCTACTGACACGAAATTAAAACGACAGGAAGAAGCTGCTGTGATATGCAAATGATTAGCTTTTCAGAGCATTCACACAAGATTGGCGCCGGTGGCGACACCTACAACGTGCTGAGATGAAGAAAGTTTCCAACCGATTTCTCATACACAAACTGCAGTTGACCGGCATTGCCTGGTGAAACCTTGTTGTGATGCCTCGTGTAAGGAGGAGAAATGCGTACTATCACGTTTCCAGCTTTGATAAAGGTCGGATTGTAGCCTATCGCAACATTGCTGCTCGCGCTGGTCGAGATCCAATGACTATTAGCAGAATATGGAATCGGTGGGTTCAGGAAGGTAATACGTAACGCCGTGCTGGATCCCAGCGGCCTCGTATCACTATCAGTCGAGAAAAAAAAGGCATCTTATTCGGCTGAAACGGATCGTGCAGCCCCTGAGTCAACAGATGGGGACGTTTGAAAGATAACAACCATCTGCACGAACAGTTCGACGACGTTTGAAGCAGCATGGACTATCAGTTCGGAGACCATGGCTGCGGTTACCCTTGACGCTGCATCACAGACAGGAGCGCCTGCGATGGTGTACTCAACGACGAACTTGGGTGCACGAATGGCAAAACGTCATTTTTTCGGATGAATCCAGGTTCTGTTTACAGCATCATGATAGTCACATCCGTGTTTGGCGACATCGCGGTGAACGCACATCGGAAGCGTGTATTCGTCATCGCCATACTGGCGTATCACCCAGAGTGATGGTATGGGGTGCCATTGGTTACACGTCTCGGTCATCTATTGTTCGCATTGACGGCACTTTGAACAATGGATGTTACACTTCAGATGTGTTACGACTCGTGACTCTACCCTTCATTCGACCCCTGCGAAACCCGACATTTCAGCAGTATAATGTCCGACCGCATGTTGCAGGTTCTGTACGGGCCTTTCTGGATACAGAAAATGTTCGACTGCTATCCTGGCCAGCACATTCTCCAGATATCTCACCAACTGAAAACGTCTAGTCAGTGGTGGCCGAAGAACTGGCTCGTCACAATACACCAGTCACCACTCGTGATGAACTGTGGTATCGTATTGAAGCTGAATGGGCACCTGTACCTGTACACGCCATCCAAGCTCTGTGTGACTTAGTGCCCAGGCGTATCAATATCGTTAATATGGTCAATATGGTCAGAGGTGGTTGTTCTGGGTACTGATTTCTCAGGATCTATGCACCCAAACGTCAGTTATAGAATAATATATTTGTCCAATGAATACCCGCTTATCATCTGCATTTCTTCTTGGTGTAGAAATTTTAATCGCCAGTAGTGTAGTTCCGTGTTGTCACAGTGTTTGGAACTCAGGTTTTATCCGTTTTCAACATGAGACCGGTTACTGCCTTGTATAGAAGTTCGTGATTTCACACCCAAATGACGAAATACGCCATGTCGGTTAAGCAGGAGTGTTGCATCATTATGATGATGGTATAACGGGCAGTCAAATGATAACGAAGCAGATGGAGAAAAACAAGTGAACTGTTTATTATTACAAAATTAATCGCCACAACTGTTAATACATTTATCCCACTGTGAGACAAGATAGTCATAGAAAAATGTTTGCAGTTGCCTACGACCTCACATGTTGCCAAGCCTGTAACGACTACGCAATAAAAGATTTCCTGGGAAGCCCTTACACATCATCCATTGAGTGCCGATATCTTCCTATGACATTTCCATATCTTTGGAGCCCTGAAGAAGTAAGCGATGCCTGCCTGGGTACTGTCAAGGTTCCGTTTGAGTACTTCTTTTCAATCTGTCTTGTTTTCATTTGACTGTCCCTTATACGTTGTGCTGTCTAATATATTAAAGCTATGTGGAAGATATTCGTAAGGTAGAGTGTCATGGCTAGTAAAATTCTGTATATTTTTAAAACTAGTTATCTAACGCGTGGATAGTTAAGAACGGTCGTGCACCATCTTGTACCTTGAAACGGATGAAGATCTCCTTCCAAAGTGATAATTGTAAATGTAATGAGTTTCCGTATGTCTTGACAATATTACGTGTCTTCAAAATGAAAATATGTGTTAGCTGCCAATAGCTTCTACTTCAAAATGATTTTAGCTTGTAACTGGTTCTTCATGATACTTTTATCTTAATTCTATTTCACTTGCTGATTATTGTTTGGCAGTAGAGTAATGCTGTAAGACACAGTATATTCAACACTTTACTGTTTGGTCTTATGCTCAGATTGAGTAACGTGGGAAATAAGCTATAACACTGTCTCACCTTTCTCATTTCTGTCTCACTCTCGTGCTCTTCGATTCTTATAATGGCAGTCTCATTATCATACAAGTTTTATATAACCTTCCTCTTAACGTAGTTTTCTGATAGGTTCAGAACTTATAAAAGGAGAAGGGCTGGCGACAGGAAGGGCATCCGGCCACCCTCTACTACTAACAATGCAAATCTAAAAATTAATATGACGACCCCGTAAAGATACGGGATAAGGGCCGGGAAAAAGAAAGAAAAGGTAGCATAAGAGGCTTGGAATAATGTCGTTATGTTTTGATACATCAGACCAAAAAGTACTTTCTTCAAAGAATTCTCTTTATGATGAAGCTAACTTCAAAATCGTGAAAAGATGAATGTAAAAAACACAAGGGTTGTACAAATATATGGAAAACAGCGATAAATGTGTGTTTGAAGATAAATGCAGGTTCTAGCCAAACCTGCAGTTTGCGGAATTGTATTTGCCCACGAACAGCACCTGTGCAATATCCTGAATACATTGCAAATGTCACTTGGGCTCAGAACAGTGTTTCGTGTAGTTGTGTCTCCTAGTTAAGTGAACTCGAAAGTGGAAAAATTGTTGGTGCTCGTATGGTAATGGTAGATGTTTCTGTAACCTAGGTAGGTGTTTCAAGAGGTACCGCGCGAAGATTTACACTGAAGCGCCAAAGAAAATGGTATAGACATGCGTATTCAGGTACAGAGATATGGAACCAGGCAGAATACGGCGCTGCGGACGTCAAAGCATATATAAGGCAACAAATGTCTGGCGCAGTCTTTAGATCGGTTACTGCTGCTACAGTTTCAGGCTATCAAGTTTTAAGTGAGTTTGAACGTGGTGTTATAGTCGGTGCACGAGCGATGGGACACAGCATCTCCGAGTTAGCGATGAAGTGGGGATTTGCCCATACGACCATATCACGAGTGTTCCGTAAATATCAGGCATGTAGTGAAACATAAAATATCCGACATCGCTGCGGTAGGAAAAAGGTCCTGCAAGAACGGGACCAACGATGACTGAAGAGAAATGTTCAGCGTGACGCAAGTGCAACCGTTCCTCAAATTTCTGCACATTTGAGTGCTGGGCCATCAACAAGTGTCAGCGTGCAAACTATCAATGAAACATCATCGGTATGGGCTTTTGGAGCCGAAGTCCATTAGTGTACCCTTGATGACTGCACGACACAAAGTTTTACAGCTCGCCTGGGGTCTTCAATACCGACACTGGACTGTTGATGACTGGAAACATGTTACTTCACATAACAGACGTAAACGGATAAAAGAGCACCGTAACTTCTTGCCGAAATTCTATTGGCTCTCGTGGAGGAAATACGATTTGAAATGCACAGATCTATGCGATATCGTGACAATCGTACCCAACTTTCTCACTTCTGGCTAGGAAAGCACTCACCCATCTCTTTCCTAATCGCTGGATAGTACGTGAAGCAATTGTCTGCTGGCCTGCAGGTTCGCATGATTTGACACTACCAAAAATTTTCTCTGTGGTAAACACAAACATGAAGCCAAGTTGTAACGTCGCAAGAGTATTTAAGGATTCGCACTGTTCAGCATCTAAGCTGATATCGAAGAAATCTCTTCGGTCTCTACAGGAATCCTTGCACCAGCGACAAAAAAAAAAAAAAAAAAAAAAAAAAAAAAAAAAAAAAAAAAAAAAAAAAAATCAAATCGCTCTGAGCACTATGGAACTTAACTTCTAAGGTCATCAGCAGTCCCCTAGAACTACTTAAACCTAACTAACCTAAGGACATCACACACATCCATGCCCGAGGCAGGATTGGAACCTGCGACCGTAGCGGTCTCGCGGTTCCAGACTGTACCTCATATCATTTTCTAATTTCCTTTTGCCTGCTGTTGTTGATGTAATTTTACTATGTATCTTTTCATTGAACATATGATACGTAATTATTATTTAGCATTATTTATATCTCAATTCCCTGTTTTACCAATCTATAACGCTTTTGAAGTACAACAATCTTTCAAGGCTCTGGAAGACCTGTTACCGCAGCCAGTGGGTGAATCGTTCTTAGATGTCACATCCTATGCCTTCTAGCTGGTGTATGTCGATCCATCGACATCTCATGAAGTGTGATACGTTCAAGTCCGAAATTAAAATTTTCTCCACAAGTCTGCATTTGTAGTTAGACTCACTTAGCTGCTACAGGCGGAATTGTCCCAGCCTGGCGCAACAGTTTCTCATACCAACACTAACCACCCCAGGAGGCAGCGATCTGGTTCATTTTTAAAACAGAAAAATTCTAAGTTTTGAATATCGTAATATCTCCGAAAATAGTAATCGGATTTTGTAGACTGGAACGCCATAGAATTTTTCTCTTTTCAAACGAAGATACTTACAGTACAAATTACTGCAGTTGCATTTTAAGAAGAGAATTTGATACCAACATGTCTGTAATTAATGGAGCTACGAAAAGAGATAATTTGTAATTTACTGAGCTTTTTTTTGCAAATGAGTTTGATGAAAACGTATGTTAAAGTGTTCACTAAATACCTGACTTTTAAAAAAAATATCTAACCTATCAACTCGCTAAAGGTATCCAATACTACACGCTTCGACCAGTAGAATGCCAGTTCTCCTTTTCGTGATTACTACATCCTTCTGAGTAGTATCCCCCCGCTCTTCTCCCTCCCCCCTCCAGACCCTCCTTGCAGGAGATTAGAATATGTGATTGTTTGATTATTTCATCTCCGAAGTATTTTATTGAAGAATGTGTTCTTCGAAGAAGTTTTCTGCATCAGCTTATTTCATTTCTATTTTATTCTTATTTTAGTACTACGTTTCGCCTGCGTAGCCATTACCACACCGAATCTTTAACCCGTTGAGAACGTATGTTTTAGGCTAACAGCTATACAGTCCCATGTGCAGTCTGTGGTTGGCTTGACTTCATAGCAGCAGCCCTAGTATTCGGTTCAGTACAGACAGTAGCACACAGCCAAGCCACAGCTGTGGACCTTGTTGCAACTAAAGTATTTCAAGAGGAAGTCATCATCATTATCATCTTTCAACCATCTAGTACAGCTTCATGTCCTCGGGAGATAAGTTACTGATTGTCATTACCAGTTGCTTTCACCTGGTCCCTGTACCTAGATAGAGTAACGCCACAACTATTTCTTGCATGGCTGAGTAAACGACACTACTGCAGCTAATGCAGGGAACAGGTCAGATCAGAGCTGGTCAGAAGCAGTTACAACAGAGGCTAGCTACTGATACGGCAAGTGCTGGCTCCAAGGCATCGGGTTGCTCTCTACATGCTGCAACCGAGGCACCAGGGGTGTAGTATCATTGACGCAGCAGACACGCAGAGCCATGCAGCCTGGGTGACCTAGTTGCTTCACATCCGAGCCGTGAGTTGTTGTGTCTTACGTGATAGAAACCGATGCGGTAGCAAATCAAGGATACGCAATGTCTTTATAAATACTCGTCATTTTATCTGACGCTGTGGCAAGACGTGGATAGTCAAAAGTCCTTTAAATACTCGTCATTTTAAGCTAAAGGTATAGCAGTATGCAAACCGCTAGTCCTGAGTGGAGACCTAGGACAAGGGCAACCAACATCTGATCATGTTTTTAAGCATCTGACCATTATTTTAAGGTCAATTGCTAGTGAATCTGCTTCAGAAATTCGTGTTCTTTTACGACTTAAATCAGTATTTAGAGTTTTGTGAGCAACATTGACTAGACAGGTATTTATTTTACAGTATTTAAAAATTCATTTTGCTCTCTATTTTTACGATTCTCTGGCAAAAATACTTCAAATTCGGTTGGTTTTTCTTTCCAGGTTGCCGGTCGCTGTGGCTGAGTGGTTCTAGGCGCTTCAGTACGGCACCGCGCTGCAGGTTCGAATTTTGCCTCTGGCATGGATGTGTGTGCTGCCCTTAGGTTAGTTAGGTTTAAGTAGTTCTAAGTTTGGAGGACTGATGACCTCAGATGTTAAGTCCCATAGTGCTTAGAGCCATTTGCACCATTTGAGTAGTTGGCATGTAACATCTGAAAGCAAACCACCTGCAACAGTCATTTGGAAGGTTCAAGCTGGAGAGCATACCCTACGTGATATCGACAGCATCTGCCATAAGGACAGTGCAATGTATCACACGGCTCGGAGTGTACGTGCAGAGTTCGAAGAGCAGCAGGATGAGTTTATTATACTTCCCCGTCACAAAACTCCACGCATTTAAACCCAGTCGGGAATATGTGGGCCCACCTCAATTGGACACTTCATGCTATGGATCTGAACCGGAAAACGTAGAGCAGCTGGCCACAGCATTGGAGTTGGCATGGCTCCACATCCCTGAAGATACCTTTCAGAATATAACTGACTCTTCCTGCAGGTCTCGCAGCCTTAGGTACTCTAAAAGGTGCTTATTCAAGCTTTTGATGGGTATTCACGTAAATGTGACTCAGCTGTGTAACTTCTGCTTGCAAGCTAGTTCTTCTCTGTATCGATAATAGTAGTGGTGTGTTTCTTTAGAGCAATTATACACACATGAAAAAAAGTTTTTCATCACCCCAGTTCCCTGAACTCCTGAAGACAGAAATAGACTTTTGATATTGTATCACAGACACAGTTCCTTTGACTCTTCAGAGATGTCACTAAACCCGCCCAAAGATGTTAACAATCTTGTACGAGCAGCGCCTATTAGACGGAGAGGGTTCGACAGTCAGTCAGTTCCAGTCATTCCACCAGGAGGGAGATAACACGGCTCGTGTTGTCTGTAGTTCAGCCATGTCGAGATGGTCAGTACCGCGGTTCGCTAACGTCCGCATTAATACTTTGTGCCAAGAAGGGCTCTCAGCGAGGGAAGTGTCCAGGCGTCTCGGTGTAAACCAAAGCGATGTTGTTCGGACATGGAGGAGATACAGAGAGACAGGAATTGTCGATGACACGCGCCTCGCTCATGCCACTCAAATACTGGTACTGCAGTGCATGACCACTACCTACGGATTATGGCGCGGAGGTACCCTCACAGCAACGCCACCATGTTGAATAATGCTTTTCATACAGCCACAGGACTTTGTGTTCTGACTCAAACTGTGCGCAACAGGCTGGATGATGGGCAACTTCACTCCCGATGTCCATGGCGAGATCCATCTTTGCAACCACGACACCATGCAGCACGGTACAGCGTGGCCCAAATACATGCCGAATGGACTGCTCAGGATTGGCATCACATTCTGTTCACCAATGAGTGTCGCATATCTCTTCAACCAGACAATTGTCAGAGACGTGTTTGGAGGCACCCCAGTCAGGTTGAACGCCTTAGACATACTGTCCAGTGAGTGCAGCGAGGTGGAGGTTCCAGTGCTGTTTTGGGGTGGCATTATATAGGGCCGACATACACTACTGGTGGTCATGGAAGGGCCGTAACGGCTGTACGATACGTGAATGCCATCTTCCGAGCGATAGTGCAACCATATCAGCAGCAGCAAATCGGTAAGGCATTCGTATTCATGGACAACAATTCGCACCCACATCATGCACATCTTGTGAATGAGTTCCTTCAGGTTAATGAAATGAAATGAAATGTTGTGTGACGAGGGCCACCCGTCGGGTAGACCGTTCGCCTGGTGCAAGTCTTTCGATCTGACGCCACTTCGGCGACTTGCGCGTCGATGGGGATGATATGGTGATGTTTAGGACAACACAACAGCCAGTCCCTGAGTGGAGAAAATCTCCGACCCAGCCGGGAATCGAACCCGGGCCCTTTGGATTGACAGTCTGTCGTGCTGACCACTCAGCTACCGGGGCGGACCCCTTCAGGATAATGACATCATACGACTAGACTGGCCAGCACGTTCCCCAGACATGAACCCTATCGAACATGCCTGGGATAGATGGAAACGGCTGTTTATGACCCACCAGTCACTATGTGCGATCTATGCCGAATCGCTGTTGAGGAGTGGGACATTCTGGAGCAACAGTACCTTAATGAACTTGTCGATAGTATGCCATGATGAATCCAGGCATGTATCAATGTAAGACGACGTGTTACTGGGTATTAGAGGTACCGGTGTGTACAGCAATCTGGACCACCACCTCTGAAGGTCTCAGTGTGTGGTGGTACAACATGCAATGTGTGGTTTTCATGAGCAATAAAAAGGGCGGAAATGATGTTTATGTTATTCTCTATTTGATTTTTCTATACAGTTCCGGAACTCTTAGATGCGAGGTGATGCAAAACTGTTTTTGATGTGTTAGTAGTAGTAGAACAAACTATGTGTCATCCCACTCTGCATTGTTGCCAAATTTATTCAAGATGGCGCAACCAAGATGGTGGTGATAGGTGTGGCAACTTCGCAGTGACGTCATGGCGGGAAGTTCAAATTTTGGCGTGAAAATAGGTCAGTTACGCTACCTCCACTAAACTAACACCTCCCCTCCCCTCTTGCCTCCCCTTCCCCACAAAATGGAGGGAACTACAAATTTTGGTGGGGAAAATAGGTCACGTGGGCTACCTCCACTAATCTAAGTCATCCGACTGCCACCTCTTCCTAGGAATTAGCGGGAAAAGAAATCAACTTGTGCTGGATAGGATGGACATAAGTCTTTATTTTGTATGCAGTGTTTATTCAAACAATTAGAGGCATTACTGTCACCACAGGGCACTGTTGTCCCTCCCATGACATAATCCCAGATGGTGGTATGCAAGGGAAAAATGGTGGGAAATGTACTCAGCCTGTTCTGGCCTGCTGGAGAGAGGAAGGAGTGTACTTTATATATTTTGGAACAATTTATTTATTGACAGATTTGAAATAGTATATTTATTACACTAACACAAAACGCTCACCCTGATGTGCTTGAAGTCACAGTAAATAGTCTACAGACCTGCAAACACCTCATAAATAATGCAGTACACTGATGTGCAGAGACGCAAACAACTCGTAAATTACCGAAATAATGGAGTACACAGCATACAGATGTGCAAGCTACACGTAGTTCACAAAAATAATGCATGTGTAACACTAAGCAAATACGCTCACAACTCTTAAACAGCCGAAAACAATGCAGAGTACACTCATTGCACATAAAAAAACGCTTTCGGACTATTGTGAGCTGCAACATACAGTGAACTGTTCCAAAGCATGCACATGTCATCGCCGCCACGAGTTACTGCCAGATAGACGAGTATAGGGGTGCTAGCTGTTGCTCTCAGGCCGCTGGCGACAGCAGGTGAAAGTCACGTTTACAGTTAGAGTTATTCAAGTGTTATACTGACGTCTCATGGCTTTGTGAATAAGAGGCAAGTCGCCCTCTGGGCTGCATGCTTGTGTTTACCGTTGCTGGCGCAGAACCTCTCCACCTGTGGATACTGATGTCGCAGGTCACGCTATAGAAATGTTTTCCACAATAACATCGACTGCTTCCTCCTTCGTGATCCTAACAAGACATGTGGGGCGCATTTACCCATACATGTGTTTACTGTGCCTCACCACCAAATGTTAAAGTAGTGACTCACCATCTAAAAGGTTCTCAATGTTATACTGACGTCACATGGCTATGTAAATAAGAGCCAAGTAAATCTCTTGGAAACTGTAAAGTACTGCAGAAATAGTTAACAGTCGCTTTTGTAGGAGCTTTCGTGATGTCTCAGCTTGTTCGTATGCAAATTCTTGTCCTAATAGAACCTGTTTATGAAAATAGCCCAGAAAAGTGCCGAATGCATTCCTCTGATGGTCCTAACATGGCATCATGTCCATCATGTGTTACCCTTCCTGGAAATCGCTACATCCTGCTTTTTACATACATCTCAGAAACACAAACGCTATCATAGAGGCTCGTACGTCCTGGCACAAAGGATGTCTTGTCAATGAAAGGAGCATTCCGATCGGCTCTTACTGAATTTACCCGACAAATTATCGATGCTGCCAGTGTGGAAGTACAGTCTGCCTATTTCTTTCTGTCTGCAGACGGGATTTTCAGTGACAAAACTATTTTGTACAGATGGCCATATTGCACTGACAGTTAAACCCTGCAAAAGTGATCTACAGATCGTCAAATACAGGGAGACAGTTGTTCAATTACACTGCTCTGCCACTGAAAGTGGAAGGTTGAATATTAGAGGGTGAAGCCGATCTCCAATGTGGCAATATCTCACTGCATACCTTGTCTATGTAGTAAACATACAATCTGTATCCTGCGCCATACAAAATCGTCCCTTTTGAATCATGCATATAGCTATCAACCGCCAGACATGCATAGATATACCGCGAAGACAGACAGCATAAGCACAGGTACAGTAGGTATATTCCTCACTGCATTAGATATTTTCTACGAGTTCGGGTGGTCATCCACTCCTAGACGACCGCTTACGCCAGGAGCATCTGAATAGTAGGAGTTCAAACACTGTCAAACACTTGTCGTATTGAACATTCTTAAATTTCTGCACAGTATACACACAACACACATGGTCCCTAAGGCAACTCAGTGCAAACTGGGTATTAGTTCACTGTGTACCCATTCAGTGAGCCAAATAATCATAAGTCGAAAGGTTTCTCAGACTCTCTGAACCGGTGTACAAAGGATGGCATGCTTACTTACTGCTACTTTTTATGGCCATCTCCAGATTCACAAGAATATTGGGAACCAGACACATATTTATCACTGTAACTACAATTAAATATTAGAATAGCCGCGGCAGTCAGACACCGAGGAATGTGCCTGGATATGTCTCCTCTTTACGACTGTGGTTCTAGAACGAATCTCAGTATCTATGTCACACATAATTTTCCTTGTAATTTTTTTTTTCATTCCCCATACGCCTATCGACGTGCTGAACCTATATCTCCCTCACGATAGCACACTCAATAGCGACCAACAGGCACTTGCACATATACCGCAGAGACTGTTGTACAAAGTTTGGGTCTGTTCCCTGCGGCAAAAAGGCGTCACCATTTCTGGTCCTGACCTACTTGCTTGCTTTCTACACCAATCAGCAGACTCTGGGATTACAAGAACACATGTATTTTCACATGGTTTGCCAGAATATTATACAATTTACGTGATACTTCTCGATATCAAGGATATAGCAATATCACTTGCATTAATTCTGAAAATATAGACTGGAAATTATTTCTCTAGAAACCCAAAACTTTAGCAAGGTGAAGCGTGCTGTAAACCAATGAATAACTAGAAACGTACCCCGTCTCCGAAGACCTTTACGTGAAAACACGAAGAAAATTAGAGGAAAATATTTCCACTCACTAATACCGATGTGGGTGATGTAACAGATTGGAAATCATCCATGTAATCTACAAAATCAACGAAGGTGTTTCTCATGTCTAGAGAACCAGCAAAAACATCTTCCACCTGTCTTTTATCTGCTAGATGCACACACCACAATCGATGTTCTCTCGACTAAATTAACGCGCGAAATGTGTAGAAGCAGTCAACCAGACAATTTTACATGGGAGAGAATAATGGTCCAGCACAAACAAATGCACATATTGAATCTTCACAAATTTCCACGCTAACAAGAAAGCTGTTCAACACATACTAAGTATTAGTTCGCTGTTCAGCTATCTAGAAGACGACATGGTTAAGTCAGCTACACTGCAACACTCCAACAGGCCACTCCATTCGGACAGCTCCTACCGTTAGCCGGAAACGTGAATCATTCCCCATTCCCAACACAGGCCACTCCTGGCGCCCCATGCACCCATAGACAGTATCATCCTAGAAAACCAGCCACAGACATATTTTATCACTCTGCTTAAAATTAAAAACTACGATCGGAGTCACAGTTGTACGACATTCGCCAATGAGTAAAGTATCATAAATACACCCCACTGACAGCTGTGGCTCTGGAAAAGGAATATCTGCACCGTCATTATTACTTGACATACTTTCCCCTTTGCTATCACAGTATTCCACGTCAAATCCATACCTTCCTTACAACTGGACATAGGCATTTCCTTTGCACATGTCAAAGCATGCACACATATTTTATGAGCCGGATGCTCAAGGCAAACCTATCAAGCATCCCCTACTACTAAGTATAATACTCTGCCAATAACTGGTTGCTGGCGATATGAAACAACACTGAAAGTAAATCAGCAATGGGTGGACATGTGTCATAAGTTTTTCCTGCTAGTACGGCCACTGTGTCTTAGAAAGACAGGCATAGTCATCTTACAAACTGCTAAGTGTTAAAGAAACACGGCCATATTATTATCACAGTCGGTCTTAGTTATACAGGTGCACACAAGTATTCATGTTAAAAGCTATACCCGCTTTATAGATCGACTTATGGCATTACCTCTGAATGAATTGGTTTTTCCAGACAAATACTGCAACACTGAATATAGACGGTGATCGATGGATTGTATATTATCAGACCAACAGTGCGGTTACACGTAGCCCACGATGCAACCTTGTGATAAAAGCAGAGAATTTTAAAAGTGATTCGGCTAACGAACGTGATATGAAGCCGGTATTTGCAATTCCCTCAAACCACTGCTAGATATTTCTCCAGTATTTGTAATGTATTCTGTCTCGGTGCCACATCAGAGGTTCTGCAATATATCCAGTGGGTTATAGGCAAGGGTTGATTGAGGAGGATCACAAACCGTAGACAGTGTGCTGACTGAGGTCATAAGAAATGTACACATGCTTTTCAGATCTCCATTGTTACAATCTCTGGTAAAAATGCTGTCTGGTATTAGGAATCAAGTCTTTCCTTTCAACCACATACCTGCATTGGATCCTAAGGAGAAATCCTTTAATGATTACTGTCACTACTGGCACTCTCATATCTCAAAACAAGTCACCTTTTTCTAACCTATCAGCTGCAGTAAAATTTCAGATAGGGTCTATGCCTCCTACAACTGCTGCCATTTCTGCAGCTTTGCACATGTGGTCATTTAAATTTAAGTCGTAACTGAGCATAAGTCAGAAAGAGCTATATCCACCACCTTCTCCAACCTGTTGAGAAACAGAGTGACCTGAGTTAGTGCGACAGCACCATTTTCTGACCATTCAGTGGAAATAGGAACATGTTGTTGTAGCTCCACCAACATGGTACGATGTGTAAGCTGCACTACATGAAGCCTGCTCCTGCAACATGAGGTAGTATAAAAGGCAGTTCAGGGTCTGGGGGAAGTACGAGGATTTTGCTATTGCATTGTGGTGTGCCCCCAAACTATATAGCAGTACTGCTGTCTGAAGCAGTTCCATGTCCCTCAAGGCCCATTCATATCTATCAGCCCAACATGCTATCTTTGTTACCCTGTACCATCCAACAAAGAAAAATGACAAACTATAAAAGCTCCACTAACTTCATCTGATAGAGAACTCGACAAGATTTCTACCACATCTCTCTCCTCCCATATATCGAAAACAAATACCGTCTGCATGCCAGCATCGAGCACATGTGCCGATCCTATTCAGTATACAGCTATTGATCCATTGTGTGGACCAGTGTGAAGTTGCATTGCCTGTACTGTAGGAGGATGACTGTACCCTACAAACTACTATAAGTCAAAGAGTCCCTCCCTGTGTCGTTGTTTGAAACATTGTTTTTTTTATGCTGTATAACATGCTCTGTACACTGCCATACATTTTGGTGTTGCCGCCACAAATTCTAGGTCTGTGTCAGGCTCTAAACTTACATGAACAGGTTCTGATCCATTATTTCTCACAGAAAACTAGACGTTGCACAATATAAGTCATATTGTTATAGCTGCTACCATAACACATTACACACACTGGATGATTTTAAATAAAGGACAGTTACAACATAAGGAAACTGAAAGCGTCTCGTGGCATTGTGGAGAGTTTCCAAATTGTTGTCCAAAGGTGATCGACGACCCCTACATTTAAACTCATCTCGCACAGTGATGGAATAGCTGAAGGTTCTCCATTCTGTTTTGCCTGATTCCTCATGTTGCAGTGTTGTAATGCGATCAATGTTTCGGTGCTAACCATCCCCAGAAGGTATTGTCCGTTCACCAAAACTCTTTCTCCAACTCAAACAAGCAATGTCAGTCAATCATTATGTGGTAACCAACAGCGTACCAGTGGACAGATGGGATGGAAAAGACACCATCGATTTAATGTAATAGTAAGCATCACAGTTGATAGTGCGAACAATTTTACCAATTTTACAGTAATTTCAGCACCAACCAATGCTGCAACAGCATGTTTCCCAATTTCAGTATCGTAGCTAAACCGCCTTTTCTCTACTTTGCGAGAATAATAGCGAATGTAGATAGATGACTGTGCAGTACGTCTATTCAATGTGAACTCTCGAACACACACATCATCAAAGTATACCAGACACTGCTCTACATATTTCTGGGACCACGAGCATAGTGCTTATTTACGATCTGTCTCTATGCAGATGGGAGTCACAGAGCATTCTCCAGGCTGAGATTAAATTAGAGACTGAAAGACCCCCTCCCACTGTCTTTGACCAACCCACCTTGCAGCATCATTACCGATTTAATCAACAGTTGACCAGAAGTAGACCGTTGCATTCCACGTCTCGTGAATTAATGGAGCTTGCTGAGTCCTCAACGATCCAAGTGCACAAGATTTCTCGGGATGCGCCCATGTCGAGGAGGTTTGCACTCCTTATCGATGTATAGTAACAGATTTGAAAGTGTTGTCATGTAATAGCAGACGATTAAGACGAACAAGAAAGGGTGATTTTTATGTATGATGGAGCTCGAGATGGATGGAGTTCAAAGTATTTTACGTAAATCAACTACGCTATCAATTTTAAAGTATTGTTCTAGTGTCTTGGATCAGTACCAGGAGGGTATTGGTAAGAGAGAACATAACCACAGGCTATAGGTTTCTTCACTTAAAACAGGCTATAATGCTAAATCGCTTGAGTTGCCGACCAGTCATGTGGAATGCAGCGCTGTTAATATTCCAGTGTGAGAAATATATTTCCAGCGCATGATATACATCCTTCTTGCAGCTTTCTCTATGATAATCTATGGTAACAAACTATAAAACAGCGGCTTTATGTGATACATGCACAATATAGTTTTCCAGAGATGTATAGCGTCCACTGTTCACATCCGATCACGGTTCACAAACTATACTGTGTCCATATCAGTCCTATAAAAAATGATCGTTAGCAACAGAGAATACCTCTTACAAGGAAACAGATAAACGCATAGCAGCAGCGTCCAACATGTGAAATTTCAAGTCATGCCGCCACTCACTCTGTAAACAGCACATCTGTAAAGCATATGTATACACGTGGATTGCAATGTTTCACAAACACCCATCGCTTAGTTATGAAACTGAAGTATAGATTTTACGCCTAAGATGCGACAGGGGAATGGAGTACATCGCATAAATCTTCGTTCATTTAGAGGAATGTATCACATTTCATCACACATGATATGCAAGTCCTCTGATGGCCAAGAGCTTTACTGTTAACGATCGCAAATAGACACTGCTCTAATACCCACACAGAAAGCGTGGTTGTAAACGAGTTGATCACAGACTATGTCACACAACTGATGCATCCTGAGAGAACATCAGGAAAAAATGGCCAAATGACCTGCAGCAACTTCATCCTACCTCTCTCTCTAGAATGCATCATCAGTCTACCATTAAATCGTACCTCGTTACAACTCCATCTCAACTCATCACTCCATTGATTCTATGTCATCCTTTAACGCAGATGCAATTACGTTTAGATGTAGATGGTTCTCTATCTTCCTAAAAAGCGTGAGATACATTTGTCAACTCGTGGGTATTACTGTTACCTCAATAGACATGCTGCCTCGACGGAAGAAAATGAATGTTTCCCTGGTTCCATTCTCTTCCATGTCGACATTTTCTCGAATTCCTCTTGCTGTCGCATAGTTGTTCCCATGTACAAATTGTGCATGTGGTACCCATACACCAGATTTTTTAAACTTCCCCACTACATGCAAATACAAACATTCAAAATAAAAGCGCTACACGAACTTGAGGATCAAGTTAACAACTCGTGAAGTTACTGGATTTGATGGTAAACAAGTGGAACCACAAGGACAATTCACAGCATTAATTCAGTCAACCGTTTTCAGTTCAGTTAAATGTTTGTGCGAACACAGTGTAAACTAAGGAAGAGGAGGAGAAAATCCTTCTCATCTATGGAGAATGTAACTTAATTAAACATCGCCTGCAATAATGTCTCATCATTTACAATAATGTCTCACCATTTACAATACAGGTACATGTAGTACACTACTGTAATACTTTTAAACGATACAGTGTGTGCAGTAGAGGCAGTACTTTAGTAGAAACTACATTTTCACGACCTTCGCCTGAAGAGGGTTGACTGAATGAGCAGTGTGTATTTTCCTTGTGTTTAGATTTTTTTACTGTCAGCTGTCAACTGTCTCATTGTCATCGGCTGATAATCGTATCCGAGTTTTGAGTTCCTGCTCAAAATGGAAGACAGCAGCTGAAGAAGATGTGCGCCAGTATTTACGACCGTCTGCTGGGGCGCATCAATTACTTGGGTCAATGTTTAGACTCTTTGGTTCTTCTTGAATTGTTCCTTGAAGTGCTTCAGAGGAACACCTCTGGATATTCTACGCGTGCTCGCTTCACTATATAGAATTTATCAAGATCTTGCGTAGTTTCTCATCCGCTGGACATGCCCAATCCATCTGAGATGCCTTCTCAAGTGCCGTACTGTTTGATACGAAATCAACCAATTTGATGTTCTTAATGTATTTAAGTTATTGGTCGTTCAAGTGTTCTAGTTTCTTAAGGTCACTGCAATAGAATGTCCAGGTTTCGCAACCACGGAACTGGGTAGGAACAGTAGCTGCTCGCTACACCAACAGTGTGGTGCATATTGATCTTCATTAAGGAAGAACCGATGTACGAGTCGTCCAAAAGCAACATGTGCGGCATTCATCCTTTTCTCCAAGCCCTTTACCGACGAGGAATTAGTTAATAATATACTGCCCAGGTAGAGGAAGTGGTCTGCTTACTTCAAAGGTGTGCTGGAAATAGAGATATTGAAATCCGGAAAAGAAATTCCAGGAGCTGACTATATTAGTACCTTTGGTTTTTGTATGTTGGCAAGGCCAAACTGTTTATCTGCAGCACTGCAACAATTTATAGACAGCTGCAGCTCGGAGTGTGTGTGAGCTGCAGAAGCATTGTTGTAAGCGTACTGTAGTTCAGTTCTCTGAGTGTGACTTGTGAACCTTTTACAGCGCAGTCTGCACTGATTGAATAGTCTTGCGTCAGATCTGTACTTGGGATCTGCTCCCGCATTGTTTGCACACCGTGTCTCATAAAGTATGGCTGTTAGGTACTGAGCAAACAATGTTGCCACGGGGACACATCCTTCTTTATCCCATCAGTAGTAGGGAATTTGTCAGATGTTTCATTCTGGTGTAGCATTTGCCGAGGCATTTGATAACGGAAAGCCTGAATGAGTTCAGGGCACTCAAAACGTTGAAAGACCTTCCATAGAACTTCTATGGACAAAGGCCTTTCCTAGGTCATAGATCACAAATAATAAAGGCTTATTTGTTCCCTGCACTTCTGCTGCAGTTGTCATGCGCAGAAAAAAACAACATATCATTAGTTTCTCTGGAGGGTCGAAATCCGTACTGGGATTCAGGAAGTAAAGTTCGGAAGAGGTCTGGAGACGATTCAACGAAATTCTAGCAAAAGTTTCACCAGTCACGGAGAGCAAAGATATGCTACCGTTGTTACCATATATGTTCCGTCACCTTTTTTAAAGATGGTGACAACTGTGGACTTCTTCATGTCAGCTGGTACCTTGTAGCTTTCCCACATTAGGAGAAATAGGGAGCAGAGTCAGGTTCAGAGAGACAAGTCTCCACTGTGAAAGATCAAGAGAAGAATGCTGTCAGGTTCGGGTGCCTTTCTTGGATTCATGCTATCTAGAACCTTGCTGAATTCATGAATTCTTGGCGGGAGTGGCGTGCTAGGCTGTGTTGGTTGTTGTGGGACACGTTAGAGAAAGTCGTCAGTAGCAGTAGAATTAGGGTTTAAGAGTTAGTTAAAATGCTCTCTACAGCGATTTAGGATGTCCTGGCTATCAGTTAGGATGGTATTTCTTTTATTCCAGCATAAAAACTCCACAAGTCCCTGGCGTTTGACAGACTTTCGAATTCCTTGACTTTTTGTTCCATCAGTTGTTCTTGATTGTTCTTATTTCAGTTTGATACTTCTGTTGGAGCTCCTGAAAGTGTGCTTTCTTTTCCACGGAGAATGGATCTTGAGCAAGAAATAGGTCAGCATCCCACTCGACACTTATGAAGTTCTTAATCACTTCATTGTTGTCATCAACCAAACATTTTTCTTCTTTGCATCAGAACCAATGACCTCCTCTGCAATCTTCTTGATAGAGTTTTTTCAACATCTATTGTGTTAACTGGGGCAGTGCTAAGCCGATTAAAAAGTGTGTCTTGCAAGGGAGAGCGAACAGTTCCGTAGTGCTGGGCATTGATGCTGAATGTTCCCCTGGAAGCATTCGAAAAGTAGGATCGTGCTTTGCGGTGGACGAAGGTGGCCAATCAACAGTTTGTGATCAGTCCAGCAATCATCGATGTTTCGAGCTGTGAATATACACGAGTTACATTACGGCAGGTACCTGTATTGCGTGATAATACAGGAGAGTTGTGTTGTTTACGTGAATACCACGCTGTAATGCGTTTTGGGGTTATCCTGAACAGAGAAATTGGGTCAGCGAATGAAACGTACCAGGCACTGTTACGAAAAGACGTACTACTGTTCACATCCTCCTATTGAACCACGTCACAAGAAAGGCAACATTCACTTCATGCACTTTGTATTTTATTTCTGGATAAAAAGTTATCTGTGTCGGCCAAGATAAACGGAACAGTCTACATATTTAACGATAAAGATTATCCAAAGATTTAGACAGTAGCTCATAAGTTCCGAGAACAACATAAACAATGTGGCATTCTGTGAGTTAAAAACGTTCTAAAAACGGCTCTGCCCCAGAGTGAGTTGAAAAAACACAGGGGGTGTTAGGTCACCTGCTGGCTCTACCCATGCCCCCCCCCCCCCCCCCTCCTCGCCCCGCCCCATCCTTCTCTGTCTCATTTTTTACTGGAGCGAGGGTCGCCCAGTTCATAATGGACCCTACCGCAAAAAATCGGAGGGGCGTCTGCCAGACTATCTTTGGACGTGCCAAAACACTTTTACGACTAAATCAGAACATTATGTACAGTATTTGTTAGTATGTACGCATGCTGGTGATTTGGTAGTACTGTGATAATTCCCGAAAAGTTAAAGTTGCCCGGTCAGGTATAAATGTAGAACAGTTATGGTAGAAGTGACAGTAACTAGACACAGTTCCGAAGAGTGTCGAAAATGTAGTCCGATGCAACGATCCACAGCTTACAATTATATTGCCTCCAGCGTGACAATGGCCTTCCATTACACTTCTCACAATTTTCCTGCCTTTCGCTTAGCACCAGCATCAAGTATCGTCTTACTCCCAAACAAGGTACGGGAAAGTAGTCCACTTGAGGTGTAACGTCTTTGTATCGCACCTGTAGTAGTCAGACGAGAACACACAGCTTCATACAGGCGATGAGTCGTGGTTCTAGAAAGACAGATACACGCTTACGATCGAGCAAACCTGTTAGTTCCGAGCAATAACGGCTGTGTTAGTGTAGAGAGAATGTATCAGGCGCTCAGGGTAAATTTGATAGGTATAATTCGCCAGTGTATGGTAGTGGTGAAACCGGAAACATTTTACAGTTCATTTCTATAGAGGGCATTATTTTGATATTTGTAGGTTTTTTAAATTTGTTCATTTAATAAATTACTCAGTAAAGCTGATATGAAGTTTCAAAGACCGCGGGATTACACAGTTTAATGCTGATACCGGAATGGCTATGATGTACATCACTCAATTATAGGACAAGACAATCGAACATATTACATGGGCCAATGAATAGCTTTGGGAAGGCTACATTAAGCTCCGAGATCAGCTTTCACCATGTACCGACGTGAGTATAAAGAGCTCTGAATAGATGTATTAACTTTGCGGAAATACGAGCTAAACTTGACCCTGGGGTATCGCAAAGTAATTGCGAACGAGCGGGAAAGATGAACACGTGAAATTCCGAATTTTATGAGCAAAACGTGACTTGAATAAACTGACATTGTGCTAGTCAGGACTGAGAACTGAATTTTGAAAGGGGTCGAATTGTAGGATATTTGAGCGACCGTTCTGTCACAGACAGTCCGGTTTGGGTGAACACTATAACTTGGCTAAATAAGAATACTGTGGCTGCTTGTAAATGACGGACCTGTAACGTCACTTTAGCACAGACTTGGCGGTGATTTCTGTAAAAGAAGTACCAACGTATCTAAGTGTTCTTTCACTCAAAAACGCTCTCTCCTTCTGTAGCTCAGTTAATATGACGCCAGGAAGATGTCGATGCGATGTGGAGATATGCGTAGTGCAACTGGCTCTACTACGATTTCTCCAGTAGAGAAACATTATACGTGTTGCAAGAGGGTAGATGTGTGCACTGGACTGCAGAATATCTGTAGCTCAGTTAATATGACGCCAGGAAGATTTCGATGCGATGTGGAGATATGCGTAGTGCAACTGGCTCTACTACGATTTCTCCAGTAGAGAAACATTATACGTGTTGCAAGAGGGTAGATGTGTGCACTGGACTGCAGAATATCAAATCACCGCAAGGTGAGTGGACTTTCTCTGAAGTAAGATATTTTAATCCGCGCCATTGCACATATCTCGGGCAGTTCTCAATACTTTTCTCAAACAAAACAAAATAGCACAAAGGATAATTTCTGCGACATATCTAAGGCATTTGACTATGTGAATCACTATGTTCTCCCAGATAAACTTAGTATTTACGGAGCTAATGGTACAGTCAATCAATGGATAACGTAATATCCGACAAAAAAATACAGAAAATCGTACTTAGTAATTCAAGCAATCTAAATGGGCAAGATTCTTCTGACTGGGGAGGAAAAGCGTTTCGGAGCTGTGCAACACTCAAACGTACGGCCGCGATTGTTCTTCATGTATGTAAATGATCTTCCATCTAATATACAGAAACAGAATTAGTCCCTTTCGCGGATAACACTATTATTGTAATAAATCCAAGCGTACATACAGCAACAGAAGAAAGCGTAAACAGTGTTCTTAAAAGTATCATTGGCTGTTTTTCTGTGAATGGCCTCACAATCAATAAAGAAAAACACGCAACGTATTCAGTTCTGCACATGTAGTGGTGTTACTCCAATTATAAATGTAACAAAATGGGAAGAAATAATAAATAGGGGGAAGGAGGGAGTGCCAAAATTTTAGGTGTCCATATTGCTGAGAATTTGAACTGGACAAAGCATATTTTGTAACTCCTAAAACAACTTAGGTATCAAGTCGGACAGATCAACAGGCTGACCAGCCACAGGAAGTTGTTACTGGCCAAAAATGTTTTACTGGAATTGCTGCGTGACAAAGTGCAGCCGGCCGCGGTGGTCTCGCGGTTCTAGGCGCGCAGTCCGGAACCGTGCGACTGCTATGGTCGCAGGTTCGAATCCTGCCTCGGGCATGGATGTGTGTGATGTCCTTAGGTTAGTTAGGTTTAAGTAGTTCTAAGTTCTAGGTGACTAATGACCACAGGAGTTGAGTCCCATAGTGCTCAGAGCCATTTGAACCATTTTGAACAAAGTGCATTGCCGTGATGTAACACTCAACTGTTTTTAGTATTTGGTCTCATGCGTAACCCTTTCGCACAGTCTTTCAAGAACCTCGCGGTGAAAGTGTTCATTAAACCCTTGGCCTTGAGGCGTAAACTGTTTGTAAAGGATTTCCTGGTTGCCAAAAAGAGCATACCAACTTGCATGTGGGCTTAGATTATCTCATCATTCCTCTCTTTAAGCCTTGCAGAACTTGGAGTGTTCCAATCCACATTCTGTTGTTTGGCTTCCGTGTCATACAAAAAACATCCAACATTCGTCAGCGGTGGTGAGACGTTCCAGAAAATGGCGATCTTTTCAATTGATTCCAAAATGTCAAGGCACGTGTCCCTGCTCATGTCCTGTTGGTTCTGTCTGAGGTTTCTCGGAAACAGTTTTCAGCAGATTGTTCTTATCCCCAGTATATTGGCCAATATGTGACTGACGGTGGTGTGATTCAAACTCAACGCTGCCCCACTCATGCTATCAACCCATGATCTACACACACAAGATCCCGGACTCTGTCAACATTTGCATCAGCTCTTGAAACGTAAAGCCTTCCACTACAAAGGTCAGTTTCAATTGACTGTCTTCCTCCAAAAAATGCCTCAAACCACCGAAATACCTCCGCTCTTGACGAAAGAATGTCCTCGTGGGCCGGCAGAAATTTTGCAAATGTTTCCATTGCACTGTTTGCAAGTGTGAAGCAAACTCTTACCACACATGGTTACTCTAAATTCGTGTCACTCGTTGTCAGAACGTACAAGCAAAACATTCTCTGAAAAAAAAAAAAAAAAAAAAAAAAACAAGGAGGAGTCCGCATTAGTTTTCACTTGATCCCATTCGACTACAAACCAAATTACAAATACAAACATCCACCACAACAATTACACACCAAGGTTAATTAAGGACTTAACGCTAAATTAGAAGTCATGGAGTATAATGTCACTCCTTAACGAAGCTATGATACCAATAACCTTTCGCCATATTGGACTATTACTGCGAGTTCAGTTACCTACCTCAAGCCAACAACATCCATCCGCCCTATACCAAGGCTAAAATCTATAGTATTCTCACAACAAATGCTGGAGAAAACAGAGACATTCAAAAATATCAACAAACAAAGTGGAATATCTGGCGAAATATCCACTGCTCTGTATTTTTTTTCTTTTTTGTTTCGTTTTGTTTAGGGTGCTCAACTACTAAGGTCATTAGCGCCCAGTCACAAACGTTAGTGCACTAATAGCGTAAAAAAACGCAAGGGGGCAAAATCAGAAAGTTCTTACAATGACGCAGAGAAACAAAATAAAAGAGTTAGATTAACAGAATCTTCCGTCGGTTCTTGGTAGAACAATATTATAATAAATAAAAAGCGCTAGCTTGCTTTTGTTCTACAATATTACTTTTATTGTTAACGGGTTTCCGACTTACAAGGCTGAAGATGGCCTTGTAAGCCGAAAACCGGTCAACAATAAAAGTATTATTGTTGAACAAAAGCAAACTGGTGCTTTTCATTGATTAAAAGAGTTAGTTCTTTTTGGACAAATCCGTCAGTGTAATAAAACTAAGGACACGAGTAGCTGCTAGAGCGTTATCAGCTAAAAGATCCTGTAAGGTAGACGGCAGACACAGGACAACACGAGAGTGAATAAAACGGGGACAGGACAATAAAACATGGCGCACCGCCAATGGATGACCACAGGGGCACTGCGGGGCGGGTTCACCGAACAGCAAGCAGAGGTGGCTAAATCGGCAATGCCCAATCCGCAGCCTCGCCAAAATGACCTCCTCTCGCCGGGAAGGCCGTAACGAGGTCGTTCAAGCCGTCGGGATCGGTTTGATGGCCATAAGCTTATTTTCATGAAGAGAGGACCAAGCCTCGTGCCACACTGATGAAACGCGCCGACAAAGAGCCCCACTAACTTCACTTGATGTCTGGTATGATTTTTTTTTAGTAATTTAATTGAAAGCTTTGTTGCTTTGTTAAAAGTAAAATTGTTTCTTTTTGTTGTGGCAGAATAAATTACTATTAATCACACCAGATTTGTCGGAGAACAGCAGCAACATGTGCAATTGATCCAGCTTTAAGAAATTCTATTACCTTTTAGCGGAAAATTCGTGCGGTACTCTCCGACGTTAGAAAAGTCGTGGTGTTCCGTTCGGAGCAGGAGGCGGCTGTCTTTTCTCATTCGCGATATCGAAAATTACTAAAAAATGAACATAAATTTTTTCGGAGGAAGATCGCGCAGAGAAAACAGACAGAAGTTACATGAAAAAAACCTAAGGGACCAACTAATTGGATTTGTACGAACATATAAACGGAACTGAAAGAACTTGGAATAAATACTATAACGATGTCGTCACGACAGCCTCCTGTTCCGACAGAACACACGCTGGATCATAAGCTGCATAAATCTTTTAAACAGAAAAGATTATCACAAGTATAATTAATGAAAATAAGGTTGAGAGATTTTCTTTGAAATTAAATAAACTTCAAGGCTTCAAGTATTATATTATGAAACGGAAACTTACATTAACATGGCCACCCATTGTGGCGGTGGAGCGAATTTTCATGATACACATTCTCGCTTGTTTGTGGCTACATATATTTTTAGTCACTTAAACTCTTAAAGTTACAATAAAATGAATATATCAGTGTGGAGCACAATACTTTTGCGTCCGACTCGCAACACATTCACAGAAGAACAGCTAGAGAGCGGCGCGGCTCCCTGCAGAAGTAAAAATTGGCAATTGTTATTTTTTTGAAACATAGGTGCGTCGTTTTTTTACTGATAGATAGCAGCGTATAACAGTTTATAGCTATCGTGATATTCTGCGCTTTTCAGGAGCGCGGCAAAGATATCTGGTTACAACATTCTTTGGTATACATTAAAAGTTCGCACATACTGACGCGAATACAGAAAAAAACTTTTACATGTTACAAATCGCAGTGATAAAGGCTGTAATGTCACAGATGGGACACAAAAGGAAACTGTCCGTGGAGGACAGCAGCCTTGGCCGCAGCATCAGCACACCAACGTGGCCAGGAATCCACAAAAGAGGACACGAGCGCTGGTATCAGCTAGCGACTGAAGGGACCGTTGAATTCGTTGCACGAGAGGGTGGCCCGAATATGGGTCACGGAGGTTCTGAATGGCGCTCAAAGGATCAGAGCAGATGGCATAGGGAGAATGACGATGGCGGCGGATATACTGAACAGCCTAATTAAAGCAAAAAGCTCAGCTGTAAAGCTTGAACACTGATCAAGGAGCCGGTATTGAAAGGTATCATATCCAACGACAAAGGCACATCCGACGTCAACAGTAGTCTTGGAGCCATCTGTGTAAATAAAGAAGTTATGAGCGAGCCTCGAACGAAGTTCGACAAACCCCGAGCGGTATATCGAATCCGCGGTCCTCTCCTTTGGGAGCGAGCTGAGTTCAAGGTGAACGCGAACCTGAGCCTGGAACGAAGGTGGCGTAGGGCTCTCACCCACTCGAAAAGTCGTAGGGAGGGTAAAATCAAGTTGCTGAAGCAGGCGACGAAAGCGAACTCCAGGAGGTAACAGGGCTTCCATCAAGTGTTCGGTCTACATAGTATCTAATCATCAACGACAAGTTTCCAACCAATGAGAAACACCACAACATCCACATGAGAACCACACTCACCTAGACGTTATGCGGTCACGGGAAACCTTAATTCACAGGTTCACCTGTGGTGCAGTTGGACTGATCACGGCACAGATGCGAAGCAGACTGGCGATAATTGACCACACGGTTCCGCACAACGTTGACATCATGGAATTAACGAGACCAGAGATAATACCATATCCCCGCAGGAAGCAAAATGCCGCCGTTTCAGTTTTAGGTCACTCTACTGCTTACATTAATAATCATCGCCATACAGCGTTTGAAGAATGCTGTGCGTAAATGGTATACGAAAATGCAAATATAAGAGGAAAAAGAGATTACACTGACGCGTACGGTAAATTGTTGAAAATTGTGGTGCAGGTGTGAATAAACTTACTTAAGTCACTATTTAGTACAAAACAATGTATCACAGGACCGTGGAAAAACCAGCAAAACTTACAGAATATCCCACTTTAATATTATGATTATTTGATATTTTTTCTTTATTTGGCACGGTTCAAATGGGTCTGAGCACTATGGGACTTAACATCTGTGGTCATCAGTCCCCTAAAACTTAAAACTACTTAAACCTAAATAACCTAAGGATATCACACAACACCCAGTCATCACGATGCTGACCCCGCCGGGAACCCGGGCCTGGGAATTTGGCAAGGAACCAATTTTAGTTTGTGCAAAGACATATTTTAAATCATCAGAAGATTACTTGTCATCTACCAACAGACACATACCACTGGCCATACAAACGTGACACTGAAACTTCCTGGCAGATTAAAACTGTATGCCCGACCGTGACTCGAACTCGGGACCTTTGCCTTTCGCGGGCAAGTGCTCTACCAACTGAGCTACAGAAGCACGCCTCACGCCTGGTTCTCACAGCTTTACTTCTGCCAGTACTTCGTCTCCTACTTTCCAAACCTCATTTTGGAAACGTGACACTGTTCTTTTGGTTGCGGCAAAGGGTGAGAACAATATAAGAAGGCAAAAAAGAAAATTTCTGTTTCATAGCTATCCAGGAGAAGACTATTTTGTGAACAATGGCAGAGTATTGCTTGAAATTTAACAGCTCCTGTCTCTACCATTACAAATACCAACACCCTATGTTTATATGCAAGACTAATATAACTTTCAATAGAATATTTCAAGATTGGAAACTATCCAACCAATTGTGGAATAGTGCAGTGGTGTGAGAAATATTAAACATTCTAAAAGGCTACATCGTAAGACCCATGTGTTTCCATCTGTATACAAGCGATAAATTTATCCTGTGGTTGCCGGCCGAGGTGGCCGAGCGGTTCTAGGCGCTACAATCTGGAACCGCGCGACTGCTACGGTCGCAGGTTCGAATCCTGCCTCGGGCGTGGATGTGTGTGATGTCCTTAGGTTAGTTAGGTTTAAGTAGTTCTAAGTTCTAGGGGACTGATGACCTCAGAAGTTAAGTCCCATAGTGCCTAGAGCCATTTGAACCATATCCTGTGGTTCAGTGATGGGAATGGAACAGTGTGTTACAAGGGAAGTAATTCTTCACTTGGTTACAGTGCAAAAATAATTTTGGTGATAAGGCTTTGACACCGATGATCCGCCACTTGTTGGGCGATGTCGATCGTCAGAAGTCATTATTCAACCAGCATTTCGGCTAGGGGCTGACACATGACGGCTTGTATTTCTCTCGTCTGTTTGTCGTTCCTGCTCTGTCTCGCTGCTACAGACCATGGAGTCATCTGGCAGCTCATAACTCCGGCGTATTTACCATCCAGATCAACAAAGATGGATTCGAGGTTATTCTAGACGCCCAGCAGTTCAAACCGGAGGAACTGATGCTGAAAGTGGTGGGCGACAGCGTCGTGGTAGAGGCAAAACATGAAGAGCGTCAAGATGAGCACGGCTACGTATCGCGCCATATGCAGCGTCGCTATTTGCTGCCGAAAGACGTAATAATTGAACAGTTGTAGACGCAACTGTCATCGGATTGGTGTCCTCACGATCACTGCACCAAAGAAAACTCTCCCTCTAGCAGAGGGCGATGAGCAGTCTACAAGTTATGCAGACGGGTGTTGCAGCGGTTACCAAGCAGCAACAGCAGGGAGGAGAGAAGATGGAGCAGTAAATGATACACTGCTTGTGTACAGACTCAGTTTTGTATTGATTGATTGATAATTTTTTGCATTTTCATTGTACATTCATTCATGAAATTCAGTACTAATTATTCTGCTTGTCATTGGTGAGGTGTTATGTATGTGAAACACTGCATTTAATGATATTTGAATCACTTTCGTGTAAGTGTAAAACAATATTTCATTCAAAACTTTGGAAAAAATAGTGTCCGTCGCCGCTAACAACAAAACGATCTCTCGAAAAGCAATCCATTTCAAATACGCCACGCCTCCACGACATCACATTGTAAAAAATTGCGAAATATTTGCAAGAACCAAGATTACATATATGATCACTACTCGTTTCGCTAGCAACGATTTGAGCTGTTGTATTAGGTTCCTGCCTATCCTCACCTTCGGAAATCGTGCCACACGTTGAAGAAAACTAACAAACATTTACGAGAATCCAGGGTATAGACATGAGCGTTACTGGTTTTCTCTAGCAAAATAATTTAAGCTGTGCTCTCAGGTTCCTGCCTAAACACACCTCCGTAATTCATGACATATTTGGAATAAACCGCATAGTTTACGTCAGCTATCAAGGCAAGCACAGACAGCACTTAACAACAAGGCCCAGACATGCTTCGAATCGTGAACTCATGACATCACACAGGACGTCACTGGTCAAATCCGACGAGATGAATCGGACCTTGCTCTTGATCCGAAGGTAGCAGGATCCGTCCAACATTGCCTATGGAAAGTTTTAAGACAGTTGCGACAACAGGAAAAGGTTATAATTACAGTGATAGCATAAAACAGGCACTAAATTCCAATTCAATTACAAAATGAGAAAAAGAGCGTGAACTACAGATACCTGCATATTTCGTTGTACACGGACCACTTACAAAGTTATCATCGGGTTCTTAGCCATGAATTCGAAGAGATTTGATCAGAGTCATCCGTCGATAGCAGAAAGTTGTCGAAGATTTCTGGACTGGACGGAAGAAAGAGTACTTAATTCTGCTCACTCTTAAAGGAAGTTCACGAGCACAAGGAGATCTCAGGGGTACTGGCCGCTGTTGTCCTTCCACAAGAGTATGGGTGTCCGTCCACGCCATATGTGGATGAAGATTCGTGTAGACGATAGTCATGAGGCAACAGACTGGAAATTAGCAACTGGAACTCTTTAGAACCTATAATGGTTGCATAATTTCGCATCCAGCTTAGCACGTCGTTCCTCTTTAGACTGACCTAGACAATTTGGGGAGGTGCTCATCCACAGCTTTGCCGAAGGCTTTCAGACAATGTTAGCGGAGTACGCAATTTGGTCTCGTGATGTATGATCTTGGCTGTATATGCATGTAAAATGTTGCATTGGAATTACGATAAATACAAAGGCCGGCAGAAAATTGTCTACTCTATTAAGCCCAAGCAGAAATGATACCATTCACCTATTTCCGTTAGTTATGTTTACCGAACTACAGCTTACGGTACGCCATATAGGTCGCAATCTACCTCATTGGATACATTAACAGACCATTATTTATACCTACCTCGTGTACTTACGTATTAGTCTGACGCTTTAACTTGTACGTTTTTCACGTATGTACCTCTTTAGAGAGAATATCGTGTTTTTCCAGCTCAGCCGTTTTGTGCAGTACGGACTATGTCGTGGCACAGCGTGTGTAACAATAGCTTCCGTCGTAACCGCGGTAACGTTGCCAGTTTACCGAATACTAAAGTCGCCTGCGGGTGTCCATAGAGACTATGTTGCGTGAGGCTGGCATCCCATGCTGCGGCGAACAGCTGAGGAAACCCGATTACAATCTGGCTGAACATTCCATGTCTTGAACTTATCACCTCTAAAAGTTTATCGAGTTTTATCTACATCTCACCTCTGCTTTACTTTTTGCAGTAACGTGTTTTGTATATCCTGGCGTTACTTGCTTAGGATATATTTCTGCCGCTGTGAGTACAATTCCTCTCTCGCCGGTGGGAAGGAAAACAAGCATTAAAGCAACCGTACTGGTTTTCTGGGAAACAAGGACTCTATGTACTTCGAATGAGACAGCACAGGGTGTGTCATGTAACAACTCTGTGAATATTATGGAAGCAAACGGCAATAGATAACTGAGCGTTGTTACGTGCAGCTACAACACTTCGTAGGATTTTAAGGTGAGTTACCACTGATTTTTATAACTCAGTAGAGTTGCTCTTGTGGTTAATATCGCTTCAACAAACATAGTTTCGTGTCCACTAGTCGCTTGCCATGGTATCCTGTCATACGTAGATGCAAGTGCTATTACTATTTTGTGATAAGTTGGCGCGATTCCTGATAATTAACGTCCGCTCTGGGTACCTTAACAACACTGTCATAGATAGGGAACAGTTTCGACACGAACTATTACTAAATGGATTATTTCCGATGACCAGGATTTCTGACTTTTGTGTAATTTTCAAGTGATTCTTGTAAAACCATAAATTCCCTAATGAGCAATTCATATTTAAAATATGTTCTGCTCTCAAAATATGTTTTAAAAGCGAAATTGTTTAACAAAGTGTTGTAGCTCTTCATAAGTCACTATGAAGCATATCAATGCACTATTCCTTTTTAAGAGCACACTGACTATTGGCCTATTATCTTTAGATATTCAGTTACTGTAATAACAGTAGAGTCTTCGTCATTTACGTAAAAGACCGTAGTACTTCTCTAAGATCAGGACATTGTGTCAGATCAGGTGTTTGCACGGTTGTAATTATGTGCACACAATGACACACATTCGAATGTTTACATGTGTTCACATGCTCAGTGAATTCATGCTTGGACACCGGGTTTGACATAATATTATCGTTTTTATAATTCTCAAGATATTACTCTTGGAATGTGAAAATGCTTTGGAAGCGACAGTAATGTCCTTTTAGAAAAGAATGCTGGAATGACACACTTCGTGGTGAGGCAGGAACAGCTATAGTGTTTTAAGCAATCACGTTTTGATAAAATATCTGGTGAGCAGACTGTACGAGGGTTGGAACGTTAATAGTGGCAACTATTTATTTACATCTCGTACAGAACTGATACGTGTTTCAAAGTTTTACTGACCTTAAAAGTAGTCACCAGCATTGTGTGTAACCCATTGCCAGCGATGTGGAAGTCGTTAGATACTCTTAGCAGTGCTACATACTCTTAGCAGGCAACAGACCGCGCCGCTCGAACTGTCAACACAACTGGCACTGCTAAGAGTATCCTACGACTTCCACATCGCTGGCAACGGGTTATACACAATGCTGGTGACTACTTTAAAGGTCAATAAAACTTTGAAACACGTATGTATTTTGAACAAGCTGTAAATAAATAGTTACCACTATTTAAGTTCCAACCCTCGTATTTTAAAGTTGAACTGGTCCTTTAAGAAATTTATGTCGCTGCATGTATCAGTTGATAACAGCATAATAGGCGAAATTCACAGTTTTTATCCCACTGATTTGATTCCATTACATAATTGAGGAATCCCTGAAACCTCTGAATGTGTCCTATTGACCGATCTACGTACACAGTCCACAAGGGAAATGTATGGTTGTGGCAGCAGTTTCGTTCTGCATTCAGATTCAATCGGATTATATGATGAAATTCTTTTTTCCGCAGTTCGCATCAGTACGTCTTTATTAGTGACTCGAGCTACTTACGCAATCTTCAGTATTTTTTTGTAACACCACATTTTCACATCTTCTATTCTGTTCTTGTTTTTAGTGTTCGCTTATGTTATAAGACATCATTCAGTCAACCAGACCACCGCCACTGCTACGGCGGAATAGGCTGCAGGTAATAATGTCATCAGTCAATGGAAATGTGAGAAATATATTAATGAGCTACTTAGTTTCTTTGCTGTAGTAACATTTATATCAATGGCAAACGTCGGTTTTATCAGCTCAATTGCATGTTCCTTCTCGTTATGGTTTTCATCAGCATGTACACCTAAAAATTAGTGCATTCTGCTGTTTGAACGAAGTATACAGTGTTTTCTTTTCAAAATTAAGCTAAGATCAATTTTCAGAGAAGAAGGTAACACTGTATTTTGTTGTTCTCTCTATAATATAATTATGCTTTGATAAAAACACTGATTTTGAAACGTCCTGTCAGATTTTGTCTAAGTTTTTTGTCATTAATTAAAAACCCTCATTCTGTTTAAATGTTCACATGGAATTTCAAGGCAAGGACATCTTTTAAATGCTTTTTCTTAAACTAGAGACAAATTTTTTACTCATGCGCATAAAATTTCATTTCCCTTCTTCAAATAATGACATCAACATTTAAATAGGAAGAAAAGAAAATAAAAGCTTTCTTTATGTTGATGTTTACAGAATGAGATTAACAATTTCTTTGTAAGATTATAAATACAGTAAATAACCAGACTGACAAGAAACTAGCATTGTAACAAAGTAATATCCTTTGGAAAGTTAAAGATCAGAAATTCAAAATCACAATAAAAGTTTCAGTAAGTATCACTACTCCAACTTCATTTAAAATTTTAAAGAAGATCTTTCACATATCGTACTAAGAAATTAAATCAGGTCCTGTTACATCTATAACAGTTAAGTAAGTTTTAATTTCAGAAATAATTACTTAATTGTTTCACTAACGATATTTCTGTAGTACTTGAAAGATGCATAAACTTAACACTATTCTCGCATAACACAAAGAAAGGAGTACGCAGCATAATGAAGAATTTGATTTTCCATTCATCCGCTGTTCTTTCATCCAGGCATGTCTTTTTGTGTGTATATGGTATTCACCAATTCTTGTCTTCCGTTCATTCTTCCATCACAGTGATAATTTAACATTTCCTAATCTGGACGTTACAGCCACATGGGGGGTCTTGAAACCCACTCCACAGGCAGTTATAGGAATACTGTCGATATTTCGGGTTGCACATGATCTTCAGATATCCTACCTGTAAAAAGGTACATAAATCCAGTATGTTCTTTGAGCTATCTCTGAACAAACAGAGCACCGTCAGGCCTTGAAGCTACGTTATTGCATTTGATTTAATACGAGGATAGTATGTCCCGTCCGGGAAGATTACTATCTCTGGTCCAGAGTCGCGTTGTCTCACTCGAAGAAAGAAAGTGAACATTTGTGTCATCAAACGCCACACTCCTGCCGAGGGACCGCTTATGAGGCGGTGGTCATGTTCGTCCAGAGTTTGCCACCGAGGGCTCAAGGTGAATCCACCATATGACTCGCATGCAGACTGGATTTTGTCACATTTTTACCGTTAACCATTGGGTACCACATTGAACGTGTCTCTCTTTCTAAGGAAACATGGCGTATAGATCGCTGTACGACTTGTCAACTGACATACGGATGCCTCCTCTCAATGGGATTGTTACGTCGTCTGGTATTTAGTGTCCGATAGATGTGCGCGCCGTCGCAGGTCTGGTTTCCGACAGAGCCTGTGAACATGATTGAGAAAGGAACTGGGCCACCTCTGGCGCCATTCGAGAAACTGGTGCTAGATCTTCTATTAAGATTCCTGCAGACATGTCTGATGTCGTCTCCACAGTTTTAATATTCCGCTTATGGATAGCGCCGCCGGTCTATCCTGAACATGTGCAAGACCTAGTCCACCCTTACCAAGATGGAGGTCGGGTGCAGAATTCGTGACACCAAATAGGTGTCAACGTGTGTGACCTGCTGGAGCATGTCTAAGGCCCTTGTCGTGTTCCCTTTGGCTCCCGTCTGGACTGACTGTAGTTGTCTTTTATAGTTGTACGCCAACGGTCATGCTGCAGTGGTCACACGGGTCCCCGTAATATCGCCAAAGTTAAGCGCTGTCGGGCTTGGCTAGCACTTGGATGGGCCACCGTCCGATCTGCCAAGCGCTGTTGGCAGACGGGTGCACTCAGCCCTTGTGATGCCAATTGTGAAGCTACTTGACTGACAAGTAGCTGCACTGGTTACGAAAACCGACAACAGCCGGGAGAGCGGTGCGCTCTCCACATGACCCTCCGTATCCGCATCCGGTGACGCCTAAGGGCTGAGGAAGACACGGCGGTCGGTAGGTACCGTTGGGCCTTAAAGGCCTGTTCGGACGGTGTTTGTTTTTTTGTTTGTTCTTATAGTTGAGACACCGCTATCCGATGTATCCAAGGCATTTCAGGTATGCATGAGCTGTAAAGGCTCTACACATCCTTCGTTTAGTCCAACACGGATATTCATCGCCACTGACCTGTCCACATTCATGCGGAGCCAGTGGGTCCTCCATATTTGTGTATCGCCTCTAAAGCCACACGCAGTTTCCAGTCTGTGCCACCAGCACTAACTCATGCTCATATGCTTTGCACTTACATGTATATCCTCACGAAGTCAATCCTGTCAAGCAGTGACGAGGTCTGCAGAGTAAAGGATCGAGGGCCAGTGCCTATAATTTTGTAGAAAGGGGACACCCTTACATTTACCGATCTCGCTACGATGAGGAATTTCGTCGTACATCCATTGACGAGTACTTTGGAGGAATAATTTCGGAGTACCGCATCACGACAGTGATAAATGGTCGTGGAAACTACATGTTCGTCGGGACTTCTGCAAGATAGTTACGGCTCACTCTGTCAAAGGCTTGATCAAAATATTTCAACGCTGGTGTCCATGGAAGTGGCACGTCTTTCTTAGAGCAATCAAATCGCAATATTCACCAAGAGCCGTCTCGATGTTGCATCTGTGCCGAGTGACGCTTGATCGATTGAGATCAATTAGCGCAGTAGGTGCTCTCGGAGACATGCTGCTAAGCCTGGTGATATTTTTTTTAAAAAGGAGCCTCACTGGTCGGTAATTCATACCCGTATGTCACCCGAGGGTTTGTGTATCGGGATGATCACCCACTCCACAAAAGCTGGCAGTAAGGGAACGTCAGTAGACATTAATTCGCGGCAAACACCAGTCCATTGTGGGTGGCATCATATAGCTGGAGGTTCTATAGAACTCGAAAGGGAGCCCATCTGGTTCTGGTGATTTATTCACCGATCGCCTACCAAGGCCTCTGCCACTTCCTCCTCTGAAATCTCCTCCATTAGTAGTGCTTCCTCCTCTGATTCAATGGTGCCGAAAATCGTATGTGTAACTCCGCCAGTGGCTGCCATATTTGTGTCCACCGGAGTGTAAAATTGAGTGTACAAAGGCTTTGCCTATTTCTTGTTGCGATGTTACGTGTCTGTCATCATCCGTATCCATGGCATGTACCAGAGTTGTTTGTCGTTTCTGCTTTGATTGATACTGTGATAAATTGACAGGCGTTTTCCTGCAACCCAGTCTAGTGCCCGTCCCACAGCCACTGCACCTTTGAGGTGGCATCACGTGATGGATATAGTTTCGGCCTTAGCTCGTAGTACCGCCAGTTGCCACTGCAATGAAGGCATTTGGTCGACGTATTCCGTAGCACCGTGAAATAGAAGTCCATCGCTGACGTCACCTCCCCGTCTGCTCACGACCACATGTCACCACTGCGTGACGTAGCACCGGTTTGGCACAATCCACCTGCCAACGTAGGGTCATGGGTTACGCCCAGAAGCGTTGTCCGCAAGGTCGCCCAACATCTTCAGTGGCGTCTTGACAAGATGGGTCTCTGAGACCGACAAGGTTCATTTTCCAAGGACCGTGGCTACGCCACATCTGCTGCCACCGAAGGCGGATCAGACCCATTAAGGCCGTGTAGGCTGCTGGCCACAGTTCTGCTTCGTGGACGTCAGCACTAAGATGGCATGTAACATATATTTGGTCGAGACGACTAGCGGAATGATTAGTCGTATGAGTGTATCCAAGATCGAGGCCATGGAAATGCTCCAATGTGTCAACCATATCTATTTTCTGCACCAGAATCAGCGTCCAACCCTGGCAGCTGAGTGGTCAGCGCGACGGAATGTCATACCTAAAGGTTCGATTCACTGCTGAGTCGGAGATTTTCTCCGTTCAGGGACTGGGTGTTGTGTTGTCCTATCATCATCATTTGATCCCCATCGACACGCCAGTCGCCAAAGTGGCGTCAACTCGAAAGACTTGCACCAGGCGAACGGTCTAGCCGACGGGAGGCCCTAGCCACACGGCATTTTTACCAGAATTGGCAGTTCTGCGCACGAGGTATACTGAAGAATTTGATCTTTCTGTGCAAGTACACGATTAAAATCACCCATGGTAAAATTGTTGTATCGACATTGGAATGGCGCGGAAATTCCCTCTGCGAAGAAGTGGGAAAGCTTTAGTCTCCTGTGTGTAGCATACGGTGCTTGGGTACTCTTGAGTCGTACATCAAGCACCGTCATTCGTAAAGCCATGTGCCGACGATAGGTATAGTACATCCTCTGCCGTGATACCTTCTTTGAGAAGTATTGTTACGCCGAAACCTGTTTCGGAGATGTGTGATAAGTAGGCTGCATAATCATGTATGACAGGAAATTCGTCGACGTATATTTACTGTAGGAGGACGATGTCGATCACAGCCGCTTTCAGTACATCTTTGAGTAAAGATATCTTAATTTGCGACCGTATGCGATTCCTCATCCGGTTGCAGGGTAAAAAATACATTTTGAAAATATCCCCAGAATAACCTATGTCTTCGTAATATCCTTTGTTCCAGCTTGAAGTTCCCTAGAAAAACTTCTGTGAAGTTTGGAAGGTGAGGGATGGGGAACCGGCCGAATGAAAACTGTGAGGACGGGTAATGAGTTGTGAGTGGGTAACTCTGGTAGAGCGTTTGCGCTCAAAAGGCAAAGGAACAGAATTCGACAACAGCTTTAATTTGCCTGTATGTTTCATCTCTGCACATATTCTGCTGCAGAGTGAATAGTTCATTCCTGCACTCATTTTGCTTGGTGTACACTCATCAGCCAGAACATTATGAGCACCACCCTTAGAACTTGTACGTCCACATTTGCCACGGATAACAGCGACAACGCATCTTGGCATGGAAGCAATGAGGCCTCGGTAGTTGGCTGAAGAGATATGGCATCATATTCTAGGTGGGGGGGGGGGGGGGCGGCGATGAGCTCTGTCGCCACGTTCGATTGAACCCAGATGGGTTCAATCGAGTCCAGATCTCTCTAGTTGGGGGTCCAGCACATAAACTGGAAATCACCACTGTGTTTTTGTAACCGATCCATCACACTCCTAGTCTCGTGGCATGGCGCATTATCTTGTTGAAAAATGACACTGCCGTCGTCGTGGCTTGCACTAGTTACAACAGACCCCTGGATGCTAACGTGAATGTTCTCCCGAAGCATACTGGAGTCGCTGCCAGTCCCGCAGTTCAGGGTCAAGGAGCTGTTCTCGTGGAAGACGACGGATAAGCGCCCACCTATTGGAATGATGAAGAAGGTAGCGGAACTCATAAAACCATGCAATGCTGCTGACGTCATGGCGTTAACATTTGCACAGGCATGGGTCGTCGGCTGTGGAAACGCATCTTTAGGCGTGTTTGATGCACTGTGTGTTCAGACACACTTGTACTCTGCCCAACATTAAAGTATGATGCTAGTTTCGCATCAGCCCGCCACCTCTCCTGTTTTAGCAGTCTGCACAGCGTACAACATCCGACATCTATAGTGAGGGGTGCCCGCCCAACCACACGACGTCTGGAAGTGGCTTCACCACGTGCTGAAGACACCCACCGCTTCTCGAACACCCGACATGCTTTGCAGTTTCCGAAATTCTTGTACCGAGCTCCAGGCTATCAGAATTTGCCGTCGGTAAAACTCAGATAGATCGTGCGCCTTCCACATTCTACACATGGAAGTCACGCTCAGTGATACTACATGCACCATGCGTGCGTGTGGCTAGCAGTCATTCCTCGCCAGGTGATGCTGCTACCACCTCTGCGGGCTTATATCGTTGGTCGTGATGTTTTGGCTCATCGATTTACAGGGTTATTCTAAATGATGGACCCATTTTCAAAAATTCGTATGTATTCAAGTACAAATCCAAAATGAAGAAGCTTCATACCAATGAAAAGAGGAAGTTTCTAAGTTTTTGGCGGGCGGCGATGCTTTCAGAAGCGCCCGGTAGAGTTCGCACTGCAATAGATCCGTCATTTCGTTTCACAGTCAATTGTAAGTGAGATGGCGACTGTGGAGCACAAGGTTACCTACGTTCCTGAGTTCGAGAAAAGTGAATCGCAAATTACTTTAGTACCAAATCCTGCATTCAGCTACCAACTCGAAGAAACATTAGCCATTGGTTTAAGCAGTTTAAACAGACTGGGAGTGTGTGCAAAGAAAAAAGCACAGGCGGACCGCGTGTGTCAGAGGATAATGTCCGACGGATTCAAGAGAATTTTGTGCACAGTCGCAGTACATCTACCAACAGAGCCAGTCGAGAACTTGGAATATAGAAACCAACTGTATCGGAAGTTTCTGAGACGGAATTTGCTGTGCAATCCTTACCGATTACAACTTGAGCAGTCTCTCAACCTCAGTGACAAAGAGAAGCGCCTCACATTTTGTGGGTACGTGCTGGCAAAGATGAAGGATGACGCAATTCTACAGCGTGTAATTTTTAGCGATGAAGCGACGTTCCACCTTAGTGGAAAAATCAACAGACACAAAGTTCGCATATGGGGTTTGGAAAATCCACATTCACCATTGCAATACGAAGAGACTCACCAAAGATCAACGTGTTCTGTGCCGTATCCCATACAAAGGTTTATGAACCATTTTTCTTTGCGGAAAAAACTGTAACGTGAATCACGCCGCTGGACATGTTGGAACAATGGTTTTACCTCATGTTATGGAAGATTCCCAGGACTTTATTTTCCAACAGGCTGGAGCTCCATCCCATTGGCACCGTGATGTACGAGGCTTAATGAACGACTCCCTTACTCAGCGCTGGATCGATCGCAGGGGGACTTGAGGACCTGGCTCTGCACTTCTGGCCACCGAGATCTCCTCATTTCACACCCTATGACTACTTCGTATAGGGTTATCTGAAGTAATCTGTTTACGTTCCGCCTCTACCAACCATTCTGAACGATCTGCAGAACCGGATCATTGCTGCCGTGCACTCAGTAACAGCAGATAGGAATTCACGTGCGTGGGACCAGTTTGGCTGCCGCGTCGATGTTTGCCGTGCAGCCAACGATGGCCACATTGAATATTTATAACAGTTATCACATTTAAAATTATTAAATAATTGTTAAAAACTAATTATTTACAAATTATTAAATTTATTAAATTGACATCAAAAATCATAAAAGAAAACTTCGAAACTTCCTCTTTTCATTGGTATAAAGCTTCTTGATTTTGGATTTTTTCTTGAATAAATATAAAGTTTTGAAAATGAGTCCATCATTTAACATAACCCTGAATATAAAATGGGTCATTCACATATCTGAGGAATAGGACTGGACTTCAAATTTAGCCCTACAGGTCTCCCATCGTGATTCCTTCCTGGTCACTAAACTTTTAGCTGCATTCCATATTATTTAAATTATTCATAACAATGTTTTACAAATTTGTTGTTAATTATGTTTCAAACAAGTTGTTTCTAAAATCGTCACTCCGATGAAACGTTTTTCTAAGGGGTTATAATTAGCCACACAATGAAACGTTTTGTTGTTGTTGTCTTCAGTCCAGAGACTGGTTTGATGCAGCTCTCCATGCTACTCTATCCTGTGCAAGCTTCTTCATCTCCCAGTACTTACTGCAACCCACATCCTTCTGAATCTGCTTAGTGTATTCATCTCTTGGTCTCCCTCTACGATTTTTATCCTACACGCTGCCCTCCAATGCTGAATTTGTGATCCCTCGATGCCTCATAACATGTCCTACCAACCGGTCCCTTCTTCTTGTCAAGTTGTGCCACAAACTCCTCTTGTCCCCAATTCTATTCAATACCTCCTCATTAGTTATGTCATCTACCCATCTAATCTTCAGCATTCTTCTGTACCACCACATTTCAAAAGCTTCTATTCTCTTCTTTTCCAAGCTATTTATCGTCCATGTTTCACTTCGGATACATGGCTACACTCCATACAAATACTTTCAGAAACGACTTCCTGACACTTAAATCTATACTCGATGTTAACAAATTTCTCTTCTTCAGAAATGCTTTCTTTGCCATTGCCAGTCTACATTTTATATCCTCTCTACTTCGACCATCATCACTTATTTTGCTTCCCAAATAGCAAAACTCCTTTACTACTTTAAGCGTCTCATTTCCTAATATAATTCCCTCAGCATCACCTAATTTGACTACATTCCACTATCCTCGTTTTGCTTTTGTTGATGTTCATCTTATATACTCCTCTCAAGGCACTGTCCATTCCATTCAACTGCTCTTCCAAGTCCTTTGTTGTCTCTGACAGAATTACAATGTCATCGGCGAACCTCAAAGTTTTTATTTCTTCTCCATGAATTTTAATACCTATTCCGAATTTTTCTTTTGTTTCCTTTACTGCTTGCTCAATATACAGATTGAATAACATCGATGAGAGGCTACAACCATGTCTCACTCCATTCCCAATCACTGCTTCCCTTTCATGTCCCTCGACTCTTATAACTGCCATCTGGTTTCTGTACAAATTGTAAATACCCTTTCGCTCCTTGTATTTTACCCCTGCCACCTTTAAAATTTGAAAGAGAGTATTCCACTCAACATTGTCAGAAGCTTTCTCTAAGTCTACAAATGCTAGAAACGTAGGTTTGCCTTTCCTTAATCTTTCTTCTAAGATAAGTCGTAAGGTCAGTATTGCCTCACGTGTTCCAACATTTCTACGGAATCCAAACTGTTCTTCCCCGAGGTCGGCTTCTACTAGTTTTTCCATTCGTCTGTAAAGAATGCGCGTTAGTATTTTGCAGCTGTGACTTATTAAACTGATAGTTCGGTAATTTTCACATCTGTTAACACCTGCTTTCTTTGGTATTGGAATTATTATATTCTTCTTGAAGTCTGAGGGTATTTCGCCTGTCTCATACATCTCGCTCATCAGATGGTAGAGTTTTGTCAAGGCTGGCTCTCCCAAGGGCGTCAGTAGTTCCAATGGAATGTTGTCTACTCTGGGGGCCTTGTTTCGACTCAGGTCATTCAGTGCTCTGTCAGACTCTTCACGCAGTATCGTATCTCCCATTTCATCTTCATCTACATACTCTTCCTTTTGCCTAATATTGTCCTCAAATACATCGCCCTTGTATAGACCCTCTGTATACTCCTTCCATCTATCTGCTTTCCCTTCTTTGCTTAGAACTGGGTTTCCATCTGAGCTCTTGATATTCATACATGTGGGTCTCTTTTCTCCAAAGGAGAACGTTTTGTACAAATCATAAAATATTCCAACTGCCAACAGCCGTATAAACAGAATATTGCTGCAAATCAAGCAGACACCAGACGTAGATTATCATACAACACATTACAACATAATAAAACTTTGATTGACATCATACAGAACCGTAGATCTTTCCGCGACAGTAGCAAATGACAAAGATATCGACATCACCATAGAAAGTCAGAGAAACTGTGAGCAGTGGAAGAAATTAAAAAAAAAAAGAGCCGGTCTTTGTGGCCGTGCGGTTCTAGGCGCTGCAGTCTGGAACCGAGTGACCACTACGGTTGGAGGTTCGAATCCTGCCTCGGGCATGGATGTGTGTGATGTCCTTAGGTTAGTTAGGTTTAATTAGTTCTAAGTTCCAGGCGACTGATGACCTCAGAATTTAAGTCGCATAGTGCTCAGAGCCATTTTTTTGAACAAATAAAATAGTTCACGCTACCCATGTACTTCGAGCAAGTTGGGGATCTCTCCTGCAAGCATTAACTGTCGGACCACTATGGTGAACCTGATTTAGACACTCACTTATCTCATTTTGGAATCTAAACATGACAGGGAAGGATTCTGGCGTGGACCATTGATGATTTTGTCCTCATAAAAGTGATTTATCCATTTTTTCTAAAGTTTTGGACGTTATATCGTATTTGTAATTCTATACCGATTTCAACAGTTCGATATTCCTTTTCTATATATTATTCGTCACCCTTCTGTCTTTCTCAAAGAACGCATTTTTACTGTGTGTTGTAGTCACCCTTCGTCTTTCGTTACATTCTACACTTCATTTAAAAACAGTAACGGTAGCCATACCTTCATAAAAAGTCATTACAATCTCGTACGTATGCATTTTTATCGATTTTTCCATACCCTGAAATCGATGGTTTGAAATCCGAAACAATTTTTCTTAGTCTGTAGTTGGCTGTGTGTGTAATTCAGATTAGTACATAATATTTAATGCGCCAAATAGTAATGAAATACAGAGGTCCCACATAAAACCGTTACTCCCCACATCCGAGATTCATGTAACAACTAACTAGTATAGGGTAGATAATAGTAACATTAAAAACATGTAGTTATTTCTTTATACGAGATGCTGGAAGTGGTGGCAAAGAGCATCCAGGCATCGCTGACTTCGTACGATCACGTTACCAGTAACACGTTAAAGTTCTGGAGGTGTGATGTTAATTTCTCTAGTAATGATCCGTTTAAGATAGTCTTTTGTGCGAGGATTGTCAGCACACACTTTGCTTTTTTTAGTGTGCCCCATAAATAAAAATCACGTGATGGGTCCTTGGGGTCCAGAGCCCTCTACCGACAAGTCTGTCTTCAGGAAACACGTTGGCGATGTGGTCCATACTTTGGTTGGATGTGTGAGCCGTTGCTCCATCTTGTTGAAATACTGCATACAACGTCTCTGCATTTGTTAACTGTGCATAGAGAGAGTCCAAGATCTCTAGATATTTGGTACCGTTTAAGATGTAATTGAAAAATATGGGGTCAGTAATGCACATGCTGGGCAATGCATGTCAAACACCTATCTTCTCTGAGTGGAGAGGTTCTTCATGCAGAATGTGTGGATTGTCCTGCGACCAGCATCTGCAGTTCTGGGAGTTTACATAATCTGACAAATGAAACCAGGTCTTATCTGACGTGAAGTAGAGCAAGGATCCTATTGACCGTTGGGAATTGCTGTTAACAGCCGTTTACAACAATGAACTCTTTTTTTTCCTGCTCCTCAAATTTCAACTCTTGCACCTCAGTCACACGATAGGCTTTTAATTTCATACATTTTACTACACGGTAACACGATGGACGAGATGCGCTAACCTGCTGCAGTAACCTCCTTACCGATTTGCGGGGGCTTCTGATGCCCTTGCGAATTCTGCCTATGGTTTCAGGGTTTTCCGCTGCTGGTCCGCTGGTCGCATATTGCTCTGCACATTCTGAGCGGATCCCACAGCCCTCCATTTCTTGTTCAGATCTTGGATAGAGCTGGTCGTTGCGAGGTTCCTACCAGGATACTTCGCTTGAAACATTTTTTTCACGTTCCTTGATGGAGCCTGTCTTCATGTCACACACCATAAAATCAGTTTACTGTTCTACATCTACATGACTACTCTGCGATTCACATTTAAGTGCTTGGCAGAGGGTTCATCGAACCATAATCAGACTACCTCTCTACTATTCCACTCCCGAACAGCGTGCGGGAAAAACGAACACCTAAACCTTTCTGTTCGAGCTCTGATTTCTCTTATTTTATTTTAATGATCATTCCTACCTATGTAGGCTGGGCTCAACAAAATATTTTCGCATTCGGAAGAGAAAGTTGGTGACTGAAATTTCGTAAAAAGGTCTCGCCGCGACGAAAAACGTCTTTGCTGTAATGAATTCCATCCCAACTCGCGTGTCATATCTGCCACACTCTCTCCCCTATTACGCGATAATACAAAACGAGCTGCCCTTTTTTTTTTTACCCTTTCGATGTCCTCCGTCAATCCCACCTGGTAAGGATCCCACGCCGTGCAGCAATATTCTAACAGAGGACGAACGAGTGTAGTGTAAGCTGTCTCTTTAGTGGACTTGTTGCATCTTCTAAGTGTCCTGCCAACCAAACGCAACCTTTGGTTCGCCTTCCCCACAATATTATCTATGTGGTCCTTCCAACTGAAGTTGTGAGTAATTTTAACACCCAGGTACTTGGTTGAATTGACAGCCTTGACAATTGTACTATTTATCGAGTAATCGAATTCCAACGGATTTCTTTTGGAACTCATGTTCTAAAGCTAACTGCCTTATTTCTGTAAAAACTTATTAACACAAGCTTCCCACAAAAAGTGACGCTATATGATGCGTACCCGGTTTTATGTGGGACACGCTGTATTTATTCATTTGAAAACTGAAAGTAGGGAAGTAAATTAATGTGACTACATGTATCTGAACATGTAATATTTTATTTACGAATGGTTAAACTGTTTAAAATTGGCGATTTTAGGCATTTGAATCACGTCGGTCGTGATGTACGAACTACACACATTCCTTTCTTTGTGGTATGTAGTGGAGGTTACTTTGTGTACCATTGTAACTGACGGCCGCGGTGGTCTCGCGGTTAAGGCGCTCAGTCCGGAACCGCGCGACTGCTACGGTCGCAGGTTCTAATCCTGCCTCGGGCATGGATGTGTGTGATGTCCTTAGGTTAGTTAGGTTTAAGTAGTTCTAAGTTCTAGGGGACTGATGACCACAGCAGTTGAGTCCCATAGTGCTCAGAGCCATTTGAACCATTTTTTTGAACCATTGTAACTACTCCCGTCGCTTCTCTTTTGCGTCCCAGTCAGAAAAAATATTCGGGTAGAACTACTTTCGTGCGAGGTGGAATCTGTGTGATTTTACTTATATGGCGACGCATATGTCTCTTCTCTGTGCTGTTTGTAGTGTAACAGTAATCCAACGCAGTTCTAATTGCGCTTCTAATTTTTTGGAGGGGGTTTACTTTGATTAGTTCTTCTTTGCTTGATGTCCTCTGTAACGCAGTTATGTCCTGTGTGAGGAACAAATCCGGCGGATAGTCGCCAGATTTCTATTAATTATAATCCCTAGGCCTTCTTGTTAGTGGGATTACAGTTAAATTGTATTAATGAGCTACAGAATACATATATATTGATGTCACTTGTGACAACAGTTCGTCTTAGGCCAGTTTCACTACAGTTTTGTGTCGCATGCACCCGGTGACATTTAGACACGCGAATTGAGAACAGAAGTCGTGTTGGGCAAACATATTCAGAATTTAACTATTCCATTATATTTAATTTCATCAGAGCCGTTCCGTTATAAATTCAAATCTCTGCCAGGTCCGCATTGGCCGTACGTGACTGTGTCGCATGCACCCGGTGACATTTGGACACGCGAATTGAGAACAGAAGTCGTGTTGGGCAAACATATTCAGAATTTAACTATTCCATTATATTTGATTCCATTAGAGCCGTTCCGTTATAAATTCAAACATCTGCCAGGTCCGCATTGGCCGTACGTGGCTGACACATGGCTGCATCCTCCATAGCGAGGACCCTCCTTGGTGTCCCTGTGGCTCACATATGACAGTCGTCCACATCTTGCTGGACTGCCCACTTTTAGCCCCTCTGCGGCGGACGGTTAACTTTCCCAGCAGCCTACCTTCGGTGTTGGGTGACAATGCCTGAACAGCAGATTTATTTTTACGTTTTATTCCTGAGGGGGATTTTTATCGTACCATCTAAGGATGGGCATTTAGCCTTCTCTCCGAGGCCGCCACCCTCCCTCCATTTTAACTCTGTTTCACTTTCTTTGCGGTTGTTTGTCTTGATGGTTGTCTTTTCGGTGCATGTGTTCATCTCGCCTTGCTTTTTGGACGTTTTAATGTGTTGCAGAGTGGCTGGCTCATCCTCTTTTACTGTTGTGATCAGCCAGCCTAGACCATCTGATCTACGACTTTAAAACCTTTAATCCCTACTTTTTCTTGCGGTTCATATTTTCCCTGTTTTTGTTCGTTCCATTCGTTTTCTTTTTAGGCGAGGTTCCCCATTCCTTTTCCCCCTTTTGTTTCCTCAAAAGTACTTTAGGAGTTTTTTTACCTTGAGACCTCGAGTCTTGTTTGCGTTAGGAAAAAGGGAATGATAACCCTGTAGTTTGGTCCCTTTACACCCCAAACCAACCAACCAACTGACCTGTTACGACAAATCTGACAATGGACGCACAAAAAGTTACAATTAACGTTTAATGCTCCTTTCAACTTAAGGTTGTATTCCTTCTGCAGAGTGGAATTACATACAAACATCTGTAATATTTAAAATACTTGAAAATAATAAATACGAGAGAAAAACTAAAAAAAACGAATAGTAGTAGGACGGTACTGAATGATGATAACAATCAGGCACATAAGGAAAGTAGTTTTCGGTACTATACACATTATTACTATCTTGAATACGGACGTTCTAGATCCGACTGCACAAGATGAATTATATCGAGTTATACTTTAACAATTTAACTAAAAATAATAGATTTCAGGTATTCCTAGTTTATAAGAGTAATTCTTCCTTTTAATTTTTTCTATGATAAAAACCTTAAGACGGAGCTAGCACGTGCTTCTTCAGCAGCAGTGAAAGCAAATGGAAGCCGGATTGTCCACTGGTCTACGTCACGACGGTTTCCATTTGCGTAAGAGCGAAAATTATCACCTGCTACAAAGCGAGGAAACAGACAGCTTTACCGAGTCGTGACTCAACACAGGATGTGCAGCTCTGCTGTCAGTTCGGCACGTAAAAACACTGAAAGGCTGCAGAGGATTATTGCATCTAGTCAGTGACCTGCCCCCTCTCCGACTCGGCGGATGTCAAAACTGTTGTATAATGGTCATCCGCTTTAGGACTGACCAACCTATTGGCAGGAATGTTAGTGAAAGCACAATGTTATTTGAGACGGACGGATGTAAAGACAGATACCAGTCGGAGCTTCTTGTAGGGAGAAACTCAATATAGTTGAATCAACGGAAAATTCAGTAGTGACTCAACACACGAAACTGAGTTTTACGTACCCTGTAGCAATTCTGTTACGGAGAATAAATGCTATTCTCTTACTGCGTTTGTTTCCAGTCAGCTGTGTTTATAATTTCTTCCCCATCATTTTCAGAGCTACTATTGCTTTATATTCACTCAGGCACTCTGACTGACGTAATAATCTACGGCAGATAGATCCTGTTAAGGTACTCCATTATCCTATAATGTGGTATCTATGAGACACCACTTTACTGTTATCATACTAGAGGATACTTAGATGTATTTAAAAAACTTCATTTTACCCTCTAGGGAACAGTTTTTTGTTCCATAATGAGATATTCCCACAGCTCACGTGCCAAATTTCCGATATCAAGAAGCGAGAACTTTGCCAGATGTGGCTCTAGCTTATTGCAACGTGAAGTCGCCAAAAACTTGTTCTGTTCGTTGAAGAGTTCCAGAAGTGTTCAGGGGTTGGACAAAAATAAGGAAACACAGCGGAAAACGCTTCCTTGGATGTAAATGTAGATGCCAGCCAAGCCTACAGATTTCACTGTTGTGTCTGACCACGAACAGTGCCTTAATATTCGTAAGTGTCAATCGCGCCCACAGGTGTGCTATGTATAGTACCGAGTGCATTATGTCGAAACTAAGTGACTTCGAAAGTAGGGAAATTGTTGTTGCTCTTCTGGTGCTTGCTTTCGCAACTAAGGCAGACGACGTGTCTGGTGTTTCAAGACGCACCATATTGAAGATTTACAGCAGATACAGGGAAAACGGAAAGACATCATTCGTAACTCCTAGCGCAGACGTAAGAGTGTACTGACTGATAGTGACAGTCGGTCATTCAAGAGTATTCTGATAAATAAAACAGGTCATCAGCTGTAAAAGAAACTGCGGAACTGAATGTCGCACTCGCGAACTTTGTCAGCAACAGCCGGCCAGGGTGGCCGATCGGTTCTAGGCGCTACAGTATGGAGCCGCGCAACCGCTCCGGTCGCAGGTTCGAATCCTGCCTCGAGCATGGGTGTGTGTGATGTCCCTAGGTTAGTTAGGTTTAAGTAGTTCTAAGTTCTAGGGGACTGATGACCTCAGAAGTTAAGTTCCATAGTTCTCAGAGCCATTTGAACCAATTTTTGTTTTTTTTTTTTTGGTCAGCAACAAAGGAACACAAAGGGAGCTCAGTTATCTGACAACTGCAGGGCGAGCTGGAGCCTCAAAAACACACATGAATGATGCAAAATATCGTAACAGGAACATGAGGTATCGAATTCAAATAGCCTGGATTTAAGAGAGCCATTTGATCGTGTCAGTCTTGTTGCTCACTGTTTCCATTTTATGACCAAGTTTATGTCCCAAACGTGAAACAGCGGGGATTCGATACTGATTTGAGGAGGTTTATCGTGGTATTCCATTGATCCCGTTGTTACTCTACAATGCCGCGTTACTGACCAGTATTATGTGACCATTCTGACTGATCGGTTCCGTCCCACGATACTGTGATTGTTTGTCAGTGGTGATGCTATGCCATTCCCCCTAGCGTCAGTCACCAGATCTGAATATTATTGAGCCTTTGTAGTCTACTTTGGAGAGGAGAGTGCGTAATCGCAATCCATCTCCATCATCGTTACTCGAACCTGCCACTATCTTATGGGACTTAACTGCTAAGGTCAGCAGTCCTTAAGCTTACACACTACTTAACCTAAACTATCCTAAGTACAAACACACACTCACTCATGCCCGAGGGAGGACTCGTACCTCCGCCGGGACCAGCCGCACAGTCCATGACTGTAGCGCCTTAGACAGTTTGGCTAATCCCGTGCAGCCCAACGGATTTCCTACACCGTAGCAGACATGGTAATGTGTTGTGCTTTAGTATTTTCGTATTTCTGTCTACAACCCTACCAGATCCTAGGTAGACACTGTCTTTCCTGCCCGCATAAATTCCAGTTTGTTGCAGTTGCTCGCCATCACGACCATTTTCAGCTGTGTCAAGCCACTGGCAGTCCAAGGAGTGGTATACAGAGAAGCCAAAAGTTAGAAAATTGATGAGTTACAGGAAGATCTCGACATATACACCATCCACATGGGAAGTGGTCTACCTCGAAAGCTCAGAACCGCAGGGAAATGTACTTACGTTGTAAATCTCTCACCGCAGAAAATGTTGTATAAGCCATTCTCATCCAAAATGGCGAGTCTTACCGCGAGAGACACTTCAATGAGTACATATACAAGGTGTAAGAGATGCACTGTGCTAACGCGAAGAAACATGGTACCGATATAACAGGACCAAAAACACATATTTTTCAGTGATGTGGCTTATCGCTGCATTTTCCATTGCCTAATATAATTGCACTAGCTGAACAACAAACTTTGTCTACTGACATGACAGTGTTGCCCAGCTATTCAGTGTTCAAAGTGCAAGTGTTTGATTTTAATCAAGTGGTCAAAGCAGACTGGAACAGAGCAATGTTCACATCGGACTAAATCCACTTTTTCATGTTCAACATCACCTCTGCATTCAAGCCGTCCAACATCAAACGCCACATGAATTATATTTTCATGTGGAGATATTGGTATGCCAGTTTCATAACCACCGTTCTGCCAAACATATTTTAACATAGGCTTGTACTTCGATGTATAACGTTGATTGTAAAGCACAGATTGAAATCTGTTGATTAAATGACTATCGTGTAATTGTACTTGCCTTTTCCCACATTGTAGTCGTACAATATCTGTTATCCTTATGTAGAGCTTACATCGCCTAAAGAAGTACATATCAAGAGGCCGCCAACATTTTGTTCTCTTCGGCATATTTTTTGTTCTGTTGTATCGATATTATGTTTATTCGCGTTATCAAAGTCCATCTCTCAGGCGTGGTAACATGCATGTGTACCGCTCGTACCACTCTTTTTGCGATGAGCGATTTATATTCTAATCCATTTTTGAGTATTTCTGAGCTTCCGAGGTCAGGTATTTCTCTTGTTCATAAAAATGCTAATATTTCTCCTCAATAAAAACAGATGTCATATAGTGCAGACAAACAGAAGAAAACACAGCTAACTGCACGCTTAGCGATTCGGCAATATTGTCAGCCATAATCGTTAAGTATCTGGGAGTATCCACCAGGGGATATATAATCCAAGACGTGCAAAAGGCAGGTACATACTGACGTATATTTATCAGGAGCATCCACAGGAAGTTAGTTCATTCACAAGTTCTATTACCGAAAGTGCCAGAGAATATTCAATAAAGAGTAGTGCGTTTTTTCACGAGTTTTATTCTTCAGAACTAGACCGTCACTGAACAACACAGCAAACTCTTGTGGCAGTCTTAACAACCTTTAAAACTTGGAGGGTACTCGTTCCAGTAAGATCAGTACACTAATTACTTCCTTCGTCTTATAATCCTGATGATGACCTCGAGGGAAACATGGTGTTAGAGGCACATTCATAGGTTTGCCAACAGTCTTTCCTCTCACGTGCCATCCCTGCAAAAATGAAAAATAATTCTCATCAGCCGTGCACCATACGCCAGATATCGCATGTTGACATACAGAGTAAATCTGTAACCATAAAAAAGCTGTAGGCCAAATAAATGAAGGGGATTGTACTGTAAGAAACGCACCATTGTTAAGGTTCATAGACAATACGAAAGCGACGAAAGTGAGGATGACTTAAAACAACTTATCAACGGAATGCACAGAGTTCTCAACAAAGATTTTGGATGTTTGATAGACAGCATTAACTTGGTTAACACAAAATTTGGAAGAGAGGTTGCAAGCTGTGGTAGAATTCAGTTATGGAAGCACATTTATTATGCCCGCTAACTGAAGCAAGAGACATTACATAAGCGGACTGTCACAAATGAAGACAGTCTTCTTCGACATAAGAGCTCTAATTGAATCACATATTGATATAAAACTGTAGAAGAGTTGTTTCATATTATATGTCCGTAGCACAATATTGTAGGAAACCGGAGAAGGAAAATCTGTGAGAAAGGTTGCCTTGAAATTACCGCAGCCAGTAGCCTTTTGTTTTTTTCTTCAATTTTATTATCCCAGATGGTACATATTTATTGACCGTTTGCAGCAGTATGGGAGTCGTGTAGCTGTGGAAAGATTTGTAAACGAAACTTGTAATCGCTAAGTGTGGGGAGAATTATTCGCATTATGAGATCGATTTTGCTGTGTTACTTACAGTTACTAATATCCACTGGTTGGTTGTTGATGCACACAGTTTTCTGGAAACCATAACGAGTGTTTTCCAGTTATGTTAATTTTACTGCGATTCACGCACTTAGCCACAGGTAACAGGTTTCACTTGCTTTACGAAACGTAAATAAACCAATGAGCACAGCTAAGGTTATGTCAAAGAGTTTGTGTTAGGGCGGAGATCTCTTTCTTTTACTCTTTTAATACATTCTAATGGCAGTACGTATATACCTATTTCCTGTTGCAAACATAACATGCAGTTATTTTGCAAAGTTAATGTGTTCTATTTATAAAATCTATCAAACAATGAGTTTGGAAGAAACTACATCTATTATTTTGGTTCTGAATTTTCGTTTGACATTCCATTTGTCTTTTGTTTAACTAACATCGATCAGAATTTATGAAAATGAGCTACGTGGTAAAAAGGAATGCATCAATGCTCCGATCACTATGAAGAATGACCCTCTCGCACTCCTATCAACATCCACTACTTTGGCAGGAAGGAGTCCACCATCGACAGTACGGAAATGTAAGGCTGAGGGCAATATCTGTAGACTTTTGCATTTATCTACTACATTCAAATATTATGAATTTGATTGGTCTCTACTGAACTTTATATACTACGACAGACAAGCTGAGCCGGTAGCAGCTGTACGAGAACCATACATATGGAAAAGCTGAATTCAAAATGTTTGTAGATTATTTGCTTAACGTAGCGCAGATGTGAATCAGTTAGAGCACTCTACAAGTGTGAAGTTTGCTACAGTTACTACCGTAAATCTTAAATCCATACAAGTGTAATTTACAGTTACAATACCTAAGACTATTACTGTTCTTCTCTCTTTGAAAAAGATTAAGTGCAAGAGAACTGGGGCACTAGAAAGTTCCTGATTGGTTATATAACGGTAAGACAGAGATTAAGGTACCACACTTTAAATTGTAGGACATTTCCAGGGGCTGAAGACAACTCTGTCCACAATTCATTGGTTATGAACTGTAGATTAAAACTGAGGAAATTACAAGGAGGTAGCAAGTTACGGAGATGGTCACTGGATAATTTGAAAGAACCGGAAATTGTTGACAGTTTCAGAGGAAGCATTAGGCAACAATTGACTCAGGAAGGGGATAGGAATGTAGCAGAAGAAGAAGGGGCAGCTTCAAAGGTGAAATAGTGAAGGCAGGAGAGGGTGAAATACATAAAAATAGAAGACCTAGTAAAAATCCTTGGATATCGCAAGATATATTGAGATCTAGAAGCATATACAATAAGGGGAAAGATAGATAATCCCTATAGGAAAATTAAAGAGACGTTTCTAGAAAAGAAAAGCTGCTGCATCAATATCAAGATCTCAGATTGAAAACCAGAACGAAGCACAGAATGTACAGCGGAAAGGTGGAAGGAGAGGAGTGTATAGAGGTGCTGCACGAGGAAAATGAGCTTTAACGCAACACTACGACAATTAAATAGGACATAGATGAAGAGGACATGCGGGATACGATATTGTGAGATGAATTCGACACAGCACCGAAAGACCTAAGTCCGAACAAGCCCCTTGGAATAGTCGACATTCTATCGAAACTACTGATGTCCTTGGGAAAGCCAATCATGTCAAGTCTATTCCATCTGGTTTGCAAGATCTATGAGACAGGCGAAATACCCTAGACTTCGAGAATGTAATAATTGCAATTTCAAAGAAAGCAGGTGCTGGCATGTGTGAATATTACAAGTTATGTTTGCAAAATACAAACACGAACTATTAACAGAAGACTGGAAGACGTGGTACAAGCAGACCTTTGGGCAGATCAGATTGATATCTCGAGAAATGTAGAAAATCGTAAAGTAAGGCTGATCCTACGACTTATCTTAGAAGATAGATTAAGGAAAGACAAACCTATATTTATAGCTTTCCTAGATTTGGAGTAAGCTTTAGACAGTGTAGACTGGAAAACATTCTTTGATATTATGAAGGCATAAGAGGTAAAGTACATGCAGCGGATGGTTATTTACAGCTTGTGCATAAATCCGATGGCATTTGTAGGAGTCAAGGGGAATGAAAAGGACGTAGTGGTTGAGAAACGGGTGAGACAAGGTTGTGGCCTATCCCTGATGTTATTGGAATTGTACATTGAACAAGCAGTAAAATAAACCACAGAAAAATTTGGAGAACGCCTTAAGGTTCAGGGAGAAGAAATAAAAACTTTGAGGTTTGCCGATGACATTGCAATTGTGTTAGACACAGCAAAGGACTTGGAAGAGCAGTGAAATGGAACGGCTAGTATCTTAAAAGCAGCATTTAAGATGAGCACCTACAAAAGCAAAACAAGGATAATGGAATGTGGTCGAATTGAATCAATAACTTAGAGCTAGCACCGAAAGATATGGGTATTTGTCTTTTTTTTTTTCGTGCGCTGTTCGAGATTAGAATAGAAGAGAATTATTCTAATCAAATGTGTGTGAAATCTTATGGGACTTAACTGCTAAGGTCATCAGTTCCTAAGCTTACACACTACTTAACCTACATTATCCTAAGGACAAACACACACACCCATGCCCGAGGGAGATCTCAAACCTCCGCCGGGATCATCCGCACAGTCCATGACTGCAGCCCCTTATGCCACTCGGCTAAAGAGAATTATTGTGAAGGTAGTTCGATGAACCCTCTGCCAGTCACTTAAGTGTGATTTTCAGAGTATCCGTACAGATATAGATATATCGTGTATGGATCAGTAATGTATAAAACATTATTTATTATCTGTTCTCACATTTTACTTTGAGCAACCGTTTAGTGGTATTGGTTAATTAATTCAAAGAAAATGCAGCGTCCTAAGTCGGAAAACAGTGAAGCATACAGTGCCGATGAGACTAGCAAAGTGACTTTGTTCCTCAGGTCGGCAAAAAATCTGAAGAACGTACCTGTAGAAGGTCAGATGTGCACAAATGAGGAGCACTTTATTTTCTCCATTTTGATCAGAGAACACAGCTGCTGTTTTAGGAAATTTGACTGTGGGAAATACTGCAGCCAGCGACAAGTATTTTGAAACGTTTTTATTGTACAGTTACTAATTCCGCCCTTGAGCCAATCTTCAGGTGGCTGCGGTTGACTTCTTTGCAAGTTTTGCATTTTTGTTCTAAAATATAACAACATTTTTGTAATTTGTACACTTGTGTCCTAAAATATAACACAGTTTTTGTGATTACATACTTTTACACTTATATACTCTATAGGGTAATTACTTCGTGAAAAGCCCGGCTTTACATATTGTAAGACAGCGGTTTGAGTTTCTTTTAAAATCCATGCTGATCAGTGTATTATTGTATTTAGTTCAGTTTATTGATCAGCATGCACTGTAAAAGAAATTCAAACTTCTGTCCTACAATATCTAAAGGAAGGGTTTCCATGAAGTAAGTACAATCTATAGATCATGTAAGTGTAAAACTATGAACTCACAAAAACGTTGTTATATTTTTGGACACAAATGTAAAGCTTGCAAAGAAGTCAACGTTATCATCTGACGATAGGCTCAGTCCACAAACAAGTAATGGTAAAATAAAATCGTTTCAAAAACGTTGTGGTTGGTGGCAGTATTTCCTACAGTGTAGGGTGCACACTCTCCTCGCCACAAATCAGACCGCTAACGCAATTTTCACTAAGTTGAAGGTTATGAACACCGATATAACGATAAAACTGTTCTCATACCCACATTATCGTATGCATCCGTCTCCTTACGATACTTCGCTGGAAATTCCCGTGTACGTGAGAACGCGTTGCAAGGAAACACTAGCCGCGATGAATCGCAGCCTTGCCAGCTCACATATCTAAACAGCATAAAAGTCAGACCCGCATATCATTATCGTCACTGTTTCAATATCCACGTCCGGACAAAGTACTCGAGTAGACTTATACAAGTACATTACACTTATCCACGCTCCACCTGTACGTCTCTCATCTCTTGAAGCCAGAAAGCCTCCATCTACCATCCATGCATCTGTAAATGAGAAATGGGAAATAAAGTATCACTCTTATTGCCTTAACTCTTCTGATGTCTTCAGATCGTTCTCTCTGGATTAGCTGCATCTTTTTTTCGCCTGTTGTTGTAGTTCTCTCATTGCTCCATTTTTAAAGCTGGTTTGTGTGCAAACCACTGTGTGCACACTGCGTATAGGGGTTGGACAAAAATCTAGAGACATCGCACCGAATACCTGCTTGAACATACGACTAAATGCAGATGCTAGTCGAGCCTGTAGTTTGTATTTGACGACGAACGGCACCTGTGAAACGCCCTGAATGCTTTACTAGTTTCAGTCGTGGTGAGAACAGTATTATGTTGTTACGATTGCATTCTGTCGGAGGGAAGTATATTCGAATGTGGGCATGTTGCTGGTGCTCGTATGATGGTTGCTTCCATAATCAAGGAAGATGCAAGAGACACCGAATCGATGAGTTATACCTATACTACGTACTGGGAAACCGGAGAAACATGATACGCTAAATCACAATTCGGACGATAGTCTGTACTGTCTGATCGCAGCAGACGGCCATTGAAGGGAATTTTGAAGCAAAAGCCACGGCAGAAATAAATGTCGTATTTGCGAACTCTGTCAGCATACAAAAAAGACGAAGGGAGCTCCATAAGTAGGTAATTTCGTGGCAAGCAGCGATGCAAATGCTCGTAGCAGGAAAACATTGGGCCTAGCCGATAAAACCTGGACTGTGGAACAATGGAAGAAAGACACCAGGTCCAGCGGGTCTTGTTTCACAGTTTTTCCGATTCCTGGCCGAGTTTACGTCTCAACAGTGAATTTTTCTTTTTTTGGGGGGGAGGGGGGGATGGGGTTCAGAGATGAAATGGGCAGCAGTATCGTGGTATTCCATGAGCCCCTAGATTTAACTACAAGGTCACATTACTGCCAGACCATATCTTCTCTAGCCACCATAGTCACCAGATCTCAATATTATTGAGCCTCCGTGGTCTGTTTTAGACACAATAGTGGGTGATTCCTATCCACCTCCGTTGTCGCTAGCTGAACAAGCCACGATTTTGGAGGAAGTATGATATAAGGTTTTTTTGAAAACCATACAGGACCTATTTTTATTCATTCCGAGACAAATGGAAGCTGTTTTGAACGCCAACGGTTTCTCAAAGCTACGTCGAGCATAGTAACGTGTTCTGTTTTTTATTTTGATTGGTTTATTGTCTCACAGGTTGCTGTAAGTACATTTATCAATGGCTTATCAATGGTCCTTTTTTATCTGAGGTTCTAAAACTGTTCTTCCTGTGACTTATTGAATGTAGCGTAGATTAAGGACGTGAAGAACGTCGTTTAAGCCTTAGGAAACGGAGCGTGAAACAGAAAAAAGACTAACATTCGTAACATTCTGTTGAATAGCAGCAAAGGCAGGTAGATAGACTTGTGTCGTGTTTGTTTTAAGTTCATAGTAAGATCGTTCCGACGTGAGGTATTTGAAACCATTCAAGAAGACCAATGGAGTATAATGAAGGGCGTTTCTTTGGTTTATCACAATGCTCTACCCGACATGTATAAAAATATTTTCAACAAGTGTACAATGCCTCAGTTTCTTACATTTTTCACTTTTACATTTAGGAGGTACTGAACAAGGTTGTGAGAAGTCCTAAGATAGAGAAAGTACGATTTCCTTACCGATCTGGAAGCTTGTAGCTCGTTAAGAGAAGAAATAAACAGCTGATAAATTGTCTAGTTCTCCAGCGATATTGTAACCAACAGCTTATGCAAGTGCACAAAACGGCCACATTACCACTTAACACTTTGGCTGCAAGCGCCATAGTATCTAAAGCAGCTGTCTGTTCTAATAATAACGCATCGATTAATTTCAGAGCCCAGAGACGTCGTTAATGTGAAATGAACTACGAGCAAAAAGCGACAAGTGCGAGGAGCTGAAAAGCTCTGAAATATTTAGCGAGTCATAAGACGTATATCGGAGAGACAGATTAGACGCCGTAGGAGGGGGGAGAGGAGGGGAGTGCTTACTGCAGTCGACAAAAGTGTTGCCTCAAACGAGACCGATTTTGAAAATGACAGAATCAAGTTAACTGTTGGATATTTTTACGGGTCACCCCGTTCCGCCGTGACAGTTTTAGAAACATTCAAAGCAAGAGTATGTTTAGCAGGGTGGAAATATCCATAGCACTAAATATTAGTTGGAGGCTACTTTAACCTACCTAGCATAGACTTTTGTGTCTATGGATTCACTGCATAGGGTACAGACGCACAGTCTTTCGAAGTACTTTCAAACCTGTTTTCCGAAAGTTGTCGTGAGCAGTTAGTTCGACAACCCAACGCGATGGAAATATTTTAAACATTGTAGTTACAAACAGGTCTAACCTTATCGACGATGTGAGTAGAAATCGAAATGAGCGTTTGGCGTCATTGGCCGGGAGGCCCTTTGCGGCGCTAGTCCGGCCGCCTTGGTGCAGGTCTTGTTGCATTCGACGCCACATTGGGTGACCTGCGCACCGGATGGGGATGAAATGATGATGAAGATATCACAACACCCAGTCCCTGAGCGGAGAAAATCCTCGACCCAGCCTGGAATCGAACCTGGGCCCGTAGGACGGCAATCCGTCACCCTGACGACTCAGCTGTCGGGGCGGAGTAGAGAGTGTGAGTAGACAGGCAGAGTTTAATGAGCATGAGGACATCATAGCGACAATGGTTTTTGAAGTCAATAAATCAATCAAGAAGAAGCAGATAAGCAGTTGCTAGCATCCCACTTAGTCAATGAATGGCCATCATTTAGTTCCAATACGATGAAGTAGTACAATTATCGGCGAGGCTTAAACGTAAATCGCGCTATGGAGAATTACGTATTAATGTATGTGGGTTAAGGACGGAAAGGACTCTCCATGGTTTAATGACAAAATTCGGAAAATAGTGAGGAAGGAAATACTGATGCAGTCTCGGTTCAAAAGAGAACGCCTAAGTGACAAGATACAAAAGTTAGCAGAAATCCGTGCGTCTGTAAACAGAGCTATGCACGAAGCATATAACAACTATCACCGTCCTACCTTAGCGAAAGATCTAACCGAGGAACCAAGGATATTCTGATACTGCTTAAAATCGCTAAATGGATCGGATGCTTCCATCCGGTCACTGTTGACCAGTTCGATGTGACAACAGAAGACAGCAAAAGGAAAGCTGAAGTTGGCAATTTCGTTCTTAAGAAATCATTCACGCAGGAGTATCGTAGAAACATACCGTGTGTCATTTTACCACCGTACATACTCCCTTATAGAGCACATAGTAATAGACATTCCTGTCATACAGAAGCAACTGAAATGGTTGAAAACTAATAATTCGAGACGTCCTTATAGAATCCCAGTTCGATTTTACAAAGAGTACTCTACGCTATTAGCATTATTAATTTATCGTGAATCTCTCAGCCGGCGGAAACCCCCAAGCGACTGAAAAAGACCGCAAATGACTCCTATACATAAGAATGTTGAAATAACTGACCCGCAGAATTGCAGAGCAATGCCCGTAACATTGGTTTGCTGAACGTATACTCACTTCAATTATAACAAATTTCCTTGAGTCGGAAAGGCTTCTATCCTCAAATCAACATGGTTTTGGAAAAGATGTCGTCATTTGCGTCTTCTCACTTTGCCCTTTTCTCAGATGATATCCTGCGAACTGTGGGTGAAGGACAAGACGGTGGCCGAGCGGATCTAGGCGCTTCAGTCTGGAACCGCGCGACTGCTACGGTCGCAGGTTCGAATCCCGCCCTGGCATGGATGTGTGTTATGTCCTTAGGTTAGTTAGGCTTAAGTAGTTCTAAGTTCTAGGGGACTGATGACCTCAGACACTAAGTCCTATAGTGCTCAGAGCCATTTGAACCATTTGGTGAAGGGCAACAGATAGATTCGACATCGCTAGGTTCCCGAAAAGCGTTTGACATGGGGCTCCACTGCAGACTGTTAACGAAGGTACCGGCATATGGAACAGGTTCCCAGATATGTGAGTAGCTCAAAGACTTATAAAGGAACAGAACCCAGTACGTTGTCATCGACAGAGAGTAATCCTCAGAGGCAAGGGTATCGACAGGTGTGCCCCATAAAATTGTAATAGAAGCGCTGTTATTTTCTATATGCATAAATGATTCGATGAGTAGCGATCTGCGGCTGTTTGCTGACGATGCTGCGGTTTACGGAATGGTGTCGCTGAGTGACTGCAGGAGGATACAAAATGACTTGGTTCGTGCTATTGATGACCGCTAACTCTATAAAAATGTAAGTTAATACGTCATACCGATTAAATATCCAGATTTAATGTTGCAAAGCTATATGCTGTGGAACGAGAACGCAAGAATTGCAGTGAGGAAGGCGAATGGTTGACTTCCGTTTTTTGGGAGAGTTTTAGGGAAGTGTGGCTCATTTCTAAAGGAGGCCGCATGTAGAATCCTATTGCAATCCATTCTTAAGTACTACTCCAGTGTTTTAGGTCGGGTGAAATGAAGACATTGAAGCAATTGTGAGGCGGACTGCTTGATTTGTTACCGGTGTGTTCGATTAACAATCACCTGTTATAGAGATATTTTGGGAACTGAAATGGGGATCCCTGGAGGGAAGGTGACGTCCTTTTATGCGAACGCAGTTGAGAAAATTTAGAGAAACACCATCTGGAACTTGGGGCAGAACGAGCCTGCTGCTGCCAACGTATATTTCGGGTAAGGAATGCGAACATAAGATATCATAAATTAGTGCTCGTCTGGAGACATACAGCCAGTCGTTTTTCCCTCGCTCTATTTGCGAGTGGGACTGGAAGGGAAATGACTAGTAATGGTACAACGTACCCTCCGCCATACACTGTACGATGCCATCCAGAGTTTGTATGTAGTTTTAGAAATTTTGTGTCTCGCTCACCTAAGTGAAGATTTTCCTGTTACTTGGCTTTGTCTCTATCTTACGTTGTTTGAGAATTAAAAAGATTTTCATTAGCCATTTTTCGATTTTTATTCACAATTTAGCAGCTACACTCCTGGAAATTGAAATAAGAACACCGTGAATACATTGTCCCAGGAAGGGGAAACTTTATTGACACATTCCTGGGGTCAGATACATCACATGATCACACTGACAGAACCACAGGCACATAGACACAGACAACAGAGCATGCACAATGTCGGCACTAGTACAGTGTATATCCACCTTTCGCAGCAATGCAGGCTGCTATTCTCCCATGGAGACGATCGTAGAGATGCTGGATGTAGTCCTGTGGAACGGCTTGCCATGCCATTTCCACCTGGCGCCTCAGTTGGACCAGCGTTCGTGCTGGACGTGCAGACCGCGTGAGACGACGCTTCATCCAGTCCCAAACATGCTCAATGGGGGACAGATCCAGAGATCTTGCTGGCCAGGGTAGTTGACTTACACCTTCTAGAGCACGTTGGGTGGCACGGGATACATGCGGACGTGCATTGTCCTGTTGGAACAGCAAGTTCCCTTGCCGGTCTAGGAATGGTAGAACGAAGGGGTCGATGACGGTTTGGATGTACCGTGCACTATTCAGTGTCCCCTCGACGATCACCAGAGGTGTACGGCCAGTGTAGGAGATCGCTCCCCACACCATGATGCCGGGTGTTGGCCCTGTGTGCCTCGGTCGTATGCAGTCCTGATTGTAGCGCTTAATTGCACGGCGCCAAACACGCATACGACCATCATTGGCACTAAGGCAGAAGCGACTCTAATCGCTGAAGACGACACGTCTCCATTCGTCCCTCCATTCACGCCTGTCGCGACACCACTGGAGGCGGGCTACACGATGTTGGGGCGTGAGCGGAAGACGGCCTAACGGTGTGCGGGACCTTAGCCCAGCTTCATGGAGACGGTTGCGAATGGTCCTCGCCGATACCCCAGGAGCAACAGTGTCCCTAATTTGCTGGGAAGTGGCGGTGCGGTCCCCTACGGCACTGCGTAGGATCCTACGGTCTTGGCGTGCATCCGTGCGTCACTGCGGTCCGGTCCCAGGTCGACGGGCACGTGCACCTTCCGCCGACCACTGGCGACAACATCGAAGTACTGTGGAGACCTCACGCCCCACGTGTTGAGCAATTCGGCGGTACGTCCACCCGGCCTCCCGCATGCCCACTATACGCCCTCGCTCAAAGTCCGTCAACTGCACGTACGGTTCACGTCCACGCTGTCGCGGCATGCTACCAGTGTAAAAGACTGCGATGGAGCTCCGTATGCCACGGCAAACTGGCTGACACTGACGGCGGCGGTGCACAAATGCTGCGCAGCTAGCGCCATTCGACGGCCAACACCGCGGTTCCTGGTGTGTCCGCTGTGCCGTGCGTGTGATCATTGCTTGTACAGCCCTCTCGCAGTGTCCGGAGCAAGTATGGTGGGTCTGACACACCGGTGTCAATGTGTTCTTTTTTCCATTTCCAAGAGTGTATATTGTAACCATTACGATAGATCATAGTTTTTGTTGCTATGGTTTTTATTGAGTGAATGACATTTTTTCTTTTCGATGACATTCAAGACATCACAGTCGGAGTTAAATGTTCCTTGTTCCTCATTTTCATCACAATTGTTTCTCTCTTTATGCTACCATTTTTTTCACCGCTTTTTTAGTCCTATTTTTCGGTCACTGAGCAATGTTTTCTGGCACAGTTTGCTTTCCTAATTTGACAGTATGTGTTATTCTCAGCTTATGAGTTCACGGTTGTTCACATTTTTTAATCATAATTAGGACGTCTTTTCATTTGTCTGACTATGGAGGGCGGTGCCAATGAAATCGTTCTTCAGAAACCAATTCATTATTTACTGACAACATAGAAAGCGAATTGTTTAAGCTGCGACAGTGACTGAAGATGAGCGCAAGCCAGATACACTACTGGCCATTAAAACTACTGCATCACGAAGGTGACGTGCTACAAACGCGAAATTTAAACGACAGGAAAAAGATGCTGTGATATGAAAATGATTAGCTTTTCAGAGCATTCACACAAGGATGGCGCCGGTGGCGACACCTACCAGGTGCTGACACGAGGAAGGTTTCCAACCGAAATCTCATACACAAACAGCAGTTGACCGGCGTTGCCTGGTGAAACCTTGTTGTGATGCCTCGTGTAAGGAGGAGAAATGCGTACCATCACGTCTCCGACTTTGATAAAGGTCGGATTGTAGTCTATCGCGATTGAGGTTAATCGTATCGCGACAATACTGCTCGCGTTGGTCGAGATCCAATGACCGTTAGCAGAATATGGAATCGGTGGGTTCAGGAGGGTAATACGGAACGCCGTGCTGGATCGTAACGGCCTCGTATCACTAGCAGTCGAGATGACAGGCATCTTATCCGGCTGTAACGGATCGTGCAGCCACGTCTCGATCCGTGAGTCAACAGATGGGGACGTTAGCAAGACAACAACCATCTGCACGAACAGTTCGACGACGTTTGCAGCACCATGGGCTATCAGCTCGGAGACCGTGGCTGCGGTTACCCTTGACGCTGCTTGCGATGGTGTACTCAACGACGAACATGGGTGCACGAAAGGCAAAACGTTATTTTTGCGGATGAATCCAGGTTCTGTTTACAGCAACATGATGGTCGCATCCGTGTTTGGCGACATCGCGGTGAACGCACACTAGAAGCGTGTATTCGCCATCGCCATACTGGCGTATCACCCTGCGTGATGGTACGGGGTGCCATTGGTTACACGTCTCGGTCCCCTCCTGTTCGCATTGACGGCACTGTGAACAGTGGACGTTACATTTCAGATGTGTTACGACCCGTGGCTCTATCCTTCATTCGAGCCCCGCGAAACCCTACATTTCTGCAAGATAATGCACGACCGCATGTTGCAGGTCCTGTACGGGCCTTTCTGGATACAGAAAAGGTTCTACTGCTGCCCTGGCCAGCACATTCTCCAGATCTTCCACCAACTGAAAACGTCTTGTCAATGGTGGCCGGGCAACTGGCTCGTCACAATACGCCAGTCACTACTCTTGATGAACTGTGGTATCGTTTTGAAGCTACAAGGGCAGCTGCACCTGTACACGCCATCCAAGCTCTGTTAGACTCAATGCCCAGGCGTATGAAGGCCGTTATTACGGCCAGAGGTGCTTGTTCTGGGTAGTGATTTCTCAGGATCTATGCAACCGAATTGCGTGAAAATGTAATTACATGTCAGTTCTAATATAATATATTTGTCCAATGAATACCCGTTTTTCATCTGCATTTCTTCTTGGTGTAGCAAGTTTAATGGCCAGTAGTGTAATTCCCCGCAAATCTTTATTTTCGATATTCGAGCTGCAGTCGGTGGAAGTGGATATTGACTATAACTACTCTTTATACGGAAATAAAAGTTACGGGAATGTGAATGAACCTCATTGGTTTATAGTATAGTGTTTTGGCTCCCCGTCATGGTAACGACAGAGGGGCCCTCCATGTCTCTGAAGAGCAAAGTTTCCAAGTGCTTCCCAGTATAAGAACACGCCTTCTGAGCGACCTTACTCAGTACAATACGGTTGGTAACTAAGTTACATTATATTTACTTCCTTGAGTGATTCAGAACTATCTTGCTAAATTAAATGGGTATTTTATTGTCATTTCCTATACGTAATCCAAAAAGATGCAACACAGGATTATTAAATTCATGATTTTATTGTTGCAAGGTCGTTTCTGTATATTGAGCAAGCAGTATATTCAGCAATGCAGTAAAGGAAACAAAAGAAAAATTAGAAGTAGAAATTAAAATTCATGGAGAAGTCATAAAAATTTTGAGACAGCAAAGGACTTCGAAGAGCAGTTGAAGGGAATGGACAGTGTCTTGAAAGGAGGATATAAAACATCAACGAAAGCAAAACGAAGATAATGGAATGTAGTCTAATTAAATCGGGTGATGTTGAAGGAATTAGATTAGGAAATGAGACACTTAAAGTAGTAGATGAGTTTTGCTATTTGGGGAGCAAAATAACTGATCATGGTTGAAGTAGAGAGAATACAAAATGTAGACTGGCAATGGCAAGGAAAGCGTTTCTGACGAAGAGAAGTTTGTTAACGTCGAGTGTAGATTTAAGGGTCAGTGGGTCGTTTCTGAAAGTATTTGTATGGAGTACAGCCATGTATGGAAGGGAAATATGGACGATAAATAGTTAAGATAAGAAGAGAATAGAAGCTTTCGAAATGCGGTGCTACAGAAGAAGGCTGAAGATTAGAATGGTAGATCATGTAACTAATGAGGACGTACTGAGTAGAATTGGGAAGAAGAGGAATTTGTGGCACAACTTGATGAGTAGAAGGGATCGATTCATAGGGCATGGACTGAGGCATCAAGGGATCACCAAGTTAGTATTGGCGGTCAGCGTGGAGTGTAAAAATCGTAGAGGGAGACCAAGAGTTGAATACACTAAGCAGATTCAGAGGGATGTAGGTTGCAGTAGGTACTGGGAGATGGAGAAGCTTGCACAGGATAGAGTAGCATGGAGAGCTGCATCAAACCAGGCTCTTGACTGAAGACCACAACAAGACCAAGGTCGTTCCACGCAGAATCCACACTGCGCAACACAATTAAGGGAGCGCTTTCTCGAAACCCTGTAATTGTCTCCCATTGTAGTGGCGCAAAGGTGTGACACCCTGCGCCCTCACTCATGGGCTTGACAACGCGTCAAACTGCGAGGAAAAGGCCGGAGCACACTAACACCTGTGACGTGTAACGTGGGTTAATGGTATCATAAAAAACTAAAACTCCGCCCGACCAGGCCATGAAGGCCCAAAGGCACCGACCGGCCGCCTTTTCATCCTCAGCCCACAGGCGTCATTGGATGCGGATATGGAGGGTCATGTGGTCAGCATACCGCTCTGCCGGCCGTACGTCAGTACGTCTCAATCAAGTAGCTTCTGAGTTTGCCTCACAAGGACTGAGTGCACCCCGCTTGCCAACAGCCCTCAGCAGACCGCATCCAAGTGCCCAGCTCGACAGCGCTTACCTTCCGTGATCTGACAGGAACCGGTGTTACCACTGCGGCAAGACCGTCGGCTTAATGATGTCACATTGACACTAAATTTCACCACCGGTCTGGTCAGCGCCACCGTGAACGTGCCACACGATTTGAAGGTCGTCACAGCCCCTCTTACACACAATTCACTCCTTCTTTTGACGCCTCTGCGACGGAGGGCGCAGCTACGATGTACAGCAATGAAATCATGAGATTTTATTATGAATGGACGGAGAAAGATTTCGAACACGTCGCCACTCAGAATAGACACTAAAAGACCTCAGGAGGTGGAGTAAAGTGTGTCAATGAAACCATGCAGGCATCTGGAATCGGAGGGGTGTCAAGGCGTCGCCTGCCTGCAGGCAGCCAGCATTACTTCATAGGTTGTCTCTTCAGAGGCACACTTTGAAAATTCTCAATGAAGCTGGGAGGATACTACCAAGGTTGTTATTACCGATCTGTGAGAGAGGGGGTGGGGGGTGGGGCGGTTGAAAGGGTGGTGAGTGTTAGATGGACCCTTTGCCATTTAATTCACACATGTACCGAGGCTGTTGTCGAACTGTGAGTGGATGGGTGGATGGGTGGGTAGAGGGTTGTGCAGAGTGGTGGGTCTTAGACAGACCCTTTACCGTTTCATTCACACATGTATCGCTACTACATACCGCTCCACCTTACACGTGTCATCACGCCACGGCAGCGCGTCAAACACGAGGGCTGAAAATATATGAGCACCCTTTGCTACTTAGGACCACGTTCAAATTTCGTGCCGGCCGGAATGGCCGAGCGGTTCTAGGTGCTACAGTCCGGAACGCGCGACCGCTACGGTCGGAGGTTCGAATCGTTCCTCGGGCATGGATGATGTCCTTAGGTTAGTTACTTTTAAGTAGTTCTACGTTCAAGGGGACTGATGACCAAAGAAGTTAAGTCCCATAGTGCTCAGAGCCATTTGAACTTTTTTTTTTTCAAATTTCGTGAATGGCTTTTAACGGTCCTTAGTGGTTCCATCCTGTGTACAAGAGCAGATGTTACGGTTTAACTGCATTCTAAACGCAATGCGACCACGTACAATGGGGCTGCTGCCCAATAATGACCTTAGAGAATGGTTGAAACGTCTGGCGATGTCAGCAGTGTCAAAGATTTTCAAGAACATCCTCCCTTTGCTTATCGCACTGCGATCTATAATTTTCGAACGCCAAATCAAAGCACCAACGAAAGACATACTTTAATTGACGACCTTTATGCCACCCCCTTAGAACTTTTCCTGTAGATTCTAAGCGGTGTCACTGAGATGTTTTCCTCGGCCACCCATAACAAATTCTCATAATCTCATCTCTGGGCGTCGCAGTTCTGACCTCCATTGCACTGACGTCAAAAAAAGGGGGGTGAAATACGCGAAATACTGGTGTAACGGTTTATCATCATGTGACGCGTCCACGGTGGCGCTGATCAGAAATGTGATGAAATTTGGTGCCAATGTGACATCATTGAACCGCTTTACGCGTCACACGAACTTCTGTGCCCTGATATTTTTTCCGCATGTGTCGTCACCTTGCTGTTCGTAGCGGTGTCGAGTACTGGGGTGACGTCGCAGAGCATCATGCTTTTGCACTTGAGCAAAATTTCAAATTCTGTTTCACGATGTTAGACAATTACGAGGTTACGAAAACGTGATTTTTGTGAGTTACATATGTCATCAATCACTATGGCTACGAGAGTGTACTTAGGTACTACCTGCTCTCTATTTAATTGGTAACACGGCCTCTTTGTGCAGGAGAAGATGCGTCAGTTGATGGTTATAATCCCGCTGGAGAAGTAGACAACTTGCCAGTTGCTAACCTCATCTCGTAGCGAGCTACAATCTTCTACGGCGAAAATCGATAAGGAAATCTTAATTTCTCATAATATTATCTAGTACCCCTTAGATTTAAAGATGAAAAGTTCAAGAAACAGTGATGTTGCAATCATTATATTTTTCTGCTGGTATCAAAATTGTTTTTAGTTATCTGTGAAAACAGAATTTGACTTATTTACGCCTATGGGTTAAAAAAAGGCTTTGAGCACTATGGGACTTAACGTCTGAGGTCATCAGTCCCCTAGAACGTAGAACGCATATGGGTCTGAAGTATTTGTTAACTGGGGTTCCTTTTGCAACTACGTTTACTACCAGATTTCCATATTTTCGTGGTGGTCCCGAAATACTTTTGGGTACGACACAGGACTTCACATAAACACAGATCATATCGAGGTTAAAAGTGTGTAATATCGTATTAGTGCGTGACGTTTTGAGCAGGGTCGTATAACGGGTACTATTTGTTTCATTGTAAGGTTATCATACCAAGCTGTAATTCATTTTTATTATAAGAGTGAATAATTTTACAGACCTTCTCTTTGTTTTATTGAATGTTACAGAAAAACAAGATAAAGAAAATAGTCACCAATAGTACATTTTCTCACATTAACCCAAAAACAATCTGATGATGATCAAGCAGTTTTGGATTCTGCGCAATATAAAGCTACTGGTTCAGAGACAAAGATGTTGTCAACCCAAGTATAAAGTGCATTTTCGTCGACAAAGAAATATTTCTGCTGTATGTTCTATAAAGAGTGAGGAAGGAAAGCGTTTTAGGGTTCAAGGTTAGAAGAATAAATGCCTGTAGGAATACTTTTTAACCATGCACCTGGACAGGCTCTTTTCAGAAATCAGCAGATTGGAGACGGACGTTCTCATACGGCAGCAACAGACGATGCAGTTTTCTTGGCCGTTTTGGTGATACAGTGACATTAGAAGTCTCAGTTGTTGGCAGAGGATGCCACATGAAATCGACACACCCTTGGGGTGCCGTACGTAACACTAAACACCTTCCTAGGGCTCCCAGGTGCATAACTTACATGTTGTTGCCCATGCCGGCGTTTGTTTCGGATATTTTTTGGTATGGCCAACCATTAGTTTATTCTTATGAAGATAACACGCTGTATAAACCCCAGTCTAGCCATTCTATTTTAAATTTTCCGTTATTTATTTAAGTAGGTTAAGGGAGCTTTGCAGTGGAAGGTACAGTCGCTTTCTTCTACACCCTTCCCAGTCCTAATTAATATTTCGTCTCTATTGTCCTCATCGTCGACAGGATGTTTAACCTTTATAATTTTACCCATCTTTTGCCCCAATATTGGCCGCTTGATGTTGGTGTCTCTCTTAGGTTGAATGATCGCAGTTCATCACGTTTGCCAATAGTCGTGTGGACCATTCTGGTAAACCGTAGAAAGGTCGTTTATCAAAAGCCGTTGGTCATCTTGAATATGGCAAACAAATCCCGTCGGAACTATTCTACCTGAAACGAGAAAATATTTTCACACGTTATTTCTTCGATGCATGACACAAAATATGTTTCAATTTGCCTCCACTGTCTGCAACCCCTATTAGATCCAAAGAGAACAGAATGCGACGAATGTCAGACTTCTCCCCTTTCACGCTCCGTTTTACACCGTGTTAACAACGTTCCTCATAGTCTTCAACTGCGCAACATTCAATAAGACGCCGGAAGAGCAATTACAGAACATCAAATAAGAAATGGTTATTGATTTATATACTTATAGCAAACTGCGAGACAATAATCCAAACAACATCTTCACAAACTTACGCAAAAATCAGCTTTTTTCATGAAAATTTTGTCTGGAATGATAGAGTACATACTTTAATATTCTTCAGTTCACATCCAGCATGAGCAATGGTCAGAACACTGTGGCCTTAGCAGTTATGTAAGATGAAATGCGGTTTAAAATAAGAGAGACGGATGTGTTCTCGGTATATCGCCTTTGTATTTATACTCGGCACCACATTTACTACTAGACCATAAATACATTGAACACCACGGCACCTACAGTGGAAAGCAGTATTTCCCACAGACATTTTCGCGTCCTACTGTGTTGCCAGTTAGTGCACATAGCCGTAACGTGAATTTATTGCAGTGATTACAAAACCAGTGCGGACGAACAAGAAAATGTTTTGAACAGGCTCTAATCCACCCCTAGCGAGCAGAATTTCTCATCCAGTATGGAGCATTCTTCGTTACAACCAGTTCATACGCTATCCCTGAGTGTAGCTCGGCAGTCTAATGGGATGATTCTGGTATCGATTGCTTCACGTCACTGTCCGACTCACACTTCACACAAACATTGTTAACAAGCACGAACAAACACCCTCTTCACCTCTGGAAATTAAAACATCTTAACACGGTTCTTAAATATGTAACTTATTCCATTGAGTATAGAATTTTTATAGCCCAGTAGTTGGTAGAATTATTATATCACATAATTGATGAAATTTTGTCCGTATTTTGTCTTCTGTCTTAATTGTGTCTGGCATTTGCGTTTGCGACTGCTCTGATAATTACGCTTTTACCTGCAAATAATCGTATATCTAAATGTGCTGTACGACACCTGGGGCGTAGCGACATACTGTAACAAATTTTTTCGTGAACCACTTCATTGTATTTATTAAAAAAAGGTAAAAATAATGCTAACCCATTTCTGGTTCAGAGTCACTTACAGCATTCACATTGAAAACTGTTGAAAATGTTTTACCGATCAGTGCTGTGCAAACGCCAGAAATTATTGATTTAAGAAGCTGCTGACAGGCTTCATCCGACGAACATTTATTTATCAGCGGATGCCAGTAAATGCAGCTGAATGAAGTGGGGTTCCACCGTGGTTCCAATTCAACAGTGAACATGATGTCCCTTCGATACCAACTTGAGAAGAGTCGCACGATGGACCATGACTGAAGTGAACGTCGCGCCAATTAGTAACTCGGTGAAAGCTTTCTTGTTCAGTACCAGACAATTTACGTTATCAATGAACCAATCTTCAAGTAAGGTCATAGTGCATGTATTTATTGTTCTATTTAAAATTGAAATGTTGAAAATATGGGTTCTGGGCTAGGATTTGAAGTCAGTATTTCCCTTTGGATTTGAACCCTTCGGAACAATAGAGTTCTACCGTCTTGTTGGTTCCCCAAGACTCAAAACTCCTCAAGGTCTCTGCGTTCCAATCCTGAAGCAGCAAAAGTATTTTAATCACGTCATTTCAAGCTGTAGCATGCGCACATCATACCTCAGGTGAAAAATAATTCTTGTTTTAATGTCTCATGCTGCGTTGGCGACAGTAACAATATGTGGCTCTTCCGACTACTAGTTGGACACAGAACTTTTCATTATATCATTTCGAGTTCAAGCACATCATTACTAGTTGCTGGTGAAAAAGAATTCAATAGTAGCCGTCTCCTCATGTGTAGTCAGTACTGACGATATGTACGGGGATCGACTCCCCGTCATCATAGAACTTTTCGTCACATAATTTCCAGTTCCGACATACTCACATCTCGTGATTGGTGAAGTACTCGGATTGGAAAACGCATTAAGGCTAGAAAACGACTGCGATAAATGTTGGGTTCGAATCCCGTTGAGATAAAACATTTTCTCCTCGTATTTTCAGTTGGTCATTCACTGCTGGTGAAAAATTTCGACATCTAACAATTGAGTGTGATTAGTTAACAATCGTGTAGACGCTGGGCTCGAATCTCCATCCAACACAAGCTGTACGTCACGTCATTTCAAGTTTAAACTTGCGCTCACTTTGTTACTTGTGATAGAAATTATGTGTAATATCTTTCGTAGTTAGTTAACAGAGACAGCAGGAGCTGGATAGGAGTACCAGGTCCAGGTTCATCACAAGAACTTTCGTCACGTAATTTCATGTTAAAACTTGCTTTTGGAAATGTTGTAAATAGAGTTTATAAGCGTTAAGGTCTGCGCCGACTGTAATAAGGCGTTTCCTGATATCTGTATCATCGTGTTATTAATTTGAATCTGGATTGGTAGCCATACAGATCAAAATTTTCTAGAGGTCTTTCGTAATAATCATTTTGTATGAACATCCACGTCATGTGGGTTGCATTCAAATCAGGTGGAATGCAATCCAGGTCGTGCGTATACTTTGAAGCATAATACATTGTAAATACCGGAGAAATTTAGTATTAAAATTCCTAGCGCGTTCGTTCCTAGAGTCAACTAACATACTGCTTGATTCTATACATGACGAGCGAATAAGTCGCGTATCTCAAACGTAGACTTAACAAGAGTCGTTCTTCCTGAGGGCACCTCGTTCTTCTGGGAAGCACGCGGGGTTGACGGGAGGGGGGGGGGGGGGAGGGGGGTTTAAGTGTTACACGGGTAAGCGTTATTCAGCAAATACACTGAAAGAATACACTTATGGTTGCTTCCAGAGTGCAAAATATGGATGATGCTGGATATATAGGCGCACGATTCTCACGTCACTCTTAGCGGTAAAGGAGCATTGTGTAGCTGCCTTTCATTGAAACTTGCATAATATGAGAAAGTCGGCACAGATACATGTAGGCATTACACGGATGAAATTGTCGATCCAAGATCTTTCGAGACTGGCCCCATTCGCAGCTACAGGACACTGCACCGGCTTGTGCCACAAAATAATTCATCCGCAGCTGGCGAAAGCTCAGTAGTAAACAATCCCCTGCGGGAAGAACAAGCAGCATTGAAAGACCTTCTTGTTCAATTCTTTTCATTTATCTGCTGTGGCACCACTGAAGTACTGATGTTGTCATCCAGTGAGCAGGCGGTTTCTTTATATGCTCCCCTCAGGTACGTAGTATTCGCGCTTACGCAACATGAGTGAAAAGGAAAGATCTCCAGTGCAGAGTTACTAGTCATGCATCTCAACGATTTTACACGTACGAAATTAACAGCCTGATTATCAGACTCATTATTGTCTACTTTCGGCTGACCAGCACTTCGTTCATTACATTCATCTTGTGTGACTTCACAGTTGGTACGTTTTCCACTTGCTTGAAGTCATTGTTTCAAAACAGACAGATACATCTATGCTTTACATACGGTCATATACATGTCATTTAATTACAGTGTATGAGGTATGAATCATAAAATAATACACCTATTACTACTGCTAACACGTATTAATTTTGATGTTAATAGTTTCAGATATACAAGGGGAGAGTAAAAAGTCTGTTTCAAGGCGTTATTGTAATGTACATGCAAAGTACCCTCACTCCGATGCGGATATATAAATGGTTCAAATGGCTCTAAGCACTATGGGACTTAACAGCTGAGGTCATCAGTCTCTTAAACTTAGAACTACTTAAACCTAACTAACATAAAGACATCACACACATCCATGCCCGAGGCAGGATTCGAACCTGCGATCGTAGCAGCAGCGCGGTTCCGGACTGAAGCGCCCAGAACCGCTCGGTCACAGTGGCCTGCGCAGTTACATAAGCACCAGCATGTAGATAAGGGATTGATGTGGCATTCGTGTCATTACGACGTGCCTGCGGTCAATGCTGAAACGTGAACTTTGGCGACGCTATTACCAAATGCGCCCAAATAGGACCAACGTGCTGTTATTCTTTCATGGCTTCTGAAGAAAAAACACCAGCGGACATTGAAACATCCCCTTAGAAAACATTTATAAATGACAGTGCTGGAAAACATCTACATTATTTGATTTTCAAACAGCTGAGCAAAACTGAACGTACTCAGCCATATCGCTGTTTACTTATTCTGACCAACACTAAACTGATACATAATATTTTTAGCGCAACGCAATGTGATTTTCAAAAATCCCTACAAAAGAATGGCCCTGACTAACAATAACCTATACATTTCATGAATAACTTACCTCACAAAAATCTTCGTTACTCGAATTACTGCAATACAGCGAGCGCCAATACTGCCAGCTAAATAAAAGATTCTAACTACTGAAGGCACTAACTACAGATAGGCATAGTTTGCAAATGAAAGATTTTGATGGATAACCTTAATAGTGTTCTAAAATTCATTGTTCATGACATGCAGTCTTACAATTTTCCTTTTTCTGACGTACACGTGTTCAGATCGTCCGCTCTCAAAACTCTGCCATCTCTCTCCCCACACCCACCACTGCTGGCGGCTCACCTCCAACTGCACAACACTACAATAGACAATATTCCAAAAATGGCAACCAGCCACAGACTGCGCACAGCACAGTCAGTGATTTCCATACAGAGCGCTACGTGGCGTTACCAACATAAAAATCTGAACAGCCTACTTACATAGTCCCCATGCACCCCACAAAAAAAATTGTTTTGGACAGTGCGAAATAATTATTTGGTAAATTTTTTTATATTAACGATAACAATTATATCAAATGCACACACGTATTGAAACAATGTTGGTCAAAAGCAAAAATTGTTCTCATAAAGACAGTCCTGATCATTAATCACAGTAGTAATTGCAGTTTTTTTCTCAAAGTCTGAGCAGTAAAAGGAAATGCACACAGAAGTAGTGGATTTCCATGCAGTCTTGAAGAAGTAGTGTTGTCCTTCCAACAGAAAGACAATGCTGACTCTTGACATGCAGACAGGTAATGGGCCACAACAGAGCAAACCCACAGCAGAGTCAGTCAAAGTATTGAGGAATATTGGTAGGTAGGTCATCACAGAGGAGACCCACTGTAGTCCTGGTAGAGATTGTGGTATTGTTGGGGCACCAGAGGGGCAGACCCACTGCAGTCCTTGTAGAAATAATGGTATTGGTGGGTCATCAAAGGTGTAGATCCAGTCTAGACCTTGTAGAGATAATGGTATTGGTGGGCCATCAAAAGTGTAGACCCACTGTAGTCCTTGTAGAGATGGCTAGCAGCCATCCATTGCGACTGTGCGGGTGCACAATCACCATTGAGGAGTCTTGTGGATAATATAGCAAGTCCATAAACCACTACTTGTGCAATCCCAAACCATTTTTTGAAATGTCCTTTGAACCAGCAGTGCTGTTAACCAGTCCCTCCCTGAATTATCAACACATGTGTGAACACTAACAGTCCCTTTTTCTTTTATTCTCACATACTGTGCACATACTATGACCAACAGAAATGTGTGCAGTAAATGAAAATACTTAATTTGAAGAACTGGTGTCTATACAATTACAAATTTACGACATGAGAATACAATTACAAAGGTACAAAATACATCATTAAAGAACATAACAATACAGATAGCATTTGTAGTAATACAGGCTTTACAAAAGAATAGAAATAAACATATACATCAGTATTACAGGAATTATGACACAAGTAAATAAATAAAAAAATGCGAAGAGCTTTCTAAACGTCAACTTCACACATGAGAATTAAAACAAAACAGAATAAATAACTTATAAACATCTTTAAAAAGTAAATAACATGGTATTAGAAAAATTCTCCAACATAACTCATATCAGATAAACACATACAGACACGAAGAACACAAATACGCAAGGGTACACAAACACATAGCGGAATAACACAAAACGAAAAGACAGGGTTTGTTTTCAATGTGACATTTGGTACTGCAGTATTTATCATATTTGATTTGCAAACAAAACTTTCTTTACTTCTTGAAGATCTGCCTCAGTTCATCATTATTCCCAAAAAGTCCTTTCTATACCTGCTTTCTGTATTCTATTCATAGACTCTTTCAAAATAATTATTCTTCTTTGTGCATTAATTTTTTTCTGTCAAACCTTTTTATATAACTTCTCGATGCATTTCTTCCAATTAATCACAACTCATTCTCTTATATAGCTTACCCCCTCTTAGGCTAACTTATATCTACTGAGCTCAGATACATATAATAAGGGACGAAGTAATGCAGCAACACATAACAAATTAACCCAAACAGCAATGACAAAAAAATGAAAAATGGCAAAGCAAGCAGCAGTATATCTAAATGAGGAAAGCAAATGCAACATGACAACTAATGTGAGCCAATGTGCAGCAACAAGAAAAATAAATCAGTTCTAAAACTGGCTTAATACGATGCAAAACTCAGTAGAACTATGCGTGACAAACAGCAGCAGCAAATCCAATAACTTACACCTAAACATGATAAAGTTCAAGCAGAAAAAATATTACAGTAAAGATAGGAAATTTCTAATACCTAAGTCAGATCTTAACACTAGAGTGATGCATCACAAAAACTAACTCTACCGAAAAAGTTACCAAATAGTTGAAAAGATTATGTATGCAATTCCTGTGAAGCGAAATGTCTATTTGTGCTCCCTTTTTTAAGAAAGTAGATCATAAAATTATTCTTTACTGGATCTGTAGACAGAAAACTTTTCTATTAGTACATCTATTACATTTTATTTTAACCAATGCTGCAGTTCAGCTAGAAACTAGATATTAACCAAAATGAGCAAATATATACATAAACCAAGGCGTGAAACGTCATTCACTAGCCGTATGGCATTTCATAAGGCAGCAAAAATATCTCCCAACTAGCAAGACGATAGACGTAAAATGTTTCTTATCATTTCATTAGGAATTTCAGCAAATATCAGAAATTACGAGCTCCAAAGTGTAATCATATGTTTTCAAGTATGAGCGTATGAAACATCCCCTTGGGAAAAATCTATAAATGACAGTGCTGGGAAACCTCTACGTTATCTGATTTTCAAACAGCTGAGCAAAACTCAACGTACTCAAACAGTTTTCTCTTTACGTATTCTGATCACCAAACTGACACACAATATTTTTAGCGCAACGCAATCTTACATTCAATAATCCCTACAAAAGAATGGCCCTGACTAACAATAACCTATACCTTTCATGAATCACTTACCTCACAAAAATCTTCGTTACTCGAACTACTGCAATACAGCCAGCGCCAATACTGCCAGCTAAATAAAGGATTCTAACTACTGAAGGCACTAACTACTGATAGGCATAGTTAGGAAATGAAAGATTTTGATGGAGAACAAACAATGTATTTACTTTAATAGTATTCCTACAATTTTCATTCTTATGGCGGACACACTTCCAGATCGTCCGCTCTCAAAACTCTGCCATCTCTCTCTCCACATCCACGACTGCTGGCGGCTCACCTCCAACTGCACAACGCTATGCGCTGTTCACATCCAATTGCCAAACACTACAACAGAGAATTTTCCAACAATGCCAACCAGCCACAGACTGCATACAGCACAGTCAGTGATTTTCATACAGAGCGCTACGTGCCCTTACTAACATAAAAACCTAAAAAGCCTACTTACAACATCCATTGAAGAATGAAGAATATCTGTGGGGTAGCATGTTAGTCAATACCCACCGTCGTAGAAAGGTGCGGCAAGAAGTGCTGTTGATTGCTTGAAAACGCACGTCCCAGTATTTCAAACTTCATATCGCAGAAATTAGGCGAACTCAAGTGGGGGATGCTTGACCATCCGCTCTACAGTCCCGAACTCTCCCCTTGCTTTTATCACTTCTTCAGTTTCTTAAGGTATACCTTGGACGTTCGACGTTTCCTGTCTTGTAAGGACGTGCATCAGGCGGTTCAGGACCTTCTCATGCAGCAGGACACGGTGTTTTTCCAAACCGGTATCTTCAAGCTGGTGTATTGATGGGACGATTGCATCAATGCTCTGCGATTTTGCCTCGTTGGAATACTAGTTCGGGACATAACTAACTTCGAACGAAAACTGTTTGATCGCTTCTTATGTACACCAATCTTTGACTCTAATAACCCTTCAAAACAAAAGAATGTTTGGAAGTGGTTTATTGTAATCATTAAATAAGAATATATGAAAGTAGAAGAACGTGGAAGGGGATGAGGGGTTGTAAAGTGATTCAGACACGGTTGTAGGTTATCGCCGATTATATTTAATCTGCACATTGAACAAGCTGCACAGGAAAGCAATAAGATACTCCGCTTGGTAATTAGAGGTCATCAGGGGATATTAAAAACTTAGAGGTTTTAAGAGACATCATAGAACTTTGGAAGAGCAGTTGAACGGAATAGATAATATCTTGGAAACATTTTATGAAATGAATGTCACCATTTGTGACACGAGGGTAATGAAATGTAGTCAAAGAACTGCAGAAGATGGAGAAGGAATTTGACAAGGAAACGAAGCACTAAAAGTAGTCGATAAGTTTTGTTCTTTGTGCAGCAAATAAACTGACGATGAGTGGCAAAGAGAGGATATGAAACTGAGGCTGGTAATAGCAAGAAAATTGTTTCTAAAAAAAGAGAAAGTCGTGAACTTTCAATTTAAATTAAAGTTTTAGAAATTATTTTGTGGAGATATTTTTCTAAAGTGTAGACTTGTATGGAAGTGAAACATGGAAAGATAACAGTTCTGACAAGAAGACAATACAAGCTTTTTAAATAAGGTGCAGCAGAGGAATGCTGAAGATTAGGTGGGCATGTCGAATAGATAATGAATTACTGAATCGAATAGAGGAAAACAGAAATTTATAAAACAACTTGACTAAAAGAATAATTTGTTGACAGGTCTCATCCAGGGTCACCAAGGAGACAACGGTGGGAAGCAAGTGGCGAGAAGTAGGGGGAGGGTGGGGGAGGTAAGACGAAATATTTTGGAGCGAGGCCACATCTGGGCTACAGTAAACAAACTGAAATAGATGTAGTTGCTAGTAAATACACAAAAATAGAGAGGCTTGCATAGGATAGACTACTGTGGAGAGACGCAGCAAACTAGCCTTCGGCCGGCCGCGGTGGCCGAGCGGTTCTAGGCGTTTCAGTCCGGAACCGCGCGACCGCTACGGTCCCAGGTTCGAATCCTGTCTCGGGCATGGATGCGTTCGATGTCTTGAGGTTAGTTGGGTTTAAGTAGTTCTATGTCTACGGGACTGATGACTTCAGATGTTAAGTCCCATAGTGCTCAGAGCATTTGAACCATTTGAATGCAGACCACAACTACAACAATATGAGAACAGCTACTCAAGGGTGGCACTGTTAATCAGAATGAAAACAGGTGCAACTATAAGAGTCAGCCTAGCCCTCATATGCCCTTGCTGGCATACCCCTCAGGCTGTCGTCTATGGTGGCACCTCGGCTGTTTAAAAATCCACGCCAAAGAATCCGAAGCCCCCTGATGTGAGCTCACAAGTGTGTGCCATTCATTTTACATTCAATCATGAAACATCAAGAACCACACAGATCTGACAGGTTACAACGGCAATCTTTCAGTTGTGTAGTTTCGCGTCTAAGACCAGTGAGTGACGATGCCTCCGAGTCGTGGCCTCGACATAGACTGAATTACGACTTAGTACCTTGCTCTCCCGCACATCCTTGCCCCCGACAGCCACAAAAACAGTCCGTGGCGAGCTATTGTCTTGCTAGATGGTCTGACGTGAGCAGATGAGTGCTGGAAAAGTTTGCAATGGCTCTTCGTTACGTCTGTGCGCATTATGTGCCCCTATTTTGGTACTTGGTAAATTGCGCAAAAAAGCATAGGAAAAAAGAATTATTAATTTAGTCTAAGTGCAATAAGGAAACTAGTGTCCATTGTTTTGATCACGTCTGACGTACCTCGTATTCTAAGAAACAACGTCAACAGGTAACAGTGTCAAGTTAAAGTTTTGTCTTTTGCGTATTCCGTGAATCACACTCGCAGAAAAATTCTATGATATGGAACTTGTCAGAAATTATTCACAAATAAGCTATGCTTTCTCAGTGAAAACGTGGCTACATTCTGGCTATTTACATAATTGGCCTATTATTTCAATCTCAATCCAGAACAAAATTGTAATCTGTTGATCAGATTGGTTTGTCAAGTGAAAATGGTTTAAATTTCTTTTTAAAGCTTTCAGTATCTGCTAGCACACTTAATTCACAAGTGAGATGGTCAAATATATTTATGGCTGTGCAATCTGCTCCTTTCAGAGAAACACTAAAGCTAAGATGTAGATTATAGAGGTCAATTTGTTCCTAGAATTATATTCAGTAATGCTACTATTATTTTTAAAATTTGATTGACTCTTCACAGCAAACTTCCTAAGCATAATTGTGGCTGCTTCTTTACATTAAAGCAAGCAGTAAACGTATTACTAAAATGTTTCAGAAAGCGTGAGTTTATTACTCGAAGTTCAAGGATAGACACTCGATATAATATTTGAAGCACACAGCTGTGTTACTTTGTGTCTACGCGTGAAACTTGCCCAGAAATATATTCCAGACATCAGTTAGTAGAAGTAGGCAAGTAAGCTACTTTTCTAATACTTTAATTACCAAATTTATTTGTTACGTAGGGCAACTTTTACATAACTCAAGCATTTGAGATGTTTTGTTGTTGTTTTTATTATTGTTGTTGTTTTTATTGTTGCTGTTACTGTGATGTTCAGTCTTAAGGCTAACATCTAGAATGATATCTAATTCAAGGTGTGACCAATACGCACGCCCAAGATTAGGAAGGCCGCGCACACATAATCGTTGTTGATTCAGCTGTAGTAAATAATTGCATAACTAAAAAATTAGAAGCTACTCTTAAAAGTTTCTTGTTTTTATTAATATAGCAGAAAAGTAACTACTTTAGTGAAAGTGTTAGTGTAGAGTTAAGTAATATAAAACAGTGTAAGAACTGTATTTTTAATGGAACTAATTTTATACGCGATACTCTTACGAAAGGAGTAACATAAATTTCTATTTCGTTTAATTTATTGTTTTTCTGTCGCTGTACGCAACGTTAAAGCCTTATAAAAACCGATCGTCCTTGGTTTATAAATGAGGATATCGCCGAAGATTATTAGTTACATAGGGAGCGTTTTGCGGAAATTGTAGCTTATGGTTTCACTCGAGCGGTTTCAGTGGAGAAGATAGTAGAGTGCTTAAAGAGAATGTACCATAGAATTCTGGATTATATGAGAAAGACTGGAAAATCTAGGAAGAGGAAGCGAAGATTTTTGCCCTTCAGTCATGGTTATAAAACGTGAAGGTTAAATTACGACAGATAAAGGGAGTAAAAAAGAAGGAATGCTGAAAAGGTTAGCAAGCAAAGAACAAAGAGGGGAACGTTATGTTAGCAGATTCGAAATTCATAGATTTTACTTGCTACCAGAATTAGATAAAGAAGACCCTCATACAGATGTAAAGGAATGTAGGGTGCAGCAGAACAATGCTAGAAGACTTACGGATAAGTAGGAAAACAGAATAGTAAAATACTAATTTTGCTACTAAGAAGCAGTCATAGGATGAGTGTAGGCTAGCAGCTACAGGGATGATTATGTTCAGAGAACCTGGTGACAATTTTTCTGAAACCAACTGCTAATCATAGACAGGTAAAGAAAACTTAGGAGAAAATATGTAAGGGTTTTTTAACAATGAAGGTCAGGTGTTGCTAGTTGGGAGAGCTGGAAACAACAGACAAGATTGAAACACATGGTGTTAGGGATGACCTGGACGAAATAAGAGTAGCTACTGAGGACAAAAATGTGAATTTTATGGAAGGTTTGTGGTGTCATGGTCATCAATGGGTTAAGGACACAGAGTACTTATAAATGGAGGGAAAATCAAAATTTTTTATGACTTTATTAAATGCTACAATCTTTCCTTATTACATTGATATGCACATTACAGGGTTTCAAATGAAAAATGACCTATATATACCAAATTTTAAAGTTACAGTCATGTATGCCGCCGAGTCCCCTTTATTTCTGTTACAGAAACCAGTATTATTTCGAAAAGAACTGAGAACTTTCAGTTTCCAGCGATTATACGTATGATACATTGTATACGTTGGTAAAAGTACAGGTTCTAGTGTCTTTAAATGATTATCTTCGCTAGTCTTACTTTTGTTTCGCTGAAGCAATTTGTTCACGTGTTACTTAATGTCCAAGTGCTGCTACATATATTTATGGAAGTACATATCCGTTAGTGTGCAATAAATACGAACTATGCCACGCATCAAGAAATTCAATAAAAGGAAATTCCGTGGTAACCAGTTCACAAACAAAGCAAGCCACTCTGTTGAAAGTAACTTATGTATGAGTTCTTCAGGGAAGAAACTCCCACATAGTATGCCTCCTGGTGATTCAAATTCTTTCTCTTAACAATGACGCTATTTGTAGTGGATTTGTTGTTGTTGATGTGGGCATCTTATCTTCTTAGATAAAAGAAGTGGCGAAATGTAAGCAATGTGGTAGTGTAGGCTGTCTGGAAATAAGTGAACAACAAAGTATCACGAACGGTTTAGCGTCAAAATTAGTTGTTCTTTGTAGATTCTGCAGTAAATCTAGCTCGAAAATGACTTCGACCATTGTGCATAATTCATATGATGTGAATGTGAAGTTAGTGTAGTGCGTGCAATAGGAGAAGGAAAACAGTCTGCTCAAATGTTTTATGGTTTAATGGACATTACTCCTCTTCCTAGTAGGCTCAGAAAGTACATAAAAATACTTTTAAGTTGTGTCTAAAGCATCTATGAAAAGTGCAGTAGAAAAAACTGTAAATATTAGTGGAACCAGGGATGTTGCACTTGAACTGACATGGCAACGCCGAGGACATCGTTCCTTGAATGATGTTGTAAGTGCTTCTTCTCTAGAGAACGGAAAAAGTTGTTGTTGTTGAGTGCTTATCTAAGTACAGCCACACTTGCCATAATAACACTGAAGGACATATTAAACATCAGTGTTCTTAGAGTTATGATGGTTAAGGGGACTGATGACCTCAGATGCTAAGTCCCATAGTGCTCAGAGCCATTTGAACCAATTATGATGGTTACGGTGGAGGTATGGAGTGTGATGGAGCTCTAAAAATATTTCAGAGGTCGGTGAGCGTTTATAACGTTAGATATACGAAGAGCCTAGGCGATGGGGACTCTATAGCTTTCAATAAAATTAATGAGTTCAATGTTAATGGTGATACCTTGGTAACAAAACTGGAGTGTTGTGGACATTTGCAAAAGAGGTTGGGTGCTAGATTGAGGAAGCTACGGAGAGAAATGAAAGGAAAGTTGCTATCTGATGGAAAATCTCTGTCTGGCAGAGGCCGATTGACAGAAACGGAAACAAATCTTCTTCAGAGTTATTATGGACTGGCCATTAGGTGAACTACACCTCTGAATGGTGTTACAGCAATGAGAAAAGCAGTATCGGCCACTTATTTTCATAATTTGTCCAAAGACGAACATCCTGTTCACGGTCTTTGCCATAAAGGAGCAGATTCTTAGTGTGGTTACCATAAAGCAAAGAAAGTGGTCAAATATACCATCATAAGCATTCTCTTCTGAGCCTATTATGAATGAAATAAAACCAATTTTCAGAGACCTGAGTTACTCTGTTTTGCTTAGTAAGTGTTCATTGGGGCACTCAGAATACTAATGACTGTTTCAACCATTGCATATGGGAAAGATTACCCGAGAATGTTTTCGAAGGACTAAATACATTAAAAGTTGGTGTACTAGATGCAGTGATATGTTTCAATGATGGAGTGATAGGAAGGTTGGAAGTCCTATGAATTTAGGCATAAAATGTAGCTCTAATATGGAAGACCAACTGCTTGCGTGTGGCAGATAACGGTTGCATAAAGCTGAAAGATTCGCCCTTCAAGTTACCAAAGAAGCAATAAGTGCTGAAAGGAATGCCAAGAGGAAGCATGAAGATGAGGAAATGCTGCAGGACGAAGACTACGCTTCAGTAATGTTCTGAGGCACAGTTTAATTGGACTCATATCTTCATTTGAAATTTCCTGCAACTTGTATATTTCAGAATTCATGTCCAAATATTTCCTAAAGTTTATAAAGCATTGCTCTGATTTTTTCTGTAACTCGCAAAAGTCCACACTTATCTTGTAGACCTACGCATTATTGCAGATTAAACTAAATTATAGAAAAAATAACATTTTTATTAACAAAATTATAAAAACTAAAATGTAAGATGTAATTTTTTTAGCATTGTAATATACATAATAGGCTGAATTAAATAGGTCTAGTAACTCAGCTATCATGTCATGCATATCTGGTAAAAATTTGGTCTCCTTCAAATGTATAACATTGGATTAAACGGTACCTCAATTTGAGGAAACATTTTGGGAAAAAACTGCATCAATTTCTTTGTAATTTTTTAATAACCCTAAGCAGGTTCAAAAATATTCAAAATACTTCTAATTTGTTTAGACAGCGTGCTGCATTACGGGGATGTCAACAAAAAATCTGTTAAACATATACATTATAAACACTGCCTGAAAGAAATAGGTGTTGATTTTTACATAATATTGAGCCGGATGAAGTCACCTTGCTTCAGCGAAATGACACTGCAGATGAATTTTTTTGGATTTATCACTCTCACATTATCTTTCTGTGCAATTTTCCTTACTGTAATAAGTTCTGGAATTGTTGCTTTGTATGACATCTTATTTATGTCAAGTATTGTTATGAAAATGTTGAAAATGGCGGTTGCTTTTTAATATTTCCATATGTATTTCTCACCTGAAATGAAGAGAATGAATCATTTTAAAGCTGTATCTACTTACCCTACCTAACTATATCAGTTTCTTTTTCATGCAGGTAGTATTCATTAAATTTAGAAACAATAAGTTGTTACCTAATTTCTATTTTAGAAAATGCAATCGAGTCCAAATTCAGATCCACGTCGAATGGCCGCGTAGTTTAAGTCGCCATGTCACGGATTGCGCGGCCACTTCCGCCGGAGGTTCGAGTTCTCCTTCGGGCATGGGTATGTGTGTGTTGTTCTTAGCATAAGTTACTTTAAGTAGTGTGTAAGTCTAGGGGCCGATGATCTCATAAGTTTGGTCTCGTAGGAATTTACCCACATTTGAATATTTTATTCCAGATTCAGAAATTATTCACACCCTCATATTTTCAAATATCACATGCGTATGTACAAAATAAAATCGTATTTCATCTCAGTTTTCAAAAGGTATACAATACCTTTTCTCTCCTTAAGACTTGTAAAACCGTTGTTTCTGCGTTAATCAATTCTTGCTGTTCGGTTTTATCGAAAATCCAATTTTTTTTTTTACTCTAGTGAGCTTCAACTACTTTGGTGTTCGGATCTAAAGCTCTGCAGTGGTGTTCCTCTGTCAGGAAGACTTGGACGTTCCGCCTTCAGCAGCTGTGCTTCACGCAGATGGATCAGCTTTCTACGTCAGCTGCAGCGCGAGTCCGCACACTCCAGGGCTAACGACCTCGTTAGCAACGCTGCGCGAATTCTGCGTTCGGCTCGTACCAGTACACGCAGGGGTAACGGGAAATACGTGGACCACCGAAAGGGCCTGCACGTCAGTGGGAGACTCGAACAGTGCAGTTTATTAACTGCAGGTCTGATTATACTGGGCACAGAACGTCGTCATTGTCGAGTCGACAACCTCTGGTAAAAGAAACCCGAAAAAGCCATGATGCGAATTACTGGTTCATATAAATCAAACAAAGACGAGGCAAGACAACTATACATGGAAATGCCTGAAATGAAACTTATACATGACACGGCAAAAATAAATCATGTCCTTGTTTAGTGTATCTGTTTTTTTGAGAGGTTCCAACTTCAGGCTCTCCATCGTGTCCCATTCATATGTTCGTCCTCATCTAATGTAGTCCTCCATTCTCTTCCACACTTTTCCTCCCATTCGTTCCACTTTGCTCTCTGGGACACTGTGTTACAGACAGTACCAGCAAATTACATGTCCCTATCAAGATTTTTTCCCTCTTTCTGATCACTTCCAACAACCGTTCTATGTTTTCTCTATTATTTATTCATTCTTAAGTCTATCAGTCCACTTCACCTTAAGTATTCTGCTCCATAGGCGCATTTCAAAACCGTCTAAAAATCTTTCTTCTTTATTTTTAACTGCCCACGATTCATTACAGCATAACATTACACTTTTGACATAATGTTTAGCAAATATTTTCCTCGGCTGTATTGGAATTTTCGTAGCTGATAGTAACTGCTTCACCTCTCCTAATACTCTCCTTCTCATAGATCCTCCTCCATATTTCTTCTGTACAGCTTCCACTCCAAGTAATTAAACTGTCACTTCCTGTCACTTTAGTCTTTTCTGCATTATCTTCATCCAGATTCTCCTCGCCCGTTCTTGCAATACTCTTCAACACCTGCCGTAGATCCTCATCTGGTTCCGTCAGTAACTGCAGTCCTTAACTTTCTCCTCCGATTACAACGCCTCTTGCGTCCTCTGTGGCGTTACCTATAATTCAAATGGCCCTGAGCACTATGGGACTTAACACCTGAGGTCATCAGTTCCCTTGAACTCAGAACTACTTAAACCTAGCTAACCTAAGGAAATCAGACACATCCATGCCCGAGCCAGGATTGGAACCTACGACCGTAGCGGTCGCGCGATTCCAGACTGAAGCGCCTAGAACCTCTCGGCCACAACGGCCGGCTACCTATAACTCTTTTCCATGTATGTTGAACAGCTTCCAATGGTCATCTCCTCCACCTTTTCACTCTCTGCTCCGTCTCTATTTTGCTTTTTGTATATCTCTTTATTAACCCACTATCTTTCCAGTCTGTACCTACATCTTTTAAAATTCTCAGCAGTATACTACAGCTGACTCTGTCGAAAGCCTTCTCCCAGTCGATAGAAGAAATTTTTCCTTCGTCTTCATTTCTATCATTCTTTCTCCAATGACTCTAAGAACCTGTTGCATGTCCTGGTTCTTTCACCCTTTCTGAAGCCGAACTGGTCCGCCTCTTTTTGTTCCTCTATTTCGTTTCCAACTTCCCTTCGTATGACTCTCTTTACAGTCTTTTTACGAGTAACGTGACTGATAAGACCAGTTGTCCTATAGTCCTTGAATTCTGTTTCGTTGAAAAAAAAAAATGTTCAAATGGCTCTGAGCACTATGGGACTTAACATCTGAGGTCATCAGTCCCCTCACACTTAGAACTACTTAAACCTAACTAACCTAAGGACATCACACACAGCCATGCCCGAGGCGGGATTCGAACCTGAGACCTTAGCGGTAACACGTTTCTAGACTGAATCGCCTAGAACCGCTCAGCCACACCGGCCGGCTGTTGCGTTGCACTTTGTACGTAAAGAGACTAGAATGGTCTGAAGTAGATCTTGAGATGTTTACGACTTCAGTCACCACTCTGGCTATATGATTTGGATCTAAGATTATCAGTCTCTCAGATAGTATTCTGTCACAGCCTAATGCTTTCTTTTACCAGACCGCCTTAACGGTTTTCCCCAAGCTATATTTCAGCCTTCTAGCGGCGCTGGCATAAACCGGTGCAGGAAGCCACATTGCGAACACTTGCCAACACCCACAGGCTCAGCACTTCCATTTCGAGACACTTCGAAGGTGCCTGTGAGTCCGCGTACCTGATTTCTACATCTACATACCTACTCCGCAGGCCACGATATTGTGCGTGGCGGAGGGTACCCTATACCACTACTATGATTTCATTTCGAGTTACAATCGCAAGTGGAGCGAGGGAAAAACGACTGTCTGTATACCCCAACTTTCCTTATCTTCGCGTTCCTTACACAAAATGTACGTTGGAGGCAGTATAATCATTCTACTTCAAGTGCCGGTTCTCTAAATTTTCTCAATACTGTTCCTCGAAAAGAACGTCGTCTTCCCTCCAGGGACTCCAATTTGAGTTCCCGAAGCATCTGCATAACACTTGCCTATTGTTCGTACTTACCAATAACAAATATAGCAGCCCGCCTCGGAATTGCTTCTATGTCTTCCTCTAATCTGATGCTCGAACAGTACTCAACAATGGGTCGCACTAGTGTGCCACATGGGGTTCTCTAACACACGAACCACACCTTTCCACAAGTCCCCTGATAAACCGATGTCGACTACTCACCTCTCCTGCCGCTGTCCTCACATGCTCGTTAGCAATTGACATCATTTTACAAAGTTACGCCTAGATACTTTAACGAAGTGACTGTGAGAAGCAGGACACTATTAATGCTGTATCCGAACATTATGTGCTTGTTTTTCCTAGTCATCCGCATTAACTTATATTTATCTAGAAGTGGAGCTAGCTGCCATTCATCACGCCAACTATAAACCTTGTCTAAGTCATCTTAATCCTCCTTTCCGTGCACCGCATCATCACCAGCCAACAACGGCAGATTGTTGCCCACCCTATCCGTCAGATCATTTACGTATGTAGAAGCTAATAGCAGTCGATGGTGCACTCTTGACGATACCCTTTTCTCTGATGAACATTAGAGTCATTCACATATCTGTCAACCTTTACAAATGCTCATACCTTTGTTAACCGTTGGTATTACTTGGGCCGCAGGTACCGCCGTTCACGTGACACTGCTTCTGGCCACTGTAGGCCGCGAGATAGACACCTGGTATCACCCTTGGAACTTGGATGCCCTGGGCTGACGCCTGAGCGCGCACCTTAGATGCTGTAGCCTGTTGGAGTAAAAAGACTTTACAAGCACGCCCTTTGTCCTGCTGCACAGACCTTAACCGCCATTGCACTCCCGTAGCCCTTGCCAACCATCAAACCCACAGTGCCATCGCCGAACTGACCACTGGAAGAGGGGCTTTTCCACTCCTCTGTAGCGACCGCTGCTCCCCCAGCCCGCTACAATGTCTTATGACCTATCTCTTCATCATTCCGTTCATCTTCGTAAACCAGTCTGGTGTCATACTTCTGTGCACCATATACCTCTTACGCATAATCCTTTCAAACTTTCTTCTCTACTTCTACACAAACAGTCTTCTTTCTATGTTTATTCAATGTTTTTTGTTTCCTTATTTTCCTTCCTTCTCTTTCCGTTAAAGTTTTCTTTGTTCTGTACATTTCTTCCGTTTTTTCCATTTCTTTTACTAACTCACATTGCTCCCTGGTCCAATCAGTTAACCTTTATAGGTCATTGTTCAGTTTTCTATGCTGTCTTCTGTCTTATCGTTTTTCCATTTCCTGCCCTCATTCATTTTATTAGACAAACTTCGTGCTATTAACCCTTTTTTATTCTTTGCTCTTTTCACTTCTCTAATTTCTATCGCGAATCCTTCCATCGTTGTATTTCTAGTGGTATTCCGCTCTTCAGTGACTTCTACACTTCACCTGTCATGTTCCGTATTATTTTCGACATAATAACTTTACACTCTCTTAAATTTTTCATTCTTCAGTTTCACAACATCCAGTTTCTTTATCTGTTCTCTTACGCGAGTTTAATACAGCTGTCGCCATCTCTCGCTTCCAATTTTTTATTGCTTCTTATCCATCCATTCTCCATAATGCAGATCTCTACTTCGCATTGCTTCATCTACACCCTGTCTCTAGGTTGTTTTTAATCTACCTGTCTTTCTTCTGCCACGGGCTATTCACTTCCATACTCGTTTCGGTCGTCTTTTACAATCCATCCTTTGAAGTTACCCATACTAAAGTAGCCTTTTTGTTTCAGTTGTGTCTATAATCGTATTTTCAAACTCAATTTCTCTCCACATTTCCTCATTTCTTATGTATTTCAATGTGGACATTTCGCTACTACTTCGCCAGTAGTTCATTTGAACAAGAAGCCTTTGTTGATTTCCTCTGTTAATTTCCTGGGTTCCTTACCCATACGCAGCAATGCTTTTGAAAGCTGTGTGGTATATTTGCTTGCTAACATTAGTTTCCGGAACGTGTGTTCCACATCTTCAACATCTTCTGAATGATCACTAAGTCGTCCGCAAAAAATACTTTGTACAACGTTTCTGTTTCAGTTTAAATTCCCACGCCGCAGAATTTCCATACGTGTAAAGCTTCTTCTAAATCGATTTTGAACAGAGTAGGAGCTAAATCTCTGTCGGAGTTTTTTCGTGATTCTAAATTCACCGGATACCTGTTTCTCCATCTTTGCACAAATGGTGATTCCAGTAAAAGCATATTCACACCTGACAGATAAGCCTTAGAGCACCATTCTACAATGTGCTGTCCCACAAATGGCTTAGCGGGATTATGTCGTAAGCTTTATGCAGATCCATAAATATCTATGGTCTCTAACCGTCTTACTGTCAATTATATTTCTTAAAGTAAGCATTCCATCAACAGAGGAGCGTCCAGGTCAAAACCCATTTTGCTCTTCTGTCTCCACTACTTGTTCCTCTATCTTCTTCTTTAGGGCTCTACCATACAGTCTGCCTACTGAAGGCATTACACTAATTTCTCTGTACTTATTAAATTCTGTTTGGTCACCTTTTTTACATTTGGAAATAATTTATGCTCTTTTCATTCATAAGCATAGTTTTGCTATTTAGGAAGTAGAGATGTTCAAAGTAGAGAGGATATGAAATGTAGACTGTCAATGGCAAGAAAAGCGTTTCTGAAGAAGATAAATTTGTTAACATCGAGTATAGATTTAAGTGTCAGGAAGTCGTTTCTGAAAGTGTTTGTATGGAATGTAGCCATGTATGGAAGTGAAACATAGACGATGAATAGTTTAGATGAGAAGAGAATAGAACCTATCGAAATGTGGTGCTACAGATGTATGCTGAAGATTAGCTGCGTAGATCACACAACTAATGAGTAGGTACTGAATAGAATTGGGGAGAAGTGAAATTTGTGGCACAACTTGGCCAGAAGAAGGGATCGGTTGGTAAGACATGTTCTCAGGCATCAAGGGATCACCAATTTAGTACTGGCAGGCAGCGTGGCGGGTAAAAATCGTAGAGGGAGAACAAGAGATGAATACACTAAGCAGATTCAGAATGATGTTGGTTGCAGTAAGTACTGGGAGATGAGGAAGCTTGCACAGGATAGAGTAGCATGGAGAGCTGCATCAAACCTGTCTGTGGACTGAAGACCACAACAACAACAACAAGCAATTTAATCTGTATATAAACGTTGATCAAAGACCCTTGCTAGAAACCTAGAAAGAACTGTGGGTGCAGCTTTTATAAGCTCAATACTTCTGCTGTCTGGTCCCAGAGCCTTAAAAGTCTTCATTTTTTTGAACTCGCTTACTTCTTCTTATTGTTGGTACTTCATCAGTCAATGACGATTGAAGTGAGGATAGGATCATCGGGATTACACCGTTGATCGATGGAAACGTGTCAGCTCTTCTGGCAATCACACTTTTGCTGCACTAGGTTGTCTCGACAAATGCCATCATCGAGGTGAACGGTGGGCTCGAAACGTGCGCCGTACCACGGACGTAGGCTGGTTGGTTTGGGGGAGGGGACCAAACAGTGAGCTCATCGATCCCATCGGATTATGGAACATGGGGAAGGGGCTTGCTGTGCCCTTTCAAAGGAACCATACCGGAATATGCCTGAAGCGATTTACGAAAATCAGGAAAAACCTAAGCCAGGATGGCCGAACGCGGGTTTGAGTCATCGTCCTCCCAGATACGAGACCAGTGTGTTAGTATTATTCTATGTTAGACATTGTCTCGCGCTTCCATGAGACCTTTGTTGGCAATCGAAGAGATTCTGACGGCTGCGAACCACCTGTATCCCTTCATGCTTGATGTCTTCGCCGACAGCGATGTCATCTTTCAGCAGTATAATTGCTCGTCTCTCGGAGTCAGAACCGTGCTGCCGTTGTTAGAGGAGCATTACAGCGAACTCACATTGATGTCTCGTTGACCAAATTCGCTTGATGTAAATCCTGTGGAACCTATCTGGGTCGCTATGGGACACTATCACCGCGTACGCAAATCATCAGCCTGTTATTTAGGCGAATTACATGACCTGTGTGTAGACACCTAATGCCACGTACTTTCACAAGCCTACGAACTGTCGGATCCCTGATACGTAAAATCAGTGATGTTTTTGTTTTCGAAGATGGACAAACAAGCTATTGTGCAGGTGGTCATGATGTTCTGGATCGTCAACATATAATACGTGCAATGAAGTGTTGTAAACAGTGCAGACGTCTCCTCAATCAAGTTGTCATTATTTACTCGAACATGCAATAAGTAATGAATACACTGTTCAAAAACACTGGGAGAACACGTGTCTCAATGGTACAGGCGGTACCTGTGGTCTTTTTGCAATGTTTCAGATCTTCACTTTCAGGTGAAGCCACAATTAAAATCATTCTTCACCTATTGGCTGTGATGATGATAATGATGTTTGTTTTATGTGGCGCTCAACTGCGAGGTCATCAGCGCCCGTACAAAGTCCCAATTTTTACACTGTCTTTTTTCTTTTCACAATCCAGTCTATTCGCTCTCACAAATGATGATGATGAAATGATGAAGACACCACACACAGCCAGTCCCCGGGCAGAGAAAATCCCCAACCAGGCCGGGAATCGAACACGGGAACCCGTGATCCAGAGGCAGCAACGCTAGTCTCTAGACCACGAGCTGCGGACCACTATCTGCTGTGTCAGGCACTACAGTGTCAGGTGACCCTTAGAAGGAAGTGAGTATCTGAGTCCCAGGGTCTGCTAGTGACGTTGTATTCAACCGAGCACAGGCAGTGCAACATGATAGTGCAGTGCAAGTTGCAAGGGCAGACCGTTTGATGCTGATAGCATGGACTTTCTGCCGTGTTGCTGCAGATGCCAATGGCTCTCCATGTGTCATTCACAGGTTTGGGAGACGCTACAAGGAAACAGGTCAGTACATAAGGCAAGTTGGACAAGGTCGCCGAAGCATTGCTCCGTTGCGGCGCCGTACGGATAACGCCAGAGAACTGCAAGGCGATCTCAAAAGGGTCATTCGAGCTGCTGTGTCAGAAACTAATGAACAGGTTACAAGAAAGGGCATTAACTCTCAGACATCCTGTTCAAGTAAACTGACACCACAAGAGCTTGCAGTTCCGCGGTTTCCACGCAAACTGGCAATTTCGACACTGGCCAAGCGTGTATTCAAAGACGAGTCAAGATGTCCTAAGACGCAAGGTGTGGCCGTGTTCGTGTGCGGAGACACGTAGTGAGCGGTACCTTCCAGATGTTGTCGAGGAAATCGACATACTTCCAAGGTTATTTTATGTTGTGGCGAGGCTTCAGTGTTAACAGTCATACGGATCTTGTAGTTGTCCATGGTCGCCCTACCGCCAGGCATTACGTCGAACAGATCTGTTGGAGCATGTGGTCACTGCTTCATATTGTGATGCCCTGATTTCCTTCTAACGCCAGGCCTTACGTGGCGGCCGTCAGCAGGAATGTCTTGTGAAGCGTGCACTTTGAAGTAATGGAATGGCCGGCGGTGAATCCCGACGTAAACCCCCTCGTGTATATGTGGAGCAGACGTGGCGGGATCGTCCTATTCCACCACAGGGTCTCCAAGATCTCTCATGAGCTCTCGTTGAAGAATGGAAACGGATACCACAGAGTGACTTCCATGAACTTATACTGAGCATGCCACGTCGGTGTCAGGCAGTACTAAACGCTCACGGATGGTTACACTTTACTGAAGTTCTCAAAGTCGAATGAAAAGCACCCATGGTGACGAGGTGAAAGATCTTTCCGATCTTGTTTTCGACACCTGTCGCACATTTCGGTTCTTTTTATGTAAGCGACAGAGAATCTAATGAGGTTTCTCTGTGTACCTAATTTGTGAAAGATAAGGGTGTAATTTTGTAACATACCCAGTGCTCAGTTATTGCTCAGTGGAGTATAGCAGACGCCCAAGGTCATGTTCCTGTAATTCTTTTCAGCAGTGTATTACGTATCAACAAAGCATGTGCTGGGAAGTCATCTGCTATAGACACCTTTCATACTACAAACAACGTGAATTCATTCTGCATAGTATATATTGTAAACACTAGTAAATTACCTTTACATCTATAGATTACGACCCGTTAAGAATAACGTATTGAATTCTATCCATTAAGCAGTAAGGTAAAGGTGTAAAGGTGTTAACAACCTGAAGGTTTGTTTGTACAACTGATACCCAGGAAGCTACTGTTTTGTTCATTATTGATTCCTTATGCCAAAATAGTACCCTTTCTATAATTTTAATTCTAAAAGTTTGGCCTATCGTCCAGTAAGAAGTATGTAACCTCTGAAAATCTGAGCATGGTAATAAACTACGTGGACAGTCACAAACAGTTTTTTGTTGAGGGCAACCGCAGCTGAAGTAAACAGTCCTTCATAGATAAACCGCTTCCAGGTGCAACAGGTGCATATGAACTTTTCATTTTATTTACAGCAGCACGACAGGTTTCGTGATATCAGATTACATCCAAGCTGCAACTGGTAGTAACCACACTGTCGTTTCCACCACACGCATGATGATATCTTTTGTGGATTTTCACAGCTCCTAGTACCGGGAGCTGCAGGTATTTTCTCTCTTTTTGGCACAGTCAGCCCATTTTTCCCTTATTTAACACAAAGACACCATTTCTCGTCACCAGTAACATTGCAAAATAGGAATGGTCGGTGATATTCACCTGCCAATTGATGACGAGCAAGCAGAGACGTACGTATAGCCATCCACAGATTTCTGTGATTTTGGATTAGAGCATGCGGCACCCATACACTCGATTTTTGAGCCCTCCGCATTGTATACGAATATCGCATAATGGTGGAATTATCGCAGTTCATACCATTGTCCAGTTCTGAAGTACACTGACGTGAATCATTGAGGGTTAATGGGTTTAAATGATCTTCGTCAAACCCCGGAAGTCTTCCTGAACGTGTAGAATCAGCAACGTCAAAATGATAGTCCTTAAAACGAGAAAACCATTTTCTTGTCATGCTTTGTCCAGTGGCTTATCCCTATACACTGTGCAAACGTTTCTGGCTGCCATCGCTCCTGTCACACCTCTACTGAAAAAATGACTCACTATGGGACTTAGAACTACTTCAACCTAACTAACCTAAGGACATCACACACATCTATGCTCAAGGCAGGATTCGAACCTGCGACCGGTAGTAGCAGCGCGGTTCCTGACTGAAGCTCCTAGAACCGCTCGCCCAAAGCGGCAGGCTACACCTCTACTGAACTCAAACAGAGGAATGGGAAGGAAATGATTCGATTTCTCCACATTCTGGCGTCCACAGCTCCAGTCACCATCTCTATATAACAAAGTGACAATATGTTAAAAATCAACAGTGAACTACAAATGAAAAATGACAATCGATGAATAACCCCCTACCAACTGGAATATCAACATACAAAACAAAAACGCCAGAGTTTATGCACCAACCAAATACAGAACTTTGGCCAAGATTCTGTGAAATAAGGAACGTTGACCTCATGTTTTTTTCGTTTTTGTCTTCTTTCTGTGAAATCTTGATAAAGAATGCTATATTATAGTCACCAATGAACTCGTCTTCTCCCTCGTCCAATTTCCGTAGTGTGTTTTCATTGCCATTTGATCTCCGCCTATTCCTAGTGATTTCTTTTATACGCAGTGTATCTCTATTAATATTCGTTATATCATTAGAATCGTATTCATAGACATACGCAATTAACAGAATACGCTGATATTCTCGAGTGCCCTTCGTGACACACATGAGCACGTTGACCAGTGACTAGCAATCTGGTCCTGCACGGCCAGGCGATTGTAGGGTTGCTGTCCGCCGCTTCCTGGTATGAAGTGAGTTTTCTTAACGATCGCGTTTTCAATGTTACTGGCTAGGACTTTTTATTATAAGTAAACACACGTCAGTTTTTCTACTGGTGAATCTGATCTATGACTTCCTGCTTGTTGTGGGTAACCGTACTTCATTTTGAAGAGTTTGGGTCCCCCTCCTTCCTGTATCATGGGCTTCATGTTTTACTGACGTGTGCTTATTACATACTGGTTGTCATAAAACACACATTGTTTGCATAGGTACCCACTTTTTTTATCATAATGTCGATTGTATCTATCGTATCTTATAGCAGTACGTCTGAATTCGTGGTTTTATATCACGAAACCGTATGTGCTGTAAATAAAAAGAAAAGTTCATGTACAACTGCAAGAAAACTGACAACGGCCAGGAGAGCGGTGTGCTGACCAAGTGCCCCTAATTATCCGTATCTAATGAGCCTGTGGGTGAGGGTGACGCGATGGTCGGTCGGTACCGTTCGGCATATACAACTGAAAGCAGTTTATTTATACTACGTGGACTGTGTTTCCGGTACGTCGCAAAGTGCGGACGAAACGAAGCTTTTGGCTCTCTGCCGTCCAGTTGCCATAAACGACTGCGGTCGGCGTTGCCTGTGGTAGGAGAACGACCGCAAGAGAGCGGGAAGGGAAGAAAGCGTGCGTCTGTCTGCCACAACAAGTGTGTCATGCACTTGAGCGCGCCCAGCCCGGCTCACGTTTCGTCACCGCAGCTGATGTTGCTCTCGCCGACGACTGACGTCTGAGCTGCGGTAACGACCCGTGAATCATGTACAGGAGCGAGAAAGCTCTGCTACCAACGTCTGCTAACGGCGACGTAGACGCGACACACTTTCCATGACAACTCTTTCGGGATCCACAGGTGTTGAAAACGCTTTGTTACACTTGATGGTTCAAATAGTTCAAATGGGTCTGAGCACTATGGGACTTATCTTCTGAGGTCATCAGTCCCCTAGAACTTAGAACTACTTAAACCTAACTAACCTAAGGACATCACACACATCCATGCCCGAGGCAGCATTCGAACCTGCGACCGTAGCGTTCGCGCGGTTCCAGACTGAAGCCCCTAGAACCACTTGGACACTCCGAGCGGCTACACTTCATGTCATCGATTAAGATTATGCTGTGTCCCCCTCTATTTCTTAACTCTAAAATCTCCTCTTATATATTGTTACCAAAGCCGTTACGGAGCTTGTAACTCCTTTTCCGTTTTTCAATAATCGTCGTGTCTACTGATGACCAAAACTTAAGGAAGAAAATAACTTTCGCATGATGTATCTGCTAAGTAACATAGCTGGATGGGGAATGCATAGAAAGAACGGCTGCAGTATTATACAGAAGTTAACTGAAAGAAATGGACTGTTGGACGAACGGGAACAACACTTTTATTCAAAGACAATAATTCCACTGAAGTCACCGCGATATATGATGACGTCGTAGACGGTACAAAAGGCAGGACATAGTTCTCATTACGGTGTGTGATCACCAAGGACAGCAAATGCATGCTCTGCATTGTCGTTCACGCTTACTACAATGTCGGTAAGGAGTTGCCAATAACAATAAAATGACACATAAAACTCAATAACGATTCAAATTACCATAAATACTGTAACAATTAAAAAGTGAAGAATGGCGAGGTGTTTCCAAGAGCCGCATAGAAATATAAAAGTGCTTTATTCGCATCTACCGGTTTTACGTCAGTATAGGCGCATCATTAGATTTACAATGGTTTTATTTTCTTAGTGTAAATGACCAGTTACGGAGTCCCAACATTCGGGAAGCTATCCAAAGTAGAAGTCAAACTGTTATTACATTATGAAAATACATTGAACAGCCAAAGAAACTAGTACAACTGCCTAATATCATGTAGGAATCCCGTGAGCACGCGGAAGTCCAGCAGCACAATGTGGAAAGGACTCGAATAATGTCTGAAGTAGTGCTGGAGGGAACTGAGACCATGAATCCTGCAGGCTTGTCCATAAATCTGTAAGAGTACGTGGGGCTGAGGGTATCTCTTCTGAACAGCACGTTGCAAGGCATCTCAGATATGCTCAATAATGAGATTTTCACTCTGCAGCGGAATGTGCGCTGATATGAAACTTCCTGACAGATTAAAACTGTGTGCCCGACCGAGACTCGAACTCGGGACCTTTGCCTTTCGCGGGCAAGTGCTCTACCAACTGAGCTAGCGAAGTACGACTCACGTCCGGTACTCACAGCTTTACTTCTGCCAATATCAGTCTCCTACCTTCCAAACTTTACAGAAGCTCTTCTGCGAAGCCTTGCAGAACTAGCACTCCTGAAAGAAAGGATATTGCGGAGACATGGCTTAGCCACAGCCTGGGGGATGTTTCCAGAATGAGATTTTCACTCTGCAGCGGAGTGTGCGCTGATATGAAACTTCCTGACAGATTAAAACTGTGTGCCCGACCGAGACTCGAACTCGGGACCTTTGCCTCCCGAGTTCGAGTCTCGGTCGGGCACACAGTTTTAATCTATCAGGAAGTTTCATGCTCAATAATGTTCATGTATGGGGAATCTAGTGGCCAGCGGAAGTGTTTAAACTCAGAAGAGTGTTCTGGAGCCAGTCTGTAGAAATACCGCTCGTGTTGCGTGTCGCAGTGCCGTGCTCGAACTGCCGAAGTCCGTCGGAATGGACAGTGGACGTGAATAGATGCATGTAATCAGACAGGATTCTTACATACGTGTCACCTGCCAGAATCGTATACAGGGTGTTACAAAAAGGTAAGGCCAAACTTTCAAAAAACATTCCTCACACACAAATAAAGAAAAGATGTTATGTGGCCATATGTCTGGAAACGCTTAATTTCCATGTTAGAGATCATTTTACTTTCGTCAGTATGTACTGTACTTCCTCGATTCACCACCAGTTGGCGCAATTGAAGGACGGTAATGTTGACTTCGGTGCTTGTGTTGACATGCGACTCATTGCTCTACAGTACTAGCATCAAGCACATCAGTACGTAGCATCAACAAGTTAGTGTTCATCACGAGCGTGGTATGCAGTCAGTGCAATGATTACAAATGTGGAGTTGGCAGATGCCCATTTGATGTATGGATTAGCACGGGACAATAGCCGTGGCGCGGTACGTTTGTATCGAGACACATTTCCAAACGAAGGTGCCCCGACAGGAAGACGTTCGAAGCAATTGATCGGCGTCTTAGGGAGCACGGAACATTCCAGCATGTGACTCGCGACTGGGGAAGACCTAGAATGACGAGGACACCTGCAATGGACGAGGCAATTCTTCGTTCAGTTGACGATAAGTCTAATGTGAGCGTCAAAGAAGTTGCTGCTGTACAAGGTAACGTTGACCACGTCACTGTATGGAGAGTGCTACGTGAGAACCAGTTATTTCCGTGCCATGTACAGCGTGTGCAGGCACTATCAGCAGCCGATTGGCCTCCACGGGTACACTTCTTCGAATGGTTCATCCAACAATGTGTTAATCCTCATTTCTGTGCAAAAGTTCTCTTTACGGATGAGGCTTCATTCCAACGTGATCAAATTGTAAATTTTCACGATCAACATGTGCGGGCTGACGAGAATCCGCACGCAATTGTGCAATCACGTCATCAACACAGATTTTCTATGAACTTTTGGGCAGGCATAGTTGTCGATGTCTTGATTGGGCCCCATGTTCTTCCACCTACGCTCAATGGAGCACGTTATCATGATTTCATACGTGATACTCTACCTGTGTTGCTAGAACATGTGCCTTTACAAGTACGACACAACATGTGGTTCATGCACGATGGAGCTCCTGCACATTTCAGTCGAAGTGTTCGTACGCTTCTCAACAACAGATTCGGTGACCGATGGATTGGTAGAGGCGGACCAATTCCATGGCCTCCACGCTCTCCTGACCTCAACCTTCTTGACTTTCATTTATGGTGGCATTTGAAAGCTCTTGTCTACGCAACCCCGGTACGAAATGTAGAGACTCTTCGCACTCGTATTGTGGACGGTTGTCATACAATACGCCATTCTCCAGGGCTGCATCAGCGCATCAGGGATTCCATGCGACTGAGGGTGGATGCATGTATCCTCGCTAACGGAGGACATTTTGAACATTTCCTGTAACAAAGTGTTTGAAGTCACGCTGGTACGTTCTGTTGCTGTGTGTTTCCATTCCATGATTAATGTGAATTGAAGAGAAGTAATAAAAGGAGCTCTAACATGGAAAGTAAGCGTTTCCGGACACATGTCCATGTAACATATTTTCTTTCTTTGTGTGTGAGGAATGTTTCCTGAAAGGTTGGCCGTACCTTTTTGTAACACCCTGTATAGAATTATGAGGGGCCCGATATCATTCCAGCTGCACACACTCCACATCATTACAGAGTCCCCACCAGCTTCAACATTCCCGGTCCATGGATTCATGACGTTGTATCCATACCCGAACAGGTGCATCCGCTCGATAAATTTTGAAACTAGACTCGTCCGACCAGGCAACGTATTTCCAGTCATCAACAGTCCAATGTCAGTGTTGATGGCTCCAGGCGACGCGTAAAGCTTTGTGTCGTGCCATCATCGAGGCCACACGAGTGGGCCTTCGGCTCCGAAAGCCCATATCGATGATGTTTCGTTGAATGATTCGCAAGCTGACACTGGTTGATGGCCCAGCATTGGAATCTGCAGAAGTTTGCGGAAGGGTTGCATTTATGTCTCGTTGAACGATTCTTTTCACTCGTCTTTGGTCCCCTTTTTGCAGGATCTTTTTCCGATCGTAGCGATGTCGGAGATTTGATGTTTTACCGGATTCATGATATTTACAGTACACTCGTGAAATGGTTGTACGCGAAAATCCCCACTTCATCGCCACCTCGGAGATACTGTGTCCTATTGCTAGTACCCCGACTGTAACATCACATTCATACCCTCTTAAATCTTGATAACCTGCCATTGTAGCAGCAGTGACGAATCTAACAACTTCGCCAGACATCTGTCGTTTTATGTAGGCGTTGCCGACCGCAGCGCCGAATTCTGCCTGTTTACATGTCTCTATATTTTAATACGCATGCCTATACCAGTTTCTTGGGCACTTCAGTGTATAACCATTATAATTCTGGAGATGGATCTATACTGACGTGGAAACGGTAGTTCCGGATGCAGCACGTTCATACAGCTATGTGGCTTCTGTAAACACCTCACCATTCTTCATTTTTTACTTCTTGTAAATTTTATGACAATTTGCATCGTTATTGAGCGTTTAGTGTTCTCACAATGTTATAAGCTGTGGTTGCCCTCTTCAGAGATTTGTTTGGTGACAAGTTCTTGCCGGTCGAAGTGGCCGAGCGGTTCTTGGCACTACAGTCTGGAGCCGCGCGACCGCTACGGTCGCAGGTTCGAATCCTGCCTAGGGCATGGATGTGTGTGATGTCCTTAGGTTAGTTAGGTTTAAGTAGTTCTAAGTTCTAGGGGACTGATGACCTCAGATGTTAAGTCCCATAGTGCTCACAGCCATTTTGTGAGAAGTTCTTGTGGTTGGCCGTTCCATTCATCCACCAGCTCGATCGACATCTTTATGGATGGCGTTTTGCTCTGGTGGACGTAGTGTAATATGTCTCCTCAACGCATTCCGTACGTGTTCTATGTGATTTAAGTCGGTGGAACGGGCAGGTCAGTCCATCCTCAGAATATTCTCTTGTTCCAAGACTTTCTTCACATCTGCTGTTCGACGACGTCGCGCATTGTCATCCACAAAAATTAAGTCAAGGTCAAATGCATTGCTCAGAAGACGCACGTGAGGGTGAAGTAAAATGTCACGATAACGTTGGCCAGCGAGTGTAGCGTGTTCAAGATTTAGAGGTCAGTAAGCCATGCAATATTTTGCCTTCTCACACTGTAACACATGAACCACCACAGCGGTCTTCTTCTACAGTGTTACTGGCTGCATTACATGTCTTTACCTTTCGCCACTAATTTCTGGAAAACACTCGTAATTTGAACCGTTATTGAGTTTTTAATGTTTTTTATTATTATTCACAGTCTCTATGAGCTGTATTGCCTTCTCCAGAAAGTTGTTTGGTGAGAAGTTCCTGTGTTTGGGCGCTCCATTCACCCACCAGTCCGATCGACATTACGTCCAGAACCACTACTCCGACTGCATGTGCCCTCAGTCGAGAAGAGCATGCGACCCCTCTCCTCGTTGCTTTGACACCGTAGCGAACCGTGACACCACTGTGCAGGTGTCAACGAAATACAACGTAGCGTGTGGCTGCGTGACTTGCAGTCTTATATGGGGCTGCTGTTGGAAACTGCTGTTTGACACCGTGCCCTTGCACAATGTGACGGTCGTCTGCTGCTGTAGCTGACCGTGGTCGACTAGTTCCTCTCCTTTGTGCAGCAGTGCCTGTGGTTCGGAACGCTCCCCACCCACGTGAACCAGTGCTGTGAGCAGTACCAAACTGCTGGGTTGCACTCATAAAGCTTCCTACTTCTTCTAGTTTTCCGGTGATTCTTACCCTTGCGAAGTGACGCAGATATTGTCTCTGGGCTATTTTGTAATGAAAAATACCACCACAGTGCGCTGTAACTCATCGCTCGCTGGCAAACACTGTCTTTTCCCGTTCATTGAGCTGCCTCCTGGCGTGGTGCCAGCCCCATTTGGCGCTATAATCACGCTGACCTCACGTCATGATATGTACAGCTTTCTGTGCACGACTGCCACATCGCTGGCATCACGCTTTCGCACTTTCATTCATTTCCACCGAGGAAATAAAATGTTATGTTGCTTTATCCAGCTTATACTCTAGTTTTGCAGACGAGTTTATATGCAGGGTGTTTTAAAGCCTTTGCGACAAACGTCTAGGGGTAACAGATTAGACCATGTGGAACAACTTTTCTTATAGACAGAATTTTCGCTGACACTTCTCGCTCACGTTTAAAAGTGTTTATGCTCCTGAGAGGCGACTGGGAGTGAGCACGTACGCATTGTATGTTGGCTATCATGAATTCATCTGTCCTGCGTGAAAGGTGGTAGGGTGAAAACAATTAAAGCTCCTGACTTTTTTCTAAAATAGCTATCTCCCCTTATCTCGCATATTGACCACTAGGAGAAAATTCAAGAGATTAAAGCCAATACAGAGGCTTACCGACAATCATTCCTCCCACGTACTCTTCGCAAATGGAACAGGGTTGGAGGGATCAGATAGTGGTACCGAAAGTGCTCTCCACCACATACCATTAAGTGGCGGAGTATGATGTAGATGTAGAAACACTCATTCTTAAGGTTTTCTTTTTGAAAATCACTCTGACAATTGACTGGTGTAGTATGTACCGAGTATGCTGTACAGCCGCAGCTAGTTTGGTGAAATCTTGTCAGACAAGGGCTTGTGAAAACTAAAGGACGCCAAGCATCACCAGGGAGGGTGTGTAAACATTTTGTCTCCGGTAAAAGTTGTTCCCCATGATGTGACCTATCACCGCTAGACGTGTTCAACGACTTTGAAACACCGTGTGTGTATAAATCACATACTGGAGGTTTTTGCTTTATGAGGTTCTATAGGCACATTGCAATGCCAGAGGGCGATAGCGAAATGCAGTAAGAGCTGCAGGCGACCGGTGACTGCTACAGGGACTTATAGTGACCCTGTACGTAAATAAATTTAACGTGTTGCGTGTGAATAGGCGGAGAGATCCGTTACTAATTGAAGTTACCTATTGGCGAAAAGTCAGTGGAATGAGCCACAACCGTAAAGTATCTAGGAATAGCCGTCCGAAAATGTCACATATTACAGGAATAGTAGATGCCAGGCTCTCAGTTATGTGACTAGATTTGTTATTTCCTGTCACAGGGGTCACACTTCGTAGTAACTGACGGAAAGTCAACGAGTAAAACAGAAGTGATTTCTGGCTTCCCCAAGGCAGTGTTATAGGCCCTTTGCTGTTCCTTATCAATATAAACGATTTGGGAGACAATCTGAAAAGCCGTCTTCGGTTGTTTGCAGATGACGCTGTCGTTTATCGGCTAATAAAGTCATCAAAACGAACTGCAAAATGACGCAGAAAAAATATCTGAATGGTGCGAAAAGTGGCAGTTCACCCTGAATAAAGAAAAGTGTGAGGTCATCCACATGAGTGCTAAAAGAAACACGTTAAAGTTCAGTTACACGATAAATCAGTCTAATCTAAAAGCCGTAAATTCAAGTAAATATCTAGGTATTACAATTACGAACAACTTAAATTGGAAGTAACACATAGAAAATGTTGTGGGGAAGACTAACCAAAGACTGCCTTTCATTGGCAGGACATTTAGAAAATGTAACAGACTTATTAAGGAGACTGCCTACACTACGCTTGTCCGTCCTCTTTTAGAACACTGCTGCTGGGTGTGGGATCGTTACCAGATAGGACTGTCGGAGTATATCTAAAAAGTTCAAATAAAGGCAGCACGTTTTGTATTATCGGGAAATATGGGAGAGAGTGTCACAGAAATGATACAGGATTTGGGCTGGACACCATTGAAAGAAAGGCGTTTTTCGTTGCGACGGAATCTTCTCGCGAAATTCCAATCACCAACTTTCTCCTCCGAATGCGAAAATATTTTGTTGACAACGACGTACATGGGGAGGAACGATCACCGCGATAAAATAAGGGAAATCAGAGCTCGTACGGATAGATATATGTGTTCATTCTTTCCGCGCGGTATACGAGATTGGAATAAAAGAGAATTTTGAAGGTGGCTCGAGAAACCCTCTGCCAGGCACTTAAATATGATTTGCAGAGTACCCATGTAGATGTAGGGATGCACTGGAAGAGCCTTAAGGATGCGTACGTAATTCATCCTCGAATGAAGTGGCTTACAAGGCACTTTTTCGTACGGTTACTGAGCAATGTTCACCTGTTAAGAATCTTTACCAGGGGATTCTACCGGAGGAAATAGAGAAGGTCTAATGGAGAGCACCACATTTCGACACATGATCGTCTAGTAAGCGCGAGTGCGATACGGAGATGTTGAATCAACTCCAGTGGCGAACGCTATAAGAAAGGCGCAGCATATCACGAACAACGTTAGTGCTGAAGTTCCGAAAGCGCATGTTCGAAGAAGAGTTCGAAAGCACGTTGCTGGCTCCCACAAGTCTCTCGAAATGATCATAACGAAAAAATCAGAAAAATTTGAGCTCTTACGGACGATGATAGACAGTCGATCTTCTTACTCACCGTTCGAGACAAGTACGGAGAATGAGGAAATTTTAATAGTGTTTGAGCTATTCTCCGCCACACTCATAACGTGGATTGCGGAGTACAAATGTAGATGTAGAATATTTCCAGCAGAACAATATTCAAGCCTTTGTAGCCTGCCGCATCGAGGTTGAGAGAGCTGCGTGGCCCAATCGCAGTAACGTGACTACCTGTAAAAAGCCTAATAACCACCTTTTGCAACGCGGACGTGGAGGAAGAGAGTCAGCCTGGTTCTGGAAGGCACCGACCGATACGTATGTGGAGCCATGTAGATCCAGGGGCGTGACTAGCTGCACTACGTTTGTCGGTTGCGGATCCACGACGCGAACTGCCTGATCGGTGTGACGTCACAGATTCTCGATTGGTTTTAAATGTGGGAAGTCTCGTGGCCAGGGGAGTACGGCAAACGCATCCTGCTGCCTTAGAACCTCGTGAGTTGTGACACATTGCATTATCGTGCTGGTAGATGCCATCGTGCCGAGGGAAAACAAACTGCATGTAGGTATGGACGGACATGCTTCCAAAGGGTATGTGCGTACTTGTGTTGATTCATTGTGCCTTCCAAAATGACGAGATCACCCAGATAATGCCACGAAAACATTCTCCAGACCATACGCTCCCTCTTTCGGCCTAGTTGCTTACGACGATTTTGCCGGACCATACAAGCCAATCTGTCCGACGGCGAATGAAACATGATTCATCTGAAAAGGCAAACTGTCGCCCCTCAGTGGGCTTCCAGTTTCGGTATGGGCGTGTCAGTTCGTCGTGAATGAGTGGCAGTTAGCTTGGGTGTATGTATGGAACAGGGGCCAGATGAGGAGGACCATAAGCAGCAACGATCGCTGAACTGCCGTTGAGGAGGGACTGTTGGTAGACCGTTGGTTCATCTGCGTGGTCAGTTGCTCAACAGGTGCACTTCCGTCTTCTCGTGCACGTCTCCACAGCTATCGTTCACCCCTGTCATCTTTGGCCTGTGGAGCACCATAGTTGCACGGCGCCATTTTCTGATAGCGCCATGTCTCATGTACGGTATACTTTCACGACGGCGGCAGACTAGCCGTTTACAACCTTAGTCGTATCGGAAATGCTTCCATCCTTGACCTGAAAGCCAATGATCATGTCCTTCTAAATGTCGCATAAATTGGTTCACTTCCAAACTACTGCGCAACCCATCGGGCACGCTTTATAGACGTTTCACTACTAGTGCCGCCACTTTAGTCTGTCGTTTGTAATTGTACGTTGACGTAGAACATAGGTGGTGGTCACATGAATATGAATGGACAGTGTACATTGACAAACACTGCACTGACGATAGAAATTATCACTGCTCACAGCTCAGGACAGCTTCTCGAAGATGGAGCATTAACACACATACATTTGATATACTACAGTGCAATAGAATGTAGACCTCGAAAGCAGAAGGAGTGTACAAAGAAAAGTACGTCACCAAGCATCATCCTAAGTAGAATTAATTTTATTGGCGTATGTGAAAAGACTAACAGGTTTCAGATAGATTGCATAATGGTAAGACAGAGATTTAGGAACCAGGTTTTAAATTTTAAGACATTTCCAGGGGCACATGAGGACTCTGACCACAATCTATTGGTTATGACCTGTAGATGAAAACTGAAGAAACTGCCAAAAGGTGGGAATTTAAGGAGATGGGACGCGGATAAACTAAAAGAACCAGAGGTTGTACAGAGTTTCAGGGAGAGCAAAAGGGAGCAACTGACAGGAATGGGGGAAAGAAATACAGTAGAACAAGAATGGGTAGCTTTGAGGGATGAAGTAGTGCAGGCAGCAGAGGATCAAGTAGGTAAAAAGATGAGGGCTGGTAGAAATCCTTGGGTAACAGAAGAAATATTGAATTTAATTGATGAAAGGAGAAAATATAAAAATGCAGTAAATGAAGCAGGCAAAAAGGAATACAGACGTCTCAAAAATGAGATCGACAAGAAGTGCAAAATGGCTAAGCAGGGATGGCTAGAGAACAAATGTAAGAGTGTAGAGGCTTATCTCACTAAGGGTAAGATACATACTGCCCACAGGAAAATTAAAGAGACTTTTGGGGAAAAGAGTACCACTTGTATGAATATTAAGAGCTCAGATGGAAACCCAGTTCTAAGCAAAGAAGGAAAAGCAGAAAGGTGGAAGGAGTATATAGAGGGTCTATACAAGGGCGATGTACTTGAGGACAATGTTATGGAAATGGAAGAGGATGTAGATGAAGATGAAATGGGAGATACGATACTGCGTGAAGAGTTTGATAGAGCACTAAAAGACCTGAGTCGAAAGAAGGCCTCCAGAGTAGACAACATTCCATTGGAACTACTGACTGCCTTGGGAGACCCAGTCCTGACAAAACTCTACGATCTGGTGAGCAAGATGTATGGAACAGGCGAAATACCCTCAGACTTCAAGAAGAATATAATAATTCCAATCCCAAAGAAAGCAGGTGTTGACAGATATTAAAATCACCGAACTATCAGTTTAATAAGTCACAGCTGCAAAATACTAACGCGAATTCTTTACAGACGAATGGAAAAACTAGTAGAAACCGACCTCGGGGAAGATCAGTTTGGATTACGTAGAAATACTGGAACACCTGAGGCAATACTGACCCTACGACTTATCTTAGATGCTAAATTAAGGAAGGGCAAACCTACGTTTCTAGCATTTGTAGACTTAGAGAAGGCTTTTGACAATGTTGACTGGAATACTTTCTTTCAGATTTTGAAGGTGGTAGGGGTAAAATACAGGGAGCAAAAGGCTATTTACAATTTGTACAGAAACCAGATGGCAGTTATAAGAGTCGAGGGACATGAAAGGGAAGCAGTGGTTGGGAAGGGAGTGAGACAGGGTTGTAGTCTCTCCCCGATGTTATTCAATCTGTATATTGAGCAAGCAGTAAAGGAAACAAAAGAAAATTCGGAGTAGGTATTAAAATCCATGGAGAAGAAATAAAAACTTTGAGGTTCGCCGACGACGTCGTAATTCTGTCAGAGACAGCAAAGAACTTGGAAGAGCAGTTGAATGGTATGGATAGTGTCTTGAAAGGAGGATATAAGATGAACATCAACAAAAGCAAAACGAGGATAATGGAATGTAGACGAATTAAGTCGGGTGATGTTGAAGGAATTAGATTAGGAAATGAGACACTTAACGTAGTAAAGGAGTTTTGCTATTTGGGGAGCAAAATAACTGATGATGGTAGAAGTAGAGAGGATATAAAATGTAGACTGGCAATGGCAAGGAAAGCGTTTCTGAAGAAGAGAAATTTGTCAACATCGAGTATAGAATTAAGTGTGAGGAAGTCATTTCTGAAAGTATTTGTATGGAGTGTAGCCATGTATGGAAGTGAAACATGGACGATAAATTGTTTAGACAAGAAGAGAATAGAAGATTTCGAAATGTGGTGCTACAGAAGAATGCTGAAGACTAGATGGGTAGATCACGTAACTATTGATGTTGTATTGACCTGAATTGGGAGAAGAGAAATTTGTGGTACAACTTGATTAGAAGAAGGGATCGGTTGGTAGGACATGTTCTGAGACATCAAAGGATCACCGATTTAGTATTGAAGGGTAGCGTGGAGGGTAAAAATCGTAGCGGGAGACCAACAGATGAATACACTAAGCAGATTCAGAAGGATGTATGTTGCAGTAGGTACTGGTAGGTGAAGAAGCTTGCACAGAATAGAGTAGCATGGAGAGCTGCATCAAACCAGTCTCAGGACTGAAGACCACAACAAACAACAACATGTTAAAATTTACTAGAACTGTGTCTTCTAAGCCACGGAGAACTGGACAAGAATTCTGACAATGGGTTGCT